>NC_142423.1:13315000-13645000 GCF_059516105.1 Syngnathus floridae | reverse complement strand
CCTAACTCACTCGCTCACACTCAACTACTCACTCACTCACTCACTCACTCAAACCCTAACCCTAAACCCTAACCCTAACTCACTCACTCACTCATTCAAACCCTAACCCTAAACCCTAACCCTAACTAGCTCACTCACTCACTCACTCATTCAAACCCTAACCCTAACCCTAACCCTAACTCACTCACTCACTCACTCATTCAAACCCTAACCCTAAACCCTAACCCTAACCCTAAACCTAACCCTGACTCACTCACTCAGACTCACTCACTCACTCACTCACTGACTCACTCAAACCCTAACCCTAAACCCTAAACCCTAACCCTAACCCTAACTAGCTCACTCACACTCACTCACTCACTCACCCTAACCCTAACCACAAACCCTAACCCTAACCCTAACTCACTCGCTCACACTCAACTACTCACTCACTCACTCACTCACTCAAACCCTAACCCTAAACCCTAACCCTAACTCACTCACTCACTCATTCAAACCCTAACCCTAAACCCTAACCCTAACTAGCTCACTCACTCACTCACTCACTCATTCAAACCCTAACCCTAAACCCTAACCCTAACCCTAACTCACTCACTCACTCACTCATTCAAACCTAACCCTAAACCCTAACCCTAACTAGCTCACTCACTCACTCACTCACTCATTCAAACCCTAACCCTAACCCTAACCCTAACTAGCTCACTCACTCACTCACTCACTCACTCACTCACTCACTCACTCACTCACTCACTCACTCACTCACCCTAACCCAAACCCTAACCGCAAACCCTAACCCTAACTCACTCACTCACACTCAACTACTCACTCACTCACTCACTCACTCACTCTACCCCTAACCCTAAACCCTAACCCTAAACCTAACCCTGACTCACTCACTCAGACTCACTCACTCACTCACTCACTGACTCACTCAAACCCTAACCCTAAACCCTAACCCTAACTTACTCACTCACTCACACTACCTCACTCACTCACTCAAACCCTAACCCCTAACCCTAACTCACTCGCTCACACTCAACTACTCACTCACTCACTCACTCAAACCCTAACCCTAAACCCTAACCCTAACCCTAACCCTAACCCTAACTTACTCACTCACTCACCCTAACCCTAACCACAAACCCTAACCCTAACCCTAACTCACTCGCTCACACTCAACTACTCACTCACTCACTCACTCACTCAAACCCTAACCCTAAACCCTAACCCTAACCCTAACTTACTCACTCACTCACACTACCTCACTCACTCACTCACTCACTCAAACCCTAACCCCTAACCCTAACTCACTCGCTCACACTCAACTACTCACTCACTGACTCACTCAAACCCTAACCCTAAACCCTAAACCCTAACCCTAACCCTAACTAGCTCACTCACACTCACTCACTCACTCACCCTAACCCTAACCCTAACCACAAACCCTAACCCTAACCCTAACTCACTCGCTCACACTCAACTACTCACTCACTCACTCACTCACTCAAACCCTAACCCTAAACCCTAACCCTAACTCACTCACTCACTCATTCAAACCCTAACCCTAAACCCTAACCCTAACTAGCTCACTCACTCACTCACTCATTCAAACCCTAACCCTAACCCTAACCCTAACCCTAACTCACTCACTCATTCAAACCCTAACCCTAAACCCTAACCCTAAACCTAACCCTGACTCACTCACTCAAACTCACTCACTCACTCACTGACTCACTCAAACCCTAACCCTAAACCCTAAACCCTAACCCTAACCCTAACTAGCTCACTCACACTCACTCACTCACTCACCCTAACCCTAACCCTAACCACAAACCCTAACCCTAACCCTAACTCACTCGCTCACACTCAACTACTCACTCACTCACTCAAACCCTAACCCTAAACCCTAACCCTAACTCACTCACTCACTCACTCATTCAAACCCTAACCCTAAACCCTAACCCTAACTAGCTCACTCACTCACTCACTCACTCATTCAAACCCTAACCCTAACCCTAAACCCTAACTCACTCACTCACTCACTCATTCAAACCCTAACCCTAAACCCTAACCCTAACTAGCTCACTCACTCACTCACTCACTCATTCAAACCCTAACCCTAACCCTAACCCTAACTAGCTCACTCACTCACTCACTCACTCACTCACTCACTCACTCACTCACTCACTCACTCACCCTAACCCAAACCCTAACCGCAAACCCTAACCCTAACCCTAACTCTAACTCACTCACTCACACTCAACTACTCACTCACTCACTCACTCACTCACTCACTCACTCTACCCCTAACCCTAAACCCTAACCCTAACCCTAACCCTGACTCACTCACTCAGACTCACTCACTCACTCACTCACTGACTAACTCAAACCCTAACCCTAAACCCTAAACCCTAACCCTAACTAGCTCACTCACACTCACTCACTCACTCACTCACTCACTCACTCACTCACTCACTCACTCACTCACCCTAACCCTAACCCTAACCACAAACCCTAACCCTAACCCTAACTCACTCGCTCACACTCAACTACTCACTCACTCACTCACTCACTCAAACCCTAACCCTAAACCCTAACCCTAACTTACTCACTCACTCACACTACCTCACTCACTCACTCACTCACTCACTCACTCACTCACCCTAACCCTAACCCTAACCCTAAACTTAACCCTGACTCACTCACTCACTCAGACTCACTCACTCACTCACTCACTGACTCACTCAAACCCTAACCCTAAACCCTAAACCCTAACCCTAACCCTAACTAGCTCACTCACACTCACTCACTCACTCACCCTAACCCTAACCACAAACCCTAACCCTAACCCTAACTCACTCGCTCACACTCAACTACTCACTCACTCACTCACTCACTCAAACCCTAACCCTAAACCCTAACCCTAACTTACTCACTCACTCACACTACCTCACTCACTCACTCACTCACTCAAACCCTAACCCCTAACCCTAACTCACTCGCTCACACTCAACTACTCACTCACTCACTCACTCAAACCCTAACCCTAAACCCTAACCCTAACCCTAACCCTAACTTACTCACTCACTCACCCTAACCCTAACCACAAACCCTAACCCTAACCCTAACTCACTCGCTCACACTCAACTACTCACTCACTCACTCACTCACTCAAACCCTAACCCTAAACCCTAACCCTAACCCTAACTTACTCACTCACTCACACTACCTCACTCACTCACTCACTCACTCAAACCCTAACCCCTAACCCTAACTCACTCGCTCACACTCAACTACTCACTCACTCACTCACTCAAACCCTAACCCTAAACCCTAACCCTAACCCTAACTTACTCACTCACACTACCTCACTCACTCACTCACTCACTCACCCTAACCCAAACCCTAACCCTGACCTCAAACCCTAACCCTAACCCTAACCCACTCACACTCAACTACTCACTCACTCACTCACCCTAACCCACTCACTCACTCACTCACTCAAACTCTAACCCTAAACCCTAACCCTAACTAGCTCGCTCACTCACTCACTCACTCACTCATTCAAACCCTAACCCTAACCCTAACCCTAACTAGCTCACTCACTCACTCACTCACCCTAACCCAAACCCTAACCTCAAACCCTAACCCTAACCCTAACTCACTCACTCACACTCAACTACTCACTCACTCACTCACTCACTCACTCACTCACTCACTCACTCTAAACCTAACCCTAAACCCTAACCCTAACCCTGACTCACTCACTCACTCACTCAGACTCACTCACTCACTCACTCACTCACTCACTCACTCACTCAAACCCTAACCCTAAACCCTAACTAGCTCACTCACACTCACTCACTCACCCTAACCCAAACCCAAGCCCTAACCACAAACCCTAACCCTAACTCACTCACTCACACTCAACTACTCACTCACTCACTCACTCACTCACTCAAACCCTAACCCTAAACCCTAAACCCTAACCCTAACTCACTCACTCACACTCAACTACTCACTCACTCACTCACTCACTCTAACCCTAAACCCTAACCCCAACCCTAAACCTAACCCTGACTCACTCACTCACTCACTCAGACTCACTCACTCACTCATTCACTGACTCACTCAAACCCTAACCCTAAACCCTAACCCTAACCCTAACTAGCTCATTCACACTCACTCACTCACCCTAACCCTAACCACAAACCCTAACCCTAACCCTAACTCACTCGCTCACACTCAACTACTCACTCACTCACTCACTCAAACCCTAACCCTAAACCCTAACCCTAACTTACTCACTCACTCACACTCACTCACTCACTCACCCTAACCCAAACCCTAACCCTGACCTCAAACCCTAACCCTAACCCTAACTCACTCACACTCAACTACTCACTCACTCACTCACTGACTCACTCAAACCCTAACCCTAAACCCTAAACCCTAACCCTAACCCTAACTAGCTCACTCACACTCACTCACTCACTCACCCTAACCCTAACCCTAACCACAAACCCTAACCCTAACCCTAACTCACTCGCTCACACTCAACTACTCACTCACTCACTCAAACCCTAACCCTAAACCCTAACCCTAACTCACTCACTCACTCACTCATTCAAACCCTAACCCTAAACCCTAACCCTAACTAGCTCACTCACTCACTCACTCACTCACTCATTCAAACCCTAACCCTAACCCTAAACCCTAACTCACTCACTCACTCACTCATTCAAACCCTAACCCTAAACCCTAACCCTAACTAGCTCACTCACTCACTCACTCACTCATTCAAACCCTAACCCTAACCCTAACCCTAACTAGCTCACTCACTCACTCACTCACTCACTCACTCACTCACTCACTCACTCACCCTAACCCAAACCCTAACCGCAAACCCTAACCCTAACCCTAACTCTAACTCACTCACTCACACTCAACTACTCACTCACTCACTCACTCACTCACTCACTCTACCCCTAACCCTAAACCCTAACCCTAACCCTAACCCTGACTCACTCACTCAGACTCACTCACTCACTCACTCACTGACTAACTCAAACCCTAACCCTAAACCCTAAACCCTAACCCTAACCCTAACTAGCTCACTCACACTCACTCACTCACTCACTCACTCACTCACTCACTCACTCACTCACTCACTCACTCACTCACTCACTCACTCACTCACCCTAACCCTAACCCTAACTCACTCGCTCACACTCAACTACTCACTCACTCACTCACTCACTCAAACCCTAACCCTAAACCCTAACCCTAACTTACTCACTCACTCACACTACCTCACTCACTCACTCACTCACTCACTCACTCACCCTAACCCTAACCCTAACCCTAAACTTAACCCTGACTCACTCACTCACTCAGACTCACTCACTCACTCACTCACTGACTCACTCAAACCCTAACCCTAAACCCTAAACCCTAACCCTAACCCTAACTAGCTCACTCACACTCACTCACTCACTCACCCTAACCCTAACCACAAACCCTAACCCTAACCCTAACTCACTCGCTCACACTCAACTACTCACTCACTCACTCACTCACTCAAACCCTAACCCTAAACCCTAACCCTAACTTACTCACTCACTCACACTACCTCACTCACTCACTCACTCACTCAAACCCTAACCCCTAACCCTAACTCACTCGCTCACACTCAACTACTCACTCACTCACTCACTCAAACCCTAACCCTAAACCCTAACCCTAACCCTAACCCTAACTTACTCACTCACTCACCCTAACCCTAACCACAAACCCTAACCCTAACCCTAACTCACTCGCTCACACTCAACTACTCACTCACTCACTCACTCACTCAAACCCTAACCCTAAACCCTAACCCTAACCCTAACTTACTCACTCACTCACACTACCTCACTCACTCACTCACTCACTCAAACCCTAACCCCTAACCCTAACTCACTCGCTCACACTCAACTACTCACTCACTCACTCACTCAAACCCTAACCCTAAACCCTAACCCTAACCCTAACTTACTCACTCACACTACCTCACTCACTCACTCACTCACTCACCCTAACCCAAACCCTAACCCTGACCTCAAACCCTAACCCTAACCCTAACCCACTCACACTCAACTACTCACTCACTCACTCACCCTAACCCACTCACTCACTCACTCACTCAAACTCTAACCCTAAACCCTAACCCTAACTAGCTCGCTCACTCACTCACTCACTCACTCATTCAAACCCTAACCCTAACCCTAACCCTAACTAGCTCACTCACTCACTCACTCACCCTAACCCAAACCCTAACCTCAAACCCTAACCCTAACCCTAACTCACTCACTCACACTCAACTACTCACTCACTCACTCACTCACTCACTCACTCACTCACTCACTCTAAACCTAACCCTAAACCCTAACCCTAACCCTGACTCACTCACTCACTCACTCAGACTCACTCACTCACTCACTCACTCACTCACTCACTCAAACCCTAACCCTAAACCCTAACTAGCTCACTCACACTCACTCACTCACCCTAACCCAAACCCAAGCCCTAACCACAAACCCTAACCCTAACTCACTCACTCACACTCAACTACTCACTCACTCACTCACTCACTCACTCAAACCCTAACCCTAAACCCTAAACCCTAACCCTAACTCACTCACTCACACTCAACTACTCACTCACTCACTCACTCACTCTAACCCTAAACCCTAACCCCAACCCTAAACCTAACCCTGACTCACTCACTCACTCACTCAGACTCACTCACTCACTCATTCACTGACTCACTCAAACCCTAACCCTAAACCCTAACCCTAACCCTAACTAGCTCATTCACACTCACTCACTCACCCTAACCCTAACCACAAACCCTAACCCTAACCCTAACTCACTCGCTCACACTCAACTACTCACTCACTCACTCACTCAAACCCTAACCCTAAACCCTAACCCTAACTTACTCACTCACTCACACTCACTCACTCACTCACCCTAACCCAAACCCTAACCCTGACCTCAAACCCTAACCCTAACCCTAACTCACTCACACTCAACTACTCACTCACTCACTCACCCTAACCCTAACCTCAAACCCTAACCCTAACTCACTCACTCACACTCAACTACTCACTCACTCACTCACTAACTCACTCATTCACTCTAACCCTAACCCTAAAACTAAACCCTAACCCTAACCCTAATTCACTCACTCACACTCACTCACTCACTCACTCATCCTAACCTTAAACCAAACCTCAAACCCTAACCCTAACTCACTCACTCTCAACTACTCACTCACTCACTAACTCACTCACTCACCCTAACCCTAACCTCAAACCCTAACCCTAACTCACTCACTCACTCACTCACACTCAACTACTCACTCACTCACTCACTCACTCACTCACTCTAACCCTAACACTAACCCTAAACCCTAACCCTAACCTTAACTCACACACTCACTCATTCAACCAACTCACTCACTCACTCACTCACTCACTCACACTCACTCACAGACTCACTGACATACTAACTCACCAACCCACTCACCAACCCACTCACTCACTCACTCACTCTAACCCTAAACCCTAACCCCAAACCCTAACCCAATCACTCATACTCAACTACTCACTCACTCACTAACCCTAAACCCTAACCCTAACCCCAAACCCTAACCCAATCACTCATACTCAACTACTCACTCACTCACTCACTCACTCACTCACTAACCCCAAACCCTAACCCTAAACCCTAACCCAATCACTCATACTCACTCACTCACTCACTCTAACCCCAAACCCTAACCCTAACCCCAAACCCTAACCCCAAACCCTAACCCTAACCCTAACTCACTCACTCACTCACTCACTCACTCACTCACTCACTCACTCACTCACTCACTCACTCACTCACACTCACACTCACTCACTCACACTCACTCTCACACTCACTCATTCACTCACACTCACACTCATTCTCACACTCACTCACTCAACTACTCACTCACTCACACTCACTCACACTCACTCACTCTAACTCACACTCACTCACTCACTCTCACTCACTCACTCACACTCACACTTACTCACTCTCACGCTCACTCACTCACACTCACTCACTCTCACTCACTCACTCTCACTCACTCACTCTCACTCACTCACTCTCACTCACTCACACACACTAACTCACTCAACTACTCACTCACTCTCACACTCACTCATTCTCACACTCACTCACTCACCCACACTCACTACCTCATTCACTCTCACACTCACTCTCACACTCACTCACTCACTCACTCACTCACTCACTACCTACACATATTGTCATATAAAGCAGTTAACCAAATGTCTGATTTTTATGTTTTAATTGGCGAATAAAAAAACAAAGAATAAAACACCAGACAAGTTTTAACATAAATGTTTATTAAAAAATAATATTAAAAGTAAATTTCAAACCAGCAATCCAATGTGAAATTGCAGTAGATATATTGGAAACAATATTTAGGCGTATATATGCATGTAGGTTATTTAAAAACTACTATAAGTGTTCTAAAATCAAGATTACCCATAGAGAAGCATCATCTCCCCGTTGTTACATCACGGCGCATGCACTCAAGTTAGCCGTTAGCTTGCATAAAAGAAGCGGTGTTTCACTGAGTGCTTCTTTCTTTCCTTGGCAAATCGTAAATGGACATTCTGGCTTACATAGCTCACGCCAGGAGACGCAACACCTTCACTGACTGACCCGTTGATGCACGGGAAGGCAGTTCACCCATTAACTCGTTCGCGAACGGGAAAGTCACGATTCGTTCCCTCACTAATGCGTTCTCGCGATGCTGGAAATGCAAATCACTCACTCACTCACAAATCCGTTCAGTTGGGGAACCGGAAAAGCAATTCACGACTCATTCGTAAACAGGAAGTGACGTCATTTTCTTCTTCGTTTTGCTCTACGGCATGGTGGCACCAGCTTCAACGCGCATTACCGACACCTGAAGTCATATGAAGTCATTCGGTCACTAACCCTAACAGTAGTAGTTACAATAGTTTATTCCTTACACTGTCTAAAACCTTTTTTCAAAAACGGTCACTTTCATTAACAAAAGAAATACAATTTAAAGAATATTTAGTATTTATTTTTATTCAATTATTCGACTCTCCATACATATATAGGAATAGAACTTTACGTCTTTTGTTGTAATATAACTGATTTCAATATAGAAGCTGGTGTAACGCTTAACAGATTTTTGTTGGTGGTGTGCCTCGAGATTTTTTCCAATGAAAAGGTGTGCCGTGAATGAAAAAAGATTGGGAAACACTGATACAGTGGATAGGGAGCGGAAGTGGTTGTACGGAAAAAC
The DNA here is from genome assembly GCF_059516105.1 of Syngnathus floridae. Classification (NCBI taxonomy): domain Eukaryota; kingdom Metazoa; phylum Chordata; class Actinopteri; order Syngnathiformes; family Syngnathidae; genus Syngnathus; species Syngnathus floridae. The sequence continues at coordinate 13,635,615 of NC_142423.1, read as the reverse complement.
ATCAAAGCTGTGTAGTAGTGCGATGTTTTCATTTGAGGACGATTGACGGCGACGTTCGGTGCTCCTCCCTGTCGGGCTCCCTTCCCCCCACCACACAAAGAGCTAGCAGCTGCAATTGGGTTCGCCTGAGAAGCGACACTGGCGGCGGCATCCACGAGGGGTGGGGGAGGAAGTAAAGACCGAAGATGTAGACCGACCTCTTTGACCCCATGGCCACCAGCCGCTTGGGAATAATGAATATTAAAAATGAAAATAATCCAACGATAAGCATCGTGTCCTGCAGATTCTACAACCAGTTTCACCGCTAAAACGCGAAATTAGGTGGAAGTGTCTATGAGAACAGGATGTGAAAAACTGTCAAAGACACGTGCCAACAATAAAACGTAAGCATAACCAGCACATCATCAAATAAGGAAGAAACTTTTAAAGACACGGCTAGAGAAGGTTTCTACGATTGAACCCTGAGGAACAACACATTTGCTATGTTCCAGTCCTAAAACATAGCATAAGATGGGAGTTCATCCCAAATGAAAACATTTTATGAGTGGTTTTCAAAACAGTTTTAATGAACAAAAAAGATTTTTCAAAGCAGGAATTTTTTAAACACGTTTCACATACAAGATAAACAGAATTTTTAAAAGAAATCAAATTTCGGGTGGGCAGTATATAACATTCGTCCCAAAAAACTGCCAACTTTGACACTCAAGAAAACAAAACAAAAAAGGGAAACTCCTCATATTGACTTGGACAGAAGGAAACATTTGATCAATTCTTGAATACATATTGAAAAAGAAGTGACTCCAGATTTTGCAAACCTTTTTATATTACTACCATCCAGTCCAAAATACTACCTACAGTGTATGTTTGTAGGTGGAACTCAAAAGGAACACTTTGTGGAGGGCGACAAACCTTTTGACCCAAACAGGAAGCAAACCACCACCACTCAAGTGGATCCCTTACCGCCCTGCGACAACCCGACAAAACAAAAAAGGAAGACCAACTCCATGTTTTTCCAGGATTTAGCAAAGTGGTTCTATTGGAGGCCTGCCGCTATGTCTTTCTTCTTAAGTCTTTAGGGAAGCACAGTGTGGCCTTCCATCCTTAAAGCAAATGGTGGAAGTCTTCAACTGGGTGTGGGAATCCTATCCAAATAATGGCGCTTCAACCATATTAAGACCGTGAGGAATGAAAAAATGATAACTCCAATGGAAATACAGAAATGCGCCGAGAGTGAAAATGTATCAGCGATCAACGTTAAGTCATTTCCCAGCCTGCTAGGAAAATCAACTCCCTACTTCTAATGCCTTTCAAGGAATCCCAACGTTCAGACTGGAACCCCATGAAAGAACTTTGCTGCAAAGGGGATTCCTGGTCGAAATTGACAGATGCGCAAGACACGAGTAAAACAATGCGTATGATCCGAGGGAGTGTCCGTTTCAGTTCTGGTATCGGAAGTCTCTCAACACGTGGTTCAGAGGGCGGATTTGTATCACGGGAGACAGGTTGACCTGCAGCATTTTCTGCGCTTTGCATCGAGCTTCGTCCACCGAGCGAGAGTTGTCCACCTTCACAACCTTTGAGCGCAAACACTTCTTATCCCGCCAGCGGTTTCTTTGCCGGGTGGGGTGTGTCAGTTCTTTCGGGCCCAGTCCGTTTTGGCGGAGGACGTTGCGACCCCAGCCGTTGCTGGTGAGCTCCGTGTGAGTCTGTGGGAAAGCTTGGCCATTGGCATAGAATACAGGTGCAGAGTCGCCGATGAGAGCGCCATCCAGTCGGACGGGGCAAGATAAGCTCTTCTGGCTGAACAAGGCCACGGCTCTGGTGGACGCCCCATCACCATTCTGGGAAGGCTGCAATGGTATTCCTGAAAGTGCTGGAGGGGGCTGCTTCTGCAAAAAGACAGCTGGGGGACTCTTACGGGGTATGTCCCACGTGGTTTGGATCTGGAGTCTGGCTGTGTGGCAACCAGACAGACCTTTGATATTAGTCAGCCTGAGGCACGATTGCACCTGGGGAGCCTCAGAGATTTCACAAGTCTGAACGGAGCTCTTACTGTAGGCACTAGTGCACTGGTCCATCAGTTGCTCCGGAGGTCGAACTCCTTGGATTCGGGGGTTTCCATTTTGAAAGACGTTCCAGGAAGGATGCACCTCTCTTTTCTTAACTCGAACCCTTCGCCGCTTCTTGGGTGGCAGCCTGACATTCCGGCTAGGTGGCTTGATCATGTCCACGGTCAAGGGCTGGTTTGTGTAAGAGCGGTAGCCATAGACATCCTTGCTACGCAGTACGGTGGGCTTGTGGCCCTCCTTGCTCAACTCCTGCAGGAAGGTGACCAGCTCATCGGTACTGGAGAGATCCCGGGACATGGGGGTAAGGATCTTCACCGCTTCCAGAAGGACACTGCGACCGGCTGACGCAATTCTAGACCAGGTGTGAACCGCCCGCTCCTCCTCGTTGGCAAATTCCGACGGCCGGCCAACCACAGGGCCTTGCACTGCCTCAGCCATGTTAGCAATCCTGGCCAAGGAAACAAAGAAAACAGAAATCACTGAACACAACTCAACTGACCGTCCTCTTTTGGGTTACTCAGTCGATTACCCAAGACTCCAAGGTCAAATCAAAATCGGGTCTAAGGGAAATGGAGGACTAACTGACAGCTCCTGACTGGTTGTATACCTAGCTTCAGTGTAATTTACAACATCAATTGATGACAAAGGGGACAACCACTGGACCAGATCAAAAAGAAACCGGCGGTATAGGCCCTTTCACACTGAAGTATGCTGGTATTACTTATTGACGGTGTACCAGGACCAAGTACAATTGTCCAAAACAGACAAACTTCTCTGGATGTTGTGGAGCCACAGAACCTCCTTGCAGCCAAGATGGGCTTTCTAATCGTACTTTTCAGTATAGGACTTGTAGAGCTTTCTGCCATTGCATGCTTCCCCGTTGTTCTGTGAAGATTTCAGTGCTACTGTACTCAAAGACCAGATACAAGACATGGGACTGTAATTAACTTCAACACAGTTGCCCTGATAATCCCATAGGCATCTAAGACATTTTGTCTTAGCTGTACAGTGAACACATACCGTCCAAGATGGTTCCTAAGGCAACGATGGTCTATAACAGAGGTCCACAACCACTGGGCCGCGGACCGGTACCAGTCCGTGGGTCATTTGGTACCGGGCCGCACAGGAAAACCCCCCACCAATTTTTTCTATATCGACGCTCAATTAATTCAGGTCAAGACGCTTGTCCCGTTCACGTAACACGTTTCCCCAGTCGAGCCCGCAAAGCTACAGAGCAGATACTTAATGGTGAGTTTTATTCTAAATGTATTATTTATTTATATATTCGGTGGAACACTGGCTAGCACGTCCGCCTCACAGTTAGGAGGGTGCCGGTTCGATTCCACCTCCAACACTCCCCCCATGGAGTTTGCATGAAAGTTGGGAACCGCTGGTCTAGAATGTCCAAGATAGATAGAAAAACTCTTTTAAAGAGAATTGGGGTTACACTTGAAACCAACAATGTTCAAACAAAAATGTCTGTTTGGTAGATCAACAACTGGATGTCGCATGTCTGATCTTGCTTACTGCAGGATTTTAATCTACCCAGAAGAACCTTTCAGGAGTCTCTATAGCCAGAAGAACCTCTATAAAATAAACACTGATGATATTTAACTATTTATTCCTTATGGAAGTGTTGTGGAATCGAGGAATGAAAAGGGAATCTAATCTCAATGATTTAGAAATATGCTTTAACGAATAGAATGTTAAATAGCAAGAATGGTTAAGTAATAATCAAATAAGAGAGAAATAGCATTATAACAGATTGCATAGATATAATGGTTCTACTCACGGATACAGAACATCTCAGTCCAACGTTGGAAATAAGACAAAAGAAGTCCAAAAGGAAAATTCCAAGTGATATCCCAAAAGGGCTACAATTCCAGTTGGTCAAAAAGGGGTGAAAATCCTTTAAAAGATCCGATGTGGGTGGAGTCAACAATTAGCAATTCCAAAAGTAATCAAATTGAACTGTAGCGGGCTTTGGGGGGAATAATAATAATGCTATACATATGATGATGCTATCTTGACTATTTGCAATACGGGTGAATTTCCTTTCAAAGCTGTCGACCGCAAGAGAGACATATGTCGTTTTTAGCGCCACAGACCGGTTACATGTCAGACAATATTTTCAGGGACCGACCTTTATATATGAATACATTTATAATGTATAAACATGATGAAATAGAATGTACGACTGGCATAAAACCAAATACAAAGCGCATAAAAATAAAACCGCGGGCCGGTGGTTGGGGACCACTGTATTACATCACATCCGTTGGGGCGGGGCAAACCAAACAAGGTAAGGGGTGTGGCCAAACTGTATCGCAAATCCGCCGTGTTTAATACTCGGAGAGTATTATTTGTTTTATTTATTTTATTTATTATTTGTAGTCCAAAACAACTCAAGGACGCCGAAGTAGAGAAATCAAAATGTTCCGTTGTTGGACGCATCAATTCACACAAATCATTGCACCATCCCCCAACATCAAAACCTAAAGAAGTACCTGGTCAAATTTAAATTTTCAAGCAGTGTTTCCACGTCTGTAGGCAAAGTCCACATTTAGTTTTCAACCCAGGGCACCTTTAGTGTGAATAAAACTCCTGTGAGCATAAAACAAATGAACACAAAATAGCTAGCAAGCCATGGTTAGATCCAGTACAGGCTTATCTCGGGGGCCCCCTATCGGAACGGCGCTCGCAAAACGAGACTCCGGTCATATTTTGAATAAAAGTGTTCAATTTGGGGCTCTCCCGCGCTACACTGACAACCTCGCAAACTTGGACGGCTCGGGCGGAGGGTGTGCCTTTTCTTTTCCTTTTCTTTCTTTCTTTTACGGACTTGCGGGCGTCAAGTTTCCCGTCGCGACCGAGGCGGCCGAAGAGACGGCCGCGGCGTGGCTCCGACCGGCAAGCCAGCTCCGTTACCTCGTCCTTCCACTCGCTATGGCCGACGTAGCCAGTGGGACGTATTAAAGTCGACCAAACGACGGGCGACAAAGAGAGATGAAGGTGAAATTACCTCTTAACCGCGCTGTATCGGCATCCTCCGGTCGCCGCGCGCTACCGCTCCACCATAAAATGGCTGCGTCGAGGCGGAGCGGCTGTGTGAGGCAGCCAGGGAGAAAGGAGAAGGGGGCGGGACACGAGGCCACACAAGGAGAGAGAGGGGGGGGTGACAACCGGCCAGACAAACGTGGGAAATAACTTCAAAATAATCCCCTCTGAAAATACGACGTAAGAACGAGATGGCACCAACGACAACAGTCCTTGACATAAACTCATAAAAGTTCATAAAAACAAATAAGGCTGGAAATATGACACCACGGTTGAACAATGACGTCATAAACAGAGGGCGGCGGTTAAGTTGTTTTCGTATTTGAGCCGGAAAGCCTTGAAAACAGGCCACAGCCATAATTGTTTTTCTTCATTTGAACATAGCAGATAGAGAGAGGTGTTTTTATGAGGAATCGAAAAAAGAAAAAAAAAATCTTCACAATTCTTGGATCAAGTTGGGGCAGTGCCCCACCACATCAAGCTTGTGAACAAAAATCACAGCGAATTATATGTATTATATATGGATTACTAGTACCGGTTGAAACCTTACTGGACCTCACCGACACCCAGCTCTTGTCTATGGCTCCAAGAAGCAGAGTTTTCTGTGGCCACACCACGGTAAACTGCTTCGACCAGCAGGCTGAACTAGACAAGGGTCTCCAGGGGGGCCTTGGAGAGGAGATAGGCACCACCAAGCATATTTGCCGAACAAAATGTCTTCTTGATCAACTTCTCGAAAAAGTAGTAGCGCAGCATTAAATGCATTATTCTCTGGTCTTCCAAAGTCCAGCATCAAAAGTCTACGGTTAGTACAAAATGCTGCTGCAAGGCTGCTCTTACGTTCAAGAACATTTGATCACATTACCCCAATATTAGCCAACTTACATTGGCTCCCGGTCCATTTAAGATGTGACCAAGGTTCTTCTATTAAACTCAATATCATTGGACGGCTTAGCGGCTTCATATCTCGTCGACCTAGTTGTTCCTTATGTTCCGTCTCGTAACTTTTAGTGACACCGAGGGCCAAGAAAATGTCTGCAGGATCTCGAGCATTTCCTATTCGGGCTCCAGAGCTTTGGAATGCCCTACCAATGGACATTAGAACTGCTACCTCACTAGAAACATTTAAGATACGTTTAAAAACACATTTCTATGATATGGCCTTTAATGAACCTGTAGTGGCCGATTCGGCTGGAGTTTGTTTTCGCTCCCTCGTTCCACCGAGCCGCAACACAACATATAATAGGGTCAAAAAAAGTCAACCGCACTCATTTTAAAAAGTTGCAGATCCAACGCCCTCCACGTAGAGGCGACAAAACCACTTAGGGGCGCACGCCAAGGCGGAAGTCAAGTTGTTAGTCTGAGGTCGCTTCCCGTTTCCCACAGTTGAGCTGTTTTCAAACTGGCCTGTTGCAACTTGCCACTTGGCAAACGCTTCCTTTTGCAACCTTTTAACACGCACATACCTTCTGAACGCTGTCAAGAAGTTGAGGGCGAGGACGTCGCCTCGGGGCGTTTGTGAGGGACTTCACTGCGGCGGGTTTGACGTGTTAGCTCGTGGCTAACGTGAGCCAAGTGATGGCCTCTGGGATACTCCAAACTCTTTGACAAGTTCCCAGTCGCTTCGCGATGACGAGCGAAGAAGCCAAGAGCACCGTGGCGGTCAACGAAGACGACGAGGCCGCCTCTGCTCCTCCATCCGAGTCGAACGAGCACGATTATGCCGACCCTGACTTCGCTGACACCTCCGCCGAACTTCCAGCGCGGGCCGGGGGTGATGAGGATGACGAAGAGGAGGAGAAGAACCAGCTCCCAAAAGCACCGGTCCATCGTGGACGTCGGCGGATCAAGGGCCAGGAGGACAATATGTGCTCCTGCTGCAAGGGTCTGTCATGGAAAATGCATTTTTATCATCTAACTTATTTCGAGCCATTTCCAGCATGCCTGGCCTGAGCAACATCCATCTGGCCTGTTATGTCATCCCTTTTTTCAAATTTAGAAAAGGTCAATTTCAAACCCAAATTTGAAGTTTTCCCCTTGCAGCATTTGCTTGGTTCAGGGTAGTATGCATCTTTTCATGCCCTGGGCAACTGATAGTTCCTTGCTAAGAAGATATTGCAGTGTTGGCGCAACCTTTCTCCTCACTCGACCTGAAGCGCTGTGGGAGGTTTTCCTCTCTCCCAATTTTATAACAATTGCAGCTCTATTTAAGTCGGCACTTGCCTGTTAAATGACCTGGCCGCAATTCTTACACAATCTTCCGTTACTTTGTCGTGAGATATTTCAATTGGGTATTCGCAGAATGACTATATTTTTGCTCTCTCTCGCTCAACAGATCAGTTTGAGCGGCAGGGCCGAGGCTTCAACAGAAGGGCCGTGTTCACCTTCACCACGCCGGAGGCCGCCCAGTGGGTCTTCCCCGACGCTGGCGCCATCAGCAAAAAGTCGTTTGTGTGCGAAACATGCGCGCAGGTTATCAGGACCAAATGCTGGCGCAAAAACAATGGCAAGAGGGTCTTGTGGCTCAAACCTGCCGTTGCTAAACAGGTGAGGCGCTGGCCATGCCATCTTCGGGCACACCCAAGGCAAGCACAACTGAGGGGACTTTGGAGTCGTTGCCAGTACATTCCATATGAAAAGATTTTTTTTAGTCTGGAGTTGACCTTTCCCAATTGCGGTTTGCAGGCGAGCAACTGCCACAGGAAGAAAGGCCAGCGTATGGGCAAGAAGAGCCGCGCGGCGTTGCTGGTGAGCAAGTCGTGCTACCGCTCGGCCTTCCGCATGCTTTGGTCAGCCAAGGGCGCCCGTAAGCCCATGATGGACTTCCTGAGCCGCGAGCTGCGCGAGGAAATGAAGACACTGTCGCGCCACGCAGACAGCCCCTTCCACCAGAAGGTGTCCAGCAAGAAGCTGCTCTCCTTCTTCCCGTGGGCGCGCTGCCTCAGCTGGGCGCAGGAGCACGCGCCGCTGGTCACTACCTGCCTGCGCTCCCTCTTCCCCACCGTCAGTGCCCTCGTCAAGAGCAGGCAGTAAGTCTGCCAACCGCACAACTTCTGTGTTCCAAGCCCAAACTAACAAGTTGTCTGTGTACCTGTGCATGCTTAGCCAGCTGTCAGCGTCGGAGGCAGAGCTTCAGGTGCTGCGGCGCAGCGTGCTGACGCTGGCGGTGCCGCTGTTCACCAGGAACATCTGGACCAACAACTTCCTGCAGGCTGCATTGGGGGCCAAGTTGCGTCTGCAGGGCTGCTCCGGACCCGCCTTGGACACACTCAACAGCCTGGGTCTGTGCCAGAACAAGGACACTGTGCGCTTGCGCCTGCACCGGCTGCATGGCGCCGCCGGTGTCAACAACAAGACGGTGAGTCTGCAAATTTCAAAAGGCAAACAGGAGCCATTTTCACGCCGACATTTCGTCAAATTACAAGTACGACGGACGACACATCCACTCACCTAAAATTTTAGTTAAATGAAAGCAATTCTTATAATCACACAATTCTGCTATACATGAAGAACGTCAGTGTCTATTTAAAAAAAGCAACAAAAAAAACTTGTATAAGAATAAATATTTTGAATAAAACTAGAAATCGTCACAGTCCTGTCAAAAATGTTTTAAAGAGGAGAAAGGATCAAATGTCAGAAAATCCTGATATAAAGATATGTTATGTCATCAATCAAAATAAGAAAATCCTAATATAAAGATACGTGATGTCATCAATCAAAATTGCAACAGACCATCGGCCCTCAATCAGCACTTACCTCCACCGATTGATGAAGACCATTTTGTATTTTTTCCGGATAGAATGGAGGAGAGAGTCAAGGTCACGTGATTGACATGGAGGAAGATGATGTTGAGGAAGATGAAGAAGATGAGGAAGAAGAAGAAGAGGAGGAGGATGACGACGATGACCAGGAGGAGGAGGCAGAAGAAGAGCGGGTGCAAGTGGAGCTGGAGAAGAGGAAGAAGAAGAAAAAGCGGAAGCGAGAGGAAGAGGAGGATGAGGAGGAGGTAGAAGAGCAAGAGGAGGAGGAGAGGAAGAGGAAGGTGGTGGTGGTGCGTCTGGGCCTGCTCAAGGGACACTCGGAGGTGGGACGGGCCGACCTGTCGGCCCCCTGAAAGAAGCTCGTCAGCCCATCGGAACAGGAACACAAGAAGTTTTAAAAGTGTCCTGTTCAAACAAAAGTCAAAATGGAGATGAGGAACTCTGAATTTCTTCAGATTAGATGATGCAAAAAAGGAAAGACTGGATAGGGTTGATTTAAGGACGCATAAGATCAACTCTGTAAATAGCAAAAATTAAATCATTTCAACACTTGATGTCTGTTTTTGAACTTGCAACACAGCAACTCGTTTATGAGCTGTTAAAGGTAAAAAAGAAAGTATTGTAGAATATTCACCAGGGCAGATGTGGCTGCAGATTCGAGTTTTCTACCACAAGAGGGAATGCATGAATGGATTAAGGGTTTCCACTCTTTGTTCGGGTTTTTTAATCAGCGAAACAAGCTGAAAAATCTAAACACATATAAAAAAGATGGATGAGTTTAAACACAGGTACAATTTTCTTCCAAATAAACAATGGAGATAAAGTTCAGTTCTTTTTACTAAAAAAAAGAAAGAAAAGGTCTTGAACATAAAGTTATCCTTTCAACTAAAGAACTGTGAGCTCACCTTTGGTCTCCTCTTCCCATGAGTTTTTTTCCTTTCTCCGTGGAGCTCAGTGCGGTTTGCTGCTACTCCTGTGTTGCTCGCTGATCGAAAGGATTTTGTTGTTTGCTGCTTATGGATCCTGGTGTGTGCGTGCTCCCAATCAGGATAGTTAGCGCTCAGCTGTTGAGGAGCTCCATTGCGTGCTGCGCGTTCACGTCATACACCTCTAGTGCCCCCTTGTGGTCACATGCACCCACAGGAGCAACAGTTAGGGGTTTCACAGTGATGTTTCATTTTCTGATTTCCTCCGTGTAAAAACGGCTCCAACTTCCAAAAATAACCCCTGGAAACACAAGTAATGGATGGAAGTATTTCTCTTTAATTGTTGTAACAGTCATTTACTGTGACAACATCCAGAGCAGCAGAAAATAGTCTGGCCTGCTTTATACGTCACCACCCGTGGCTTTGGCCAAACAGTTGAGCTCCCAAATGGTACCTAATAAATAAATTGATAATCTATTTGTTTAATGGACAGGACAGCTCCAAAGGTGGATTATTGATTTTAAAGTGGAGGGAGTAGGTGCACATTGGAGTGGAACTCGTGCATTCTGGAAACATTGAGCTGTATTTACAAGGTCAACTATTGGGTTATTTAAAAAGCAGGTTTCACATGTTGAGGGTCTTTTTGACGGAAAAGATGATGTCTTTGATCTGCGGCACGCTGTTGTCCTCCAGGATCTTGGCGTATGGCATGGGGATGTCCACGCCCGTCACCCTGGTGGCCGGAGCATCCAGGTAGTTGAAAGCCGGCCCTGAACACAGACGAAATGGGTTTTGTTTCTTTTAAGTTGGTTGTGGCTAATCGGAAGGAGGTCAATGTTAAGAAAACAAATGCAGATTCCCGTTGGCTCACGCACATCAACACCAGAAAAAAAAAATCAGTCAATAAAAAAGAAAGCAGGTGAGTGACATGGGAAACTAAACACTGGCATTGAAGTGAGGAAGTGATTTGGGCGAGTAGATGCAGAATTAAAGATCCTTCATATGTAAAAGAATGACGACAAGCAGATATGTGTGGAAGCCAGACAAGGCGACGCACCCTCCATGATCCTGGCGCAAATCTCGGCTCCCACGCCGAATTGCGGCCAGCCACCCTCCACCGTTACCAAGTGGTTGGTCTTCATCACACTGGCCTCGATGCTCTCCACGTCCATGGGGCGGATGGTTCGCAGGTTGATCACCTGGTTCACAACAAATATTGCTCCTTTTTCCCAAAAAAGTTCATTCAAGAGCGAGACAAGCTGGACACGTTTGCTTTTATACCTCGCACTCAATTCCCTCCTTGGCGAGGACGGCAGCGGCGTCGAGACAATGGCCGACGTAGCGAGAGTGCGACACCAAAGTCACGTGAGTACCTAAACAATGGCATGTCAGGAGGTCCTCCGCTGTTCGGGACAACAGAGACGAACGAGCATGCTAAGGCGGCCAGACTTTGGCAGCTTCTCACCTTGCCTCTCCACCTTGGCCTTGCCGATGGGCACGGTGAAGTCTTTGGACTGGGCCTCGTCGGACATCTCGAAGGGGACGCCGTACATCAGCTCGTTCTCCAGGAAGACCACTATCCGCGTGCGCCCGCCGCAGCACATTTTGTCAGCGTCATCATTTCCGCTTTTGTGTTTCATTTGACGATTGCACTCACCCGGATTGTCGTCTCTGATGGCTGACTTCAGGAGGCCTTTGGCATCCTCCGAGTTCCACGGACTGACCACCTTCAGACCCGGGCAGTGAGCGTACCTGCGGAGAGCAGAAAGAACAAAACAATAAAACACAAGGCATTTGAAAATAATTTTCTTGTCAATTTGCGGAAAGCGGACAGGAGGTAGCAAGTCACCAGGCGGCGAAGCACTGCGAGTGCTGGGCAGCGACACCGGCCGAGGCTCCGTTGGGCCCCCGGAAGACGATGGGCACCGCCTGCAGCCCCGCCGACATGTAGTAGGTTTTGGCTGCTGAGTTGATGACCTGGTCAATGGCTTGCATGGAGAAGTTGAAGGTCATGAACTCGCAAATGGGCCTTAAGCCTGCCTGGAAGAAAAAAAAAAAAGAATATTGTCTCTCTTTGAGCTGAAAGTTTTCTCGTCAAATGAAAGTCATCTGGCTCGTAGAGAGAGACACTCACCATGGCAGCCCCCACCGCGATGCCGGTGAATCCCATCTGGAACACAGCACAAAACTCTCACAAGACATTCTGGAATTCAAAATGTAATTCCATGAAATAACATCTGCTGTTGCTACGGTGACCATTTACACTAGCGCTTACTTCCGAAATGGGCGTGTCAATGATGCGCTTGTCGCCGTACTTCTTCCACAGGCCTCGGCTCACCTACGACAACACGGAAACAAACTTTGCCACTCAACGGCAAGCACGGCATTTACCGACCAGCGTCGCCATTTTTCAGGGCTGAACATTTCGGCAGCGCAAGGACGTGACTGCGTGCACACCTTGTAGGCGCCGTCATACTGGGCCACCTCCTCGCCCAGCAGGAAGACACGCTCGTCCCTCTCCAGCTCCTCATCCAAGGCTTGGTTCAAAGCATCTCGCACAGTCACCTAAAGACAGCGCACCATGGCAAAAGATAACCAGCTCAAAACTATTCCTCCATCATTTGAGACTTTGTGTCATAAGGATTTCTTTTATTTACTTTTTACAAAGGGTTGCCACCTAATGCTATGATCCCCACGGTACATTTGAGCAACTTTTTCAGCCCTCAAAGTAGCAACTCAAGCGTAATTCTCACTAAGAAATGAGTGAAATCATTTTTAAACATGACAAGAAGGCAATCACAGCCAGCCATTCCAAGGATGGAAAGAAACATTTTAGTGATGCAAATGTGCCAAACCAGATGTTAGTTTATGGGCGGTGACGTTAGCATAGCATGCTTGCTGCTAACACTGACCTGAGCCGCTGCCGGTGCGCTCCTATGAAAGGCTCGTCGCCGCAGGATCGACACAGCATTCTGTAGGACGTCAGAGAGACGACATCAATCCAAAACATCACGACAACGACACATTTGAAGTGTTTTGGACGTTTTCGTACCCTTCCGGAGCGGAGAGCGGACTTCACGGACAGCGCCATTTTGAACCTGTCCTTTCGTCGATGGGAAGGCGGGGCTAGCATTAGCCAAGGACACGCCAACAGCGCAGTTGCGCATGCGCACCACGTTACAAAAGGAATATAAACCACAGGACACTTTCACTGTTATCCTTTATCCTTTTCCACTAAAATGTAAAGTTTTGAAGGTGAAACCAAATTTATTCACACTGAGCGTGTTTCTTTTTCGAAGACCCTTAAAAATAGAAATTCTAATTGTTTGTATAATTTGACAAATCCATGTGAAAATCTGTTGTTTCAAAACTTTAAAGTTGGCCTTTGAGAACAAAAGTTTGGCTTCAAAATCTGTGTGTGTGTTGTTATGATCACCGCATCAAACACTATCTGAGACTTTATTGTTTATGGTGACGTCACAAAGTTTGCCTTTAAAGGGTAAAGTGCTGCAGAGGAACATTCGGCCACAATTCAAGTGGAATACAACAAGGGCGTAAAAATAAGCCACAAACAAATTCGAACAACCACTGACGCTTCGCACAAAAATGCCCCACCCCAATTACAATGTAATCCTACACACATTCAGACATTCATCTCGAGGCACAAGGATCATGTCATACATATATGGCACAATAAAAGCTCTGATGGTGCAAACATTTTAAGATGAAATGAGAAGAAACATTGCAACAACAATAATTAATAATAAAAAAAAAAGTCAAACGGGAAGTCTTGCAATTGCCACATTGTGAGCGGGCAGAGTTGTGTGGTTGAGCTCAAATTGTCTTTCTGCATGTTTGAACAGGTTGTTATGTCTCAAAGTCTCGTCACCTTTCACTCCAAACTTTTTGTGCTTGTTTTGCTGTTTAAAATAAAAAGATATACAATTTTCATTGACAAAAAAAAAAAGATCTCACAAAACTATCATTGCCAATGAAAACCACACATTACCATTTTCTAAAGTATGTATAGAAACAATTTTTTTTTCACCAAATGTATCCTTAGGGGCGGGTGCTTTCAATCCGCGACTTCTACATCATACAGAAATTAAATGTAAATTATTTCATTGCTTTTTAGGGCCTTTGTTTTTGGACATACTGAAAGAAAATGCTACCGAAAACATGCATTTTGAACGTTGGGTGAATTTATAAATACAAAATAGAAGAAATGCCTATATTGTTTAGAAACTTAAATCAGAGAAACATGCTTTCGTTGGGCGTTTTCCAAAAGAAAGCAAGTTTTTTTTTTAATCCCCAGCAGTGAGTTGCATAAAATACAATTTTAATTCTTTCTTCAATTTACTAGGAAAATACTTCTTTTGATAATCACCAAATCAGTGTTTTGTGTTTGTTTGGGTCATTTTGCCTCTCAAAACTGCAGATTCTTTTTTTTTCTGAAAATATTACTCTGAGGAATACAAACGACACTTAATTTTGTAAACGCTTCCTCGCAGAGGGCAGATGATGTTCCAGTTACAGGTCGGGAATCAGGAAGGCGCCATAACGACAGATGTTGGCATTGAGAACAATCCGGAAGAAAGAAACTGGATGTTATCTTCACCGCACAAGGTCAACATTCAGATTTCCAGCATTCGTCGGCCGGGGGACCGCCGTTCCCAATGTCAAGAAACCCAAAAAGTCAACATTTGGATTGTTTTGCACAGGATTTGTCTTCACATGTGAGGGAGCGTTGGAGGACGGCGGCCTTTAGAAGCTGCGGTCTCGAGTCTGGGCCTTCTTCAGGTTTCCTTTGCTGAAAGCCTGGATGGAGCTCAGAAGGGCAGCGCGACCTCCGGGAAGGGGGGCGACCACGGAGGAGGAGCACGAGGACAAGGACGAGGTGTCTGGCGCAGGAGGGGGAGGGGGAGGAGGAGGAGGAGGAGCACCTGAACCAAAAAGGAACAGAAGACACATGACAAGATTTCCTGCACAAAATGCAACAAAACGCTTCAGCATCAGTTCCTTTGGCAACCTCGGTCAACGTTTGAAATCAGAAGTTCTTCTCACTGTCCGACATGAAATCAGACTTTCCTGTTGTAAGCCAATAAAGATGACTACAATTATTAAAGACTTTTAAAACATCCTTCTCTCATTATTCTGGTATTAATTAGTTATTTAAAAAAAAAATAATAATAAGTGTATGGAAACTTCTGATTTCAACTCTGGCTGTTCTGTACCTCGACGTAGCATGTAGCTAAAGGAGGACTTCAGCAAACCTTGGATGTTTTTGAAATGGAAAAAGGTGAAACATAATCCAAAAGGAGGACTTTGATGTGTTGCCTTTTGTGGAACAACTCAGTGATTGTTCACGGTGTGGGGCAGCAGCTCAGTGCACAAAAGGACAGGGGGGGGGGAAAAAAAAAAAAAGGCAGCATGCCAACGCTCCAAGCAGAGAAACAGACAGACAGAGACAGGTCACAATCTCCAATCACAAGTTATCGTTTGGAATGGTCTTGTGTGCCGTAACGTTCCTTCATTGCAGATTGAACCAAATGTTTCTGAGCAAGCTCTACTCGCACTCCCATCGAGATCTCGTTGAGTTCTCATAGGCTGCGATGGCACTCATTGACTCCTTCCCTACTTTGGAATCAATCACTTTTGATGAGGTGTCGCTACCAATACTTCGATTTTTCTTGGCTCACAGGCCATTCCAAACACCAGCCACTGAGTTCTCAATAGCATCCTTTAGCTTGGTTAGTGCTAACGGTGCTTGCTGGGAAGCTCGCACGTATATCAGCCTTTTTTCTGAAGACCATCAGTGACCCCCACCAACACCATCATCAACATCATCAAGGTGGGGGTGATAAAAAACATTTACTTTACCCCAATGACACGGTCAGAATGGAGCATGCTCTATGGTGGAGAGGCACGGCATAAAGAGAGAGACCACAATTAAACGACCAGTCAGCATCGGGACAGCAACAAGAGGACAGGAGACGCCAACTTGGATGATGACGTAACTCAAATTTGCTAGCTTAGTGTTGACACGCAATGCAAAAAGCTGCAGACGTGCTAGTTAAAATAAGCGTGAACATTGCGGTGGTTTTAACCCGATCCTACACGGTGCAGCAACACATGTAGACAGACAACAATACTCATAAGCATTAGCATATATCTCATTAGCTTCTGCATAACACGACGTAACATGCTACTCTTTTCAGAGTGTGTCCTTTGTTATGTTACTTTTAAAAAGATATCTATCCGGTGGAGCGACGGGCGGATTTTCCAGAGACGCTGTGGCAACATTGAAAGTTCCGGACGATTGCTCACTCGCAGAGAGAATCAAGAGACAGAAAGATCCAAGAGGGAAATACTCGGTACAAAGGAGGAAGAGGACAGATAAGTCAAACGAGGGACGAGAACGAGGGATGAACCGACCTGTGGTAGGCGGCGGCGTGGGGGACGAAGGACACGTGAGAGGGGAACTGGCGCCCGAGCCTGAGGACACAGCATTGATAGGAACTCTATTTCATCTATTGATTCATTCAAATGAGCAAATTCTTCTTTCGTTGCCCTCTAGAAAAGCATAAGGCAAAATGGAGCGTTTCCCACCAGAGTTGTTGTTGTTCCGGACCGAGATGTCGTCGTCGTTTTCAATGGTGGACTGCCTGCACTTCTGCAAAGGGACCACACACGCGTCAGCAGCGTTGGCGTCGCGCTCCAAAAGACGGCAACGAGCGGAGGTCGCCGTACCTTCCTGGCCAGAATCTTCCTTCTCTTCTTCTCCTCCTCTGAGCCGTGATGGGAGCGTGCTCTGGTCAGCCTCTTGTGTTGGTGCAACTTTCAGCAAAACAAACAAATCGCTTGACTCGTAAAAATCGTGTTGAGCGCTCAAATGCGTCACGGCAGGGAGAGAGTTCGCTGGGAATAAGGTCACGCGGGTGAAAAGGTTGTGGGACCCGGCGAGAGCACTTTCGCGTCTATTTGAAGATCAACTCACCACTTTCTGCTCGTCCTGCAGACGTTTTTCCACGCGGTCCTTGGCCGCCCTCAGGGATTCCTTCAGCCTGCTCGGCACCTGGGTGGACGACGCACAACATGCGACAAAATGTCAGATACAAACAGAAACTTCATCCGAGGCGAGATTCTCTTACCCGGATGGCAACTTTCTCCGAGTGCGCGAGTGGAACGTCACTGAACAGCCTGCTCCCAGAGCAAACAAGAAAAAAAAAAAAAAGAGTGCCTTGGATCCTCGTCACACGCTGCTTGCTATGAGTATATGACAACTGTACCAATTCAGTAACAACTAATTGATCTTGTGAAGCAACAACTATTTAAATTATCACTTAATTAAATATTGATCAAATGTTACAAGCACAATGATGCTACAAATATGTTGTACAAAAATGTGGGTGGATGTTTTTGCCGCTTCTTTGAGAAATCGAAAGAAAACTTACGGTGTTTGAATGAGCTGAGCGACTGTCGGCATCCCTGACTTGCAGGCCTCTGTCGACAAGATGGACTGCAGCACCGACACTACACACACACACACACACACACATCACAATGGAGAAACAAAGGTTGCACATGCAATATGTTTGTGTGTGCGCGTGTGTGTGGACTCACCCACGGCGGTGTAGGGGATGGCAGGATAATTGTCCACGGGGACGTTGTCTGGTGGTCGGCCGTACGTGATCTCGTAGAGTAAATGGCCAAAGCAGAAGACGTCCACGCTTTCAATTGTCTACGCAAACGAACACGTTGCTACTTTAGCTCCCAAATGTTTTTCCGTACAGTAAAACATTTTTGCCGCTCGTTCGAGACCCATCCGTGAGACGTGACCTCGCCTCCCCACGGCAGATTTGAATGCTGCCAGCGTTTGCGGGAGTTTCAAACATGACAACTAAGACAGAAGGAACGTGTTCATCTAAAATTCCTGGAGATCACGCAAGCACCTACGTTAATCTTCCGGAAGTGGGTGATGGCGGGTCGCAGGGCCGAAGGGACTCCCAGCACGCCGTTCTCGAGGTCCGTCAGGCGACACACGCCTTGCTCCAGCATCACGTTGGAGGCATGCAGGTGGCCGAAGAACAGGCCGCTCTCGTGCACCAGTCGGAGGCCCTGAGCGCCCACAATATGTTTACGGCGAGTGAGGGATGTGTGCGTGTGCGTGCGTACCTCCAGTATCTGTCGGCCGTAGAGTTTGATGTCCGAGAGCTCGAGAGGCTGAGTCTTTTTGGGGTTGCCATACTTCTTCAGGTAGTTCTCTCTGGGCTTCACCTGGCACACAAACATTCGAGTTGACTTTGATCGTCAATGCTTTTTTTTTCCCTGCAATGATCGACTCGTGTCTCATCCTCGTCGGCCGGTGGGCTTGGCTTGACGCTGCGTTTGGGAAAACTGGGAATTGTGAGGCTTCTTACCTTACAGAGGTGATCTCGCAAGGAGCCGGCCTCACTGAAAGGTCGGATGAGAAGCGCCGAAGACTCGCTGGTGCTGGAGAACAACAGCGGGCACAGGTATGGACTCTGGAGAGGAGACACCACGCGGTTAGGAACGGTTCAGCCGAGGCGGTCCATCACGTGCGGCGTACGTACAGAGAGGCTGGTGAGGAGCTTCATGATGGACTGCAGGTCTTTGTCGGACAGGAACTTGTCAGGGCCCAAGTCCACCTAAACGCATATCCACATTATGCCGTGTTTTGGGCATCGCAAGGCACCACTGTATATTAAATCACTGCACTACTTTGTAGCAGTGTGACACCCACCCAGCCGAGCAGGTACCTCTCCTTGGCTTGTTCTTTGTTTTTGACCAGGAAATACTTCTTCCTGATCCTCCAGCCTGCAAAAGAAGAAGATTGTGTTATTGGACGGTCGTCATCGAGCCCGACGTGCGCTTTGCAATCACGGCGGCGGTATACCAACGTCTCGAAGGGGCTCCATCACCACCCACTTGGGGTCTGAACGGAAGAACATGGAGACCTGCTGCAGGGCGATCTCTGAAAGACATTTTGCAGACAAGTCAGGCTGTCGCTCGCTGTGAAAATGAAATGAAAAGGCCAGCTTGGCAGGGATCCCACCAGTGTAGTTGGCAGCGTAGTTGTTGGGGTCCAGGAACTTTTTGACGGGCAGCGCGGCGCACAGCAGAGGATGCTGAATAACGGCATCCAGATAAGCCTGCAGGCCGCGCTGCCTCTCTGCAATGAACTCGCGGTCCATGTTGCCGATCAGCTTCTTGGCCGGGAGAGGAAGGCTGACGCCACACACCTGCCGAGCGCAAGCACATCGTAAGTGTTTCGTTCTTTTCTCTCCCCCCAAATCGTGCTTGTGCGCAGAATTGCCGCTAGAAACAGGAAGTGAGGGAGAAAAACCTCAGCAGAAAGCCTCACTGCATCCTGTTATGGGCTCACTGCAGAGGTCAAAGGGCACGACCTCCTCAGAATGGCCCATTCAGTTCCCATACTCATCAGATTTAATACTGTCTTGACATGTTTTTAGAGGGGGGGGGGGGGGGGGGGGGGGGCTCTTCCAGCTGATTTATTATGTAAAAAAATAACATAAAAATAACATCACCACTATCTGTGTTTTTACAGTGAAAAAAACAATTTTCTCTCACAGGAGGAATAAAATATAAAAACGTATTCAGCATTTTTTTCTATCTTGGTTAAAATACACTTAAGCATATTTTTTAATAATACATAAAAAGTCTACTCAGCTTCATCGTTTGGCAATGCATTTGTTAAATACCGCGAATTTTACCAAATTGCTGAAAATACTTCAGAAAAACTAATGATCTTAGTTTTATTATTAATGTATTTAAATAAAAAGTTTTAAAAAATATCTTTTCGTCCAAAAAATGTTAGTTCATATTGTTGTATAAAAAACTACTTGGTGTAAGTGTATAATAAAATATATTTATATATTTAGCTTGATTTTTATGCATGTTTTTAGGACTCTTCATTAGGTACACTTGCACAATCAAATAACCTTCACTATAGGAAAAAAAATCATCAAACTGTCACTCACAATGCATCGGAAAAAATACTCACCATCAGGCTGTTGTTGAGAACATCAAAATCACTGTAGCGCCGGATGACCTGCAACACACATGCAAACACGCGCACACATTACACACACAGTTTTGAAATCAGAGAATAGCAAAAACTGTTCAAATATTTTAAAAAGACAAATTGCAAGCAATATATCTATTTTTTTTAAGTGAAGACAATTTGTCATTTAGTAATAACACAAAGTCAATGCAAAATCTGTCTTCGCGGGCCACATAAAATGATATGATGGGCCGCATCTAGCCCCCGGGCCTTGGGTTCGAGACCGATGTTTGAGCCAAAGAGTGGTCCAAACAGATTGAAAACACGGTTTTAAGTCACTTTTGACCAGGGGGCTTACCTGCCAGCTGTTCTCTGTGGACACTCCCCTCTGGACTCGGATGATGTATTCCTACATGCACACAGAACAATTAGGGACTTACAATTTCAAAGAGTAGAGTCTCCTTTCCACACGACAGAAAGATGGGCAAGGAGAACTAGTAACCATTTTGCATTGTGATTTAGCATTAAGCTCGTTACGAGCAAACAAGCAGACTTTTGTAGGATGGAATATTTTGCGTTATGCACGCCGTCCAAAGAACAGTTGACTACTTTCTTCATCCCTTGGGGGAAATTAGAGTAGTTAGATTCAATTGAAGATAATCTGTCAAAACTAAATATTTCTCTTACTTTCATGGCAGTTGAAGCATGTTAATGCCAGGAAAAACAATTAAAAAAATTTCAATATTAGAAAAAAATAAAGCAAATCACAGACTGGAAAATAAAACCCAAATCTTGTTCTGAATTACATCACTGTCAATTTTGTGATTATGTAAGATCGGATTTTCTTATTTGTTTTCTTTTTATTTGCATATGACCAGAATATCTGCGCAGCGTTTTATGAGTTGGTGAAGAATTAAGAGGGCGGTTTGGTTGGTATTTGGCGTTAGCATGCTAAGCTAACTGTCAGCCTCAGCTGATCCCAGCCGGAATCTTGTCAACAGCCGTCCACGCGTGCGTCCATTATCGGACACGAAAACAACCCGTTGCAAAGTCATGCAATATTTGTTTTTGTTTTTTTTTCAATTGAGCGGCGGCTCGTTTGATGTGTACCAAATACTCGTGGAAAGCTCGAGACATCGCAGCAATAGAAATCAACGGGCCCTGGCTGACAGTCAGCAATTCTTTTAACATTGCTACAGAAGCTTCCAGGAAAATTGCTTCATCGTGGTGGCAGAAATTCAACCGCAGCAAACTCCCCCAAATGCGGAATTTCCCCCCCAATTTTCCCCAGCAAATATTCAGCGGTCTGGTTGGAATAACGCCACTTATAGGGGGACGAATGTGTCCGATAATGGAATCGGGGAACCTGTAGACGAGCGTCACCTCACAGTATTGTGAAGGAACAACGTGTCCGTCCAATAACGGAAGCAGGTATAGCGCTGACAATTTTCGCGGGATTGAAAACGACCAACGCGTCCGGTAATGGAAGCCGTGACTGTCACAAACTGTTGCCTCCCCGTGCGTATCTGAGCCAATTGACATGGACAACCGGGTGACTTTAGCATTGGTATTTTAAAAATAAGAAAGAAAAAGGTGACGCTTACTGTGTGGGACTGTAAATTCTGGGTGGTTTCGATCGTCGCCGTCAGCGGGACAGTGTCGTCAAGGAGTAGCCGGCCGGTGGTCGGCTTCGCCAGGAAAGACATCCCGGTCTTTTGGAGTAGGGTGAACGGCCAGAGTCCAATCCAAGCGCCCGGAGCTGCGTCAACGTGTAGTCACCGTAAAGTTGACGCTGATGTGCGGCGACAGAGGCCGACTAGTTTCGCTTCAGCGTAACGAAAACTCAACGATGCTTCGTCTGCTGAAATGAGACCTGACCGGAGATTGAGCAATCGTGGGCAGGACACTCTGCTGCCACCTGTGGGAAGGAGGCAGAACAAACTAGTGACGAAAACAAAATCTTCGGCTTTATTTCTGACATCATTGATGACGTCTTTGTCGCGTACGTTCACGAGAGCGCTTCGTAGTGTTTATGACATGAAAATGCAATTTGTAATCAATGAAACAGGCATTAAAGAAACTTCGAATGATGAAAGGTCAACTTTGAAAATGTTCACGTTATTTCAAAATCTACCTGTGTGAGTTTCAACTCATTTTTTAAAAAGCAGAATGACATACCGTATTGGCCCGAGTATAAGACGACCCCGTCTTTTTAAAGACTCAAGTTAGAAAAAGGACTTTTTGAACACCAAATTTAATTTTTATACAGAAAATGTTTCCCCCTAAAGCCATCACTTCACTTGCTTCTCCTCAGGCATCATAACCATCACCTCCCCTTCCATCACCACCTTGTCCTTGACCGAGCACGTCACGGCAATGAAAGCGAACGACATCTTGATCTTGCGCACTTCGGCTTCGGCCAGCACTTCCTCGCCAACAAAGAGCGGCGCCGGGAAGCGGATCTCCTGGTAGAGGAAGACGCAGCCAGGGCCTGGCATCTTGGTGCCCAGCACGGCCGAGATCAGCCCGTTGATGAGGACGCCATGGACCACAGGGGCCTCGAAGGCGGTGGAGGCGGCGTAGGTGGCGTCCAGGTGGAGTGGGTTGGTGTCGCCCGTTAGCTCGGCGAACAGCTCCACGTGGCGGGCCGAGAAGACTTTGGTAAGGGAGGCGCGCTGGCCCACGTGGAGCCGTGCTGCCGCCGCTGTCATCAAGATGGAGGAGGACAGCAGAGTTCTGACTTGTCTCCACATGGTTCTTGTGAGTTGTCTGCGACGTCAATCCAGCTCCAGCTCGCGGCTATTTCCGGTCAGCGACAGCAGGAATGGCGACACCTGAAGGAAAGTCACAAAAAAAAAAAAAAAAGAACTCATGAATGTTTATACAAACACCAAAACGTTCAAACAAATCATATTAGCGTCTCAATGAAAGTCTGCTAGCTTGATGCTAACATACAATTTAAACACCAAAAAGGGGCTAACAGAAATCTCAAAGATGTGACAGTAATTACAAAGTCTAAAACAACAGCTTCTTCAACACTCTTACGAATCAAAGCAGGGAGGTCGAGAAAAAAAAATCAAGCAAGCGACAACATCTTTGCAGATGTTTGCAACTCTAAGAGCAGCAAAAGCGAAAGCAGCTAACGTACCTGCAGGACTCGAAAGGCGCAGCACTGGTTGTTGTAGAAGCCCAGCAGTGTCAACGAGCTCCAAAGTTTCACCAAACCACTAAAAAAAAAAAAAAAATCAGCAAAACACTCTCTTTACACTTTGACCTCCTCACCTTTTGGATACGCGCAGAAAAGCAGTGAGGGTATCTTCATCATACTTGAACACATCAAAGTGTAACGCGGCCCCCACCTGAAACATGCAAAGACACCAACAATAAATATGGCTGATTTTGCTTGTCAATCCGATTATCGGTCATCTTTGAAGTTTTTTTTACGGAAAGCAAAACGGGAAGTCTCTGTCATTCAAATGCACGAGGAAAATGAGTGAGAATCAAAATGAAGCAACATTCCCATGGCGGACCCGCAATTCATTTCCACTTCTTACCTCTCCGTGCAGACTCTTCAAGCCAGAGATGATAAAGTACTTCAGGTCAACCGCACTCACTTTGGTCGACTTGTCCTCCAGTACGCTTGAAGAGTGACACAAATTAGTAACAGTCATAGTCGTCACATTCGAGCCAAAGAGCGCCGCTGACTTACAGGCAGACTTTCATGTACTGGTACGGAGCGACGTCCTTCAACACGACGCTTCGGTAAACTATGGGCTCGTCCGTGCTCTCGGGATTCATCCTATTCAAGCATCGGTGGTTGCGCTAGATAGAACAAGTGCGAAACAAAATCAATACACGAAAGGCATAATCTAGAAAAACTGTACCAGCAGTTGGGCGACACACTGGTTAGCACGCCCGCCTCACAGTTAGGAGGGTGCGGGTGGGTTTTCTTTGGGCACTCCGGTTTCCTCCCACACTCCAAATTGCCCCTAGGTGTGAGTGCGAGTGCAGATGGTTGTTCGTCTCTGTGTGCCCTGTGATTGGCTAGCAACCGGTTCAGGGTGTCCCCCGCCTACTGCCCGATGACTGCTGGGAGAGGCTCCAGCACGCCCGCGACCCCTCGTGGGGACAAGCAGTATAGAAAATGGATGGACGTACCATCAGTATGACTGTGACTTCTACAAACCGCCCAGGCTAAACCTACCTCCTTCCCAACATGCAGTTTGTGTCTGTTTTTTTAAAATAATAAAGTGACGAATATGCCAAACTTAAAAAAATAAACTCGGCAAGTCTGGAGGTCTAGCAGTTTGATTCAGCTACGTTGGTTCGTTACTATTTTAGACCAGTGACCCCAAAAAGAAATGTTCTTTAACTTTTGTGGTATTCCTATGAGCCACATTCAGTAAATGCAAAATAAATGATTAGACATTACATGCCACGAGCTTTCTGTAGTTTACGAGCGCCTGCAAGGACCTTCGTTTAGGGTACAAAAGTGCAGTTTAGAGCGTCGCAAGTCTTAAAAGCCCAAACTAGACCAAGCTAAGACCAAGGTCAAACAGCGTGTAAACGCATCAGTTATTTTAAAAAATAAAATAAAAAGAGGCTTGGGATCGTGGCTATTTTGGCTAATAAAATGCTGTTTTGTTAACTTACCTCGTTTTGATAAATACGCAAAACTGGTAGTTTCACGGTTTTCAATACGCGCCTGCGCGTCCTTTTTCTTCTTCGTGTAATCTAATAATGGTTAGAAGTGTTAAGTACTGCCCTCTATCGTGCCTGGTCTCAAATGAATGAGTTCTGCCGATTGAGCGAGAGAGAAAAAAACGACTTTTCTACAAGATATTGACGTCAAATTATTGTGTTTAAAGCAATTATAAACACATAAAATTACTGTTAGAAATTTCTTTCAAATACATAAATCGCTGCATAAAAATACACAGTAAAGTGACACATAACTTGATCATTCAAAGTTCTTTGTTGAGGTTTAAAAGTCTGCCTTCTAAAAAAACAAACAAACTAAGCAAGAAATGCATTAAAATCATCAAAAATTAAAACAATGGATATTTCTTATACAGGACATTAGTACAGTATCATGGATGTAAATAAATATTTCATTCATAATCCTATATTATATAGTCATCATATAATTTCTATTCAACAGTAAGTCAATCTCCAGTTCAGGAAACTTTCTTCTTCACATCCTTGTTGTCCACTTCCTGTGCAGACAGGAAGTCCATGACAAGCCGCGCCGCCTGCCTGGGCCTCTCCAAGGCTATGGTGTGGCCGCAGTTGTCCAACAAAACCAGCTGGCTGTGGGGAACCACCGCCTGCACTGCAGATGCCCCGGACATATCTAGAACCTGCAACAACACATATCACACACAAAAACCTAAAAAAAAGTGCGACAACATTCTGAAGCGGCAATATAGCAGAATCTACTGGACTGCTAATTGTCACTGAAGATGTCGTTCTTGCACAAGATCAGAAGGTGTGATAGTTGCTCGAAGTGTTTTCCCTGATTTATATAATGTGTATATTACCTGGTCTTGCTTGCCCCAAAGTACTTGCAGCGGTGACGTAATTAAATGTAGATTTTCTTGAAGAGAGTGGCGAGACTTTTCTGCAACCAGCTCCATGAACACTTTAAAGACACACAAGCAGGCATATCAAGACAAATAAAAAGGCATTTAGCAATGTAGCAGCCACAAACAGGTGACGCACGTTCTCTGTAAAAGTGGTTGTGGCGGATCCTGTTGTCCAGTAAGCCGCGCAGCACCTGTCAGCAGAAATGCATCCAAGGTCAGCACGCATTCTTGGCAGCATGCAGCCATGTTTGAAGTTCTTTACCTGTCGCGGCATCTTGATAGGCTTATGACAACAGAGGCGAAACATGTCCTCCAGTTCTTGCAAACAGGACGGAATCAGAGGAATAGAAGACCCCTCGGGGTTTTTCTCCTGCTCCTTCAGATGAGTGATAAACTCGGACTCAGTGGGATACACCAAACCTGGACAAGGAACAACCTTCATCACCCTCAAACAGATCTTGCCTTGCACACGGCGTTCTCACCATTGCGTGAAAGAGGCTGATGTTTCAGCAATGTGCCAGGTGGCCAGTTTACCTGAGGGGCATATCAAGGTCACACCAGACAGGTCCGCTGGGTAGGTGGCGGCGTATACGCCCGCTACGTTGCCTCCCATGGATGTGCCCACCAAGTGAAATGGTCTTTTATCCAGACCAACGCTCTTCACAAACTGAAAACAGAGAAAGACATCATTTATATGTTCAGACTTTGCATTTGCTCAGTGCCCCTCCCCCCTTTGTAGATTCTGGTCTATTATATTTTCGCACGGACCTGATGGATTCGGGCAACCTGGCCCTGAATGCTGTAGTCCTCAGGCCCGGTACGGCTGGTGCCCTCATGTCCCGGCATGTCCACGCATAGGATGTGCTGCTCGCTGGGGATGTACTTGTCAGGAAAGCAAACTCATTAAGTAAACATTAAGAAAAAAAAACACACACAGGGGGTAATGTTACCTTGGCAAAGGGCAACCACATGTCTTTGGAAGCCGAGAAGCCGTGCAGGAGTAGCAAGGATGGTGTAGCGCCTCCTGGCGTCCCGCGGCTGAAATAGCAGAAGCGGTAGTTCCCGCTGTACGAGTAGCGAACCACCAGGCCTAGTTTGTAACGCATGAACCTGCAGGGGACGGAACAGATAGTCAAATAGAGCAATCCCAAATTAGAATTTACCCATACTACTGTCGACGACAAACCAACAGGTAGGTAAAGTAGGCAGGTAAAATTGTACTTAAGAATATACACTGTAGTTACTTTACGATAATCATGTAAAATGTAATCTTTGAAATAATTACTACAAGTTTGTTGAGAGGCAAAATGTCTTCCAAGACAAGCAGAACTGTTCAGTTTCCATTGTATTAGTGCCCTAATATTACTTGGGCTTTCTCTGTGGCTTTCAATCTGTCCAAATTCCATCATATAACTACCCTAACATGACTTGATCTTTCTCTGTGGTTTTGAATCTGAAATTAATTAATCCCCCCAGGCGTGACAGTGATTAGTTAAACACACACTGCGTCTGTGCGTGTGCATGGAGGGGGGGAGGGCAAAGTTCAGGGGACTCTATGACTCCCTTTCAGATAAGAGCCTATGTCATGACAGCGTGGAATGTGAGAAAATGTCACAAATCATTTGCAATTAATTGCACATTTTCCGCTCAAAATGAAATTGAAATAACTTTTAAAGTATTCACATGCTCACCAGTTGTAGGCCTGGATGAACGTAGCGGGACAGAGCCACAAGGTCAAACAGAAAGTCAAAACGGGAAGGGCCAGGACGGTCCCGATGAACGCTATCGTCATGGTGACGCTCTCCTCCATTGCTGCGCTGCATACATAATGAACATGTTCATATTGTAAAACATTGGTTTCTCTTGAATCCTGGTATTTCGTTGAAACGTTGCCAATTGCCACTTCACATGTTTCAAGAAAATTCTAAAGCTTTGCAATTCAACATGCTCTGTCTATGTACAAATGTGACACTTTAAAATACAACTGAAAATGTTCGTTTAGGGGCCGACTTGATATAACTATGACACCAGTTAGGCCAACCAACATTCGTAACGCCTGAAAATTGATCCAATATTGACATTTGAAAAACACAGTGGCAATGCTCTTTTCAGTTTGGTTTTATTTTGAAGTATTCTGTTAAAAAAAAAAAATCCCTTGGCT
This sequence comes from Syngnathus floridae, assembly GCF_059516105.1. Taxonomy (NCBI): domain Eukaryota; kingdom Metazoa; phylum Chordata; class Actinopteri; order Syngnathiformes; family Syngnathidae; genus Syngnathus; species Syngnathus floridae. The sequence continues at coordinate 13,608,011 of NC_142423.1, read as the reverse complement.
AATTTTGCATTTTGAAAATGTGTTTTCCATTAGTATATTGTTTTTCAGTTCGGTCATGTGCGTGAAGTAAACGTTAGTTACTAAGGCAAAAGTGTTATGTCACGCCTACGTTATCAGGTGCTTGAAACTGTGTCAACGGTTCTCAAATATGTAAATTAGTCACTTATTAGTTATATGAAGGAATTGTTTTAGATTTTCGATGCAGTCAATAAAATATATTAAACCGTTAAAAATACGGAATATGCTTCCAGTCACTTCTTAAAGTGAACAAGTAACTAAATATTTGCAAACTGTTTTTTTTTTTTTTGCCGATCACCATGTTCAAATGTAAATAACACGTCAAGGTTACGGAAGGCGCTTACCTGGCCGAGTCCGCTTCGACGAGTCACCGGTAAATGGACACTGGAATGGAAATATCCTCCATTCGGTTCGCTATATCTCCTCCTCTTCCTCAGATTTATCTTCCTCTTTCATCAAATTACTCAATCGCCTTCATCCACACTTAAAGGGCAAGTAAAGCAGCGTTGCGTTCATAACCTCGGGAAATGGTAGACGCTGAGCTGCGTTCAAGGACTGTTGGACATATTGTGTAGCAACTTCAGCAAACAGCAACCACCGTTCACGAACAGCAAATTGGTAACGAATTTGAATCAACATTTGTTTTTTAGCGAGAATAACAAACAAGGCGCGTTGCGTTCAGTGACAATGTAAAAAAAAAAAAAAAAGGAGGGGATGTAAGTGTGACGTAATGTGGCATAAACGGCATCCCCCACACGAGGGCGCCACCACCTCAACATCAGTGTTGTCTGCATAATTCAGTCAAGTCAAGACAAGTGACCTCAGTGAACCTTCCCGGATTCCTGTGCGTGAAAATGCACGTAAACGTCTCATTAAGGATCTAAAAATATCTATAAATAGTGCTTTCTTTGGCTGGTGACGTAACTGCTAAGGAACGCAGTGAAAAGCTGACATTACTGCCGGCAGTACGTCATCCTGATATTTTTTTCTTCAATGATTGTTCTTAAACACATCGAGTTCCTCACCTCTGTCCTATTTCGAACGCACAATCACTCCCTTGTAAATAGATTCTTTGAGATTACTTTGCAACATTTGGGTCCAATCATGAGCACAAGAAACATTTCAAGCGTTTTATTGTCATGAAAACAGCCAAACAGGAAAAGAGGCGAGCACTTTTGCGATATGGAATTTGGAGCCAATCAACCAATTTTCTCAGGTCGTGGCTGGTGTGTTTGTCAATTCAACTACAGAAATTGTATTTATGCATTACATTATATTCAATATATTTTTGTTAATTTAAACGACGCATATTTTTGGTTTGGTTTTTCGACATTTCATTTTCTTACAATAGTTTGATATTTGCATTTCAATGCATTGATTAAAATGGAATTCAACAATAAGTTAAACATCAGTTTACAAAATAAGATGAAAATCAAATGCTTTAACGCTTGAATCGACTTTGTAATCATCAGCTTTACAGATGCCACGTCAACGAGCCACTTTACGATTGTCCCCGTGCGATTCACTTGTCAGACACTGTCCTGTCTGGCAAGCTTGAATGTCAAATATGAGCTCATTTAAACATCTCCAAACGAGAGCGCTCACATCTGGATCACGTCACTCTGTCTGCATTTTACGAGCCGATAAATCAGCCAAGCGCGTTCACTCCACAATAAAAGTCTTGTTAAGCGCTCCAAGTTGGAAACTTGAAAGACACCACTCGTACAAAGCAACATGCAAGTGTGGACAGTTACACCTTGACTGACCGATATTCCAGTTCAGCCTCTTTGATTTCCCCTCAAAAGAGGGTAAAGTGTAAATCAAGGTACCACTGTCTTATCCTGTTCTTTGCATGCTTGCGTCAGTGGTGGCAGGGGGTGTCCAGGCTTTGTCCACATCTCCAGCAGCAGTAGTGCTGATGATGCCACGCGCTGCCATCTTGTGCCAAGTGGAAAGACTCGCCAAAGATCAGCTGGAACAATAACAAGAAATGTGATGAAGAGCTAATAACAGGTCATGAAAATAAAATGAGTTACTTGCGACTCAATAAGATGGCCTTTTTTTTGCCAGAGTAACTTGAGAGCAGCTTGAAACAGCTTTTTTTTTTAATTTTAACTTGAGTGTCGCTTGACTTGGGGCAGTGTGTGACAGACCTCAGCCTTCCCCGCTCACCTCATCGCAGCCAGAGCAGCGCGGCCTGATGCTCTGGCAGTAATGTCGTCCGCACAGCAGCCTCCCGTCGGACCAGAAGTAGACCAGGTCCACCAATCCCTGGCCGCACTCGGTGCACGTGAAGCAGGCGGGATGCCACAGGGCGGCGCCATAACCGGCGCGCTCGGCAAAAACCGCCGGGCTGTCCGACGCCACATCGCCGCCGCAATTTGAGCAATGCTGACGAGACAGAGGGTGCTTTGAGGTCTCCATTTTTTTCCCACTGTAGCTCTCTAAAGGATAAGAGAGGACGGTTTGGACAGCTTACGTATTGCGTGTTGTTCTCTGGGCCATTGCTGGGCTGTTCAGGGGTGCGGTTGGACTGGTCGCCATGGATTTGCTCATTGGCTTCCCTCTGATTGGCCGCCTCCCTCAGGGCTTGGCTGTCACTGGGCAACGCTACCTCACCCACGCCCAGCGCCTCCAGTTTGTAGCGCTTCACAAAAAGCAGCATGGCCGACACCTGCGACAGTTATGAGATATCAGTTGCAAGCCGAAGGTTTAGCTTGGATGGGGTTCGGGTTAGTTCAAGTCAGAGTAACTGGTATCTGTGGCCGGGAAAGGGCAAAAACCTTGGTCAGCTCACCTCGTTCTCGCCGGCCAGGCTCTGACATGTCATGGGGTCCTGGTCGTAGGCGGGGAGCTGTCCGAGGAGTTGCCTGCGACGTAGCACTGCTCCCCCGGTTCCGGAGATGGGACGCTGGCACTCCGGAATCATCTCCATGTACTGCTTGGCCTGTGTATTGGGCAACTCTGATCATCATCCTTTTATAAGATTCTTTTTGCAGCCCCTTTCACATTAAAAACGTGCTCAACCTTGAGAAGGTGACCTTCTTTTCCCTGAATTGGTGTGAGGCAAGACAGATGCAGTCATTTGGTTGCAGCAACTTGGCGTTCCACAGGGATCTGTTGTTGATCCAGTGTTATTTCATTTTTACTTACCTACGAAAGATTCTAAACACTCGCTTCACGAGATTCGTGCTAAGAGCGCATGAAGATATTCTAAGCAGTCTCTCTTTTTCGTAACCCCATTTGGTGTATCCACCCACAGTCAGAGTCCCTTTATGAGGTTATCAGATGACAGCAGCGCAGTCGTGACTAATGGCCCAAAAGTCCAAAGTTGCACTTGGAATACTTTTTTGTTTTCTTCTCCTTCAATGAGTAACACATTTGAGTCGACATGTTCTGCCGCGATGATGCCCGACCCCCCCCGCCCCAGAGGCAAAGCCTGCCCTCCGACAGTCACGCTCACCCTTGCGATGGTGGACTGGGAAACCCAAAACAGACGTGAGGCTTTTTAATGGAAAGCAGACAGACCAACAGGGAGGTGCCACTGCTCAACTCAAGCATCGCTGCCGAGTTACTGCATCTAGCTGAGATTTGTTCACTTGGAATAGTCGTTGCAACTTGTCTTCAGTTTAGAAAAAAAATTTCAAAAACACATTTAAGAGAATGCAAAGTCGTTGCGGTTTCCTCACCAGCTTCTGGTTGAGGCCGAAGGGCGCCCAATCATAGGTGATGGTGCTGAACGTGGGGTCCTTGCGTGACACCACCGGATTGGTCACAATCATGCGGTTCCTCTTGTACAGGCGAAGGCCGCCGCCCCCTTTCACCTTGGCCGTCAGGTGGGCACAGGGTGAGTCGACCAGCAGGCGTCCCATTCGCCGGTCGTCATCGGCGTGGGTACCGGGGGCGTGGTCCACGATGCTGCAGCCGCACGCCACGCACGCTTTTCTGAAAACCACCACAACGTTCAATCACGTCTTGCCAGTTGTGAATCGGATTCGCTTTTGGATTTTTGGCCAGTTTTGGTGTATCAAAAAAAAAGTTCAGCGTATGAACAAAACATCACCTCCAAGAATGTGGCTGCAAACCAGAGCAGCCGTCCTTACAAACGAGACACACAGCTACGTTTGATGCACTCGCCTCAATTGACATCTGAGGGGTGAAGAAAACAATCAATCAATCAATCAATCAAGCACTTGTGCTGCTCCTTTTGAGATGTTGACAATAAGTACATTTAATCTGTGTCGCTAAAGAAAAGAGCAGAGCAACTTGTGACTGAGCTGGATGGAAGCAATTGCTTGAAGGCTGATGTCACCTGTTGCTAGGCAGACTTGAAACGTTTTCTTCTTAATTAACTTTCAAAACTTAACTTTGCAAAATTGTAAGACTCCGAAAGGTCTGTGATATCTGTTGAAACAAGCAGTGCGAATTTACGGTGACATTTATTTTTAACTTTTGCAGGCCAATAAAAAAAAAAAGGGCCGTGGGCCACAAACTGAGCCGAGCCAAAGCGAGCCGGACTTTATTTGATTGAAATCTCCTGGCTGATGTTGTGACATTGGACAGCCTCAATAGGTATTAGTGTGACGGCGTTCATTCTGACGCTAACTTGGCACTCATGTTCATCCCAGGGGAGCCTGGCGGGCTTTGGGTCAGTGTCATGTTGCCTCAGAAAAACACATATTCTACGTGCGTTGAAGACTGAAAACTAATTTATGTCAAAAAAGTTTTGGTTCAATAAAATGTTTGAGGAGGATCCGAGCTGAATCAGAAAGGCGACGAGGGGACGGCGTCTATATTTAGAAGCGCGATAAGAAGAGTTTGGCTCGGCCAAGTCATTCCAAACACGCCAACTATGTGACGGAAACGAGCAGGAAATGCTAATGAGATAAGAAGTTCAAGGTCACTGAGTCGCATGCCCAATTGCTCTTTACGGTCCACAGCAGTGATGGAAGTGCAAAAAAGAGCAGAGAGACTTTGTCCGAATCTAGTCACGGCAAGGAAGACTTTAAAATGTCTTGTGACCTTGTGAAGCAAGTGTTTGTTTCCTATGAGGTGAGGTGAGGTGACGTGAGGTGAGGTCCGGGGTTCCATTGAAAGCGTCGCTCCATATTTGTGGAGCAATACAAATAGTAGGCAACGTGAAAAGCACATCTGGATCAGCGGAGGCTAAATTAGTCATCGCTACATATCCAGCGTATTGACAATAAACCTCAGAGCGTGTGTTGTGTCTCTCTTGGATACAGAGGGGAGTTGAGGAGTGACAGAAGGGGGGGCTAAGCCCCTAACAGGTGATACTGATCCATCAAGTGATCACAGAAATTTTTATCATGCAACCTCGTGTCCCTAAATGTATTCTTGACACTGATTTTAAAAATCTAATTTTATCCATCACATCAAATGTTTGAGATATTTACATTTTTTGCTCATAAAAAAAAAAAAAGCATACACGTTATACATTTGCCTTGTAAAATGTGATGATGTGCAGAAGAAAACTCAAATGCAGATTTAGAATCTGCACAAAAAAAGTAATCTAAGAAAGTTGACTTGCACCTCTGATTTAAATAGTAGTATGCTGGAGTGATTTTTGGTTCAACACAATGCTGCTATTTTTGTTGTTGTTGTGAGCATTGAGGTACCAATAACAAGTAAGTCATTATAGATTTGCAAGATTAATTTATCTGACTTTTTTCCCCCAAATAGCAGAATCACGTTTTGGGAAGCCGGTGCAGTTTTCACATACTGCTCTCATTGCCCAATCTTGGAAATGTACCACCAATTGTGTCAAAAATATTTTTTCCTACCTTGGCCACAGCGTCCATGCTAGCGTCCGTCTCGTCCCGTCTCCCGACCCAGACTGGAACTTTGAATTCCTCGCTTGTCAAGCCGGCTTCCTGTCCACCCCGCCCACCGTCACTCCTGCGTCCCCCTCCGTTTGTTTTCCACTCCTCCTTCTTCTCCTCTGCCCACCATCAACACCAAAAACAAAGCAAAACAAATAAACATACGAGTGGGCAGGTCTCCTCACCTCCCGACTGTGTTCCAGCCCGCCTGGCGCTGCAGGAATGCGTTTCCTAGCAACTCCCAATCCACGCCGGCCTTCCAAACCGTTGCTCTCCACACAATGTTGGCCGGCGCTCAGGAAGCCAATTTAAGGGGAAACCTGGGTGGGGGGAATCAAAACACTTCACCAATGAAAATGGTACAAAGTTCTCCTCCTCCTTGGTGGAGGTATTAAGAATGCATTGTGTGTTTACTCACCATTGTGTCCTGAACATTGTGACCTCGAAAGGTCACCTGCATGCAAAACCTTCATTTGACAATGAACTGTGTGCCTAAAATATATAGAGTAAGTAGAAATAGCAGAACATATTCCAAAAGAAAAACTAGGGAAACACAGAATGGCTTGCTCAGCATGAACAAGCCTGAGTGATAAAATGATGTGGTTGACCACACACACACACACTTGGCCATGCACATGTACACACACTGCAGAAATATTGGACAGGAAAGTGATCAATACAAACTTTTCTATTCCATTTCATTCATCCATTTAATCGAGGCACAAAGAGCCTCACATATGACCTTCATCAAATCTCACTAATATACAGTAATCGTCAAAAATAGTTTTAGCTTCCTCCACCAATAGATTTCTTCTGGGAGTGGAGAAAATTTACCATAACTTCACAATTTAAATCAAGTTGAACACGTTACAAAAGAAAGCAACAGAAAATGTGTTTCCTTAACTCGAGCGCCATCTTTCGGTCACATTTAGAATCGCTTCATTCTAGAGCCACTGAACGTTAGCATGATGAATGTGGAATGAAGCGTGCTTCACTCCTGAAGGCGATTTGTGACGCACTCGACGGGCATGTGACACGATTCATTAGGCAAGTAACTTCTACTTGTTTTTGTTTTTTAAGAACCATACTACATTGAAACCGCAGAAGTGCAACATCCACAAAGTCAAACAATCATTGTCGGGACCTAAACACTCTCCAAAAGTCCCTGTTTTATAAAGTTTGTATATATGAGCTTGGAGCCTTCATCAGTAAAACTGGACACATTTACTATCAACATGATTTTCCTACAGGGGAAAAAATTGATTTGAAAGTTGAACAAATGCAAGGTGACCAAGTTGGACTTCTGAGGTTCCAGCGTAGCAATTACTCTGCTGCCCTCTAGTGCTCAATCTGAACATTTCTCAGTGCATAAAGATGAAGCACAGTACTAAAAGCTCCTTCCCTCCACCCTCGTCACATGACATTGGCCTCAGCCGATCACTGAAGGTGCAGTCAAACAGAGCTTAGGTCCATAAAAAAAATGGTGAAGGTTAGACTGTTCTTTCTTGACGGAACGGCAGACTTTGGATTCTGTGATCCAGTCTGACAGTCCAGTAGACTTCATTAATGACGTCGGTGAAGTTTTTGGGGCTACATGATGATACGGGGTTCTGGAACTGACTCGCTGATGGACTTGTGTGGCAGCACGTTGGCGCCATTCAGGTAGAGCTCGTCATTGACGAGCACGTCCTCGCCCAGAACCGTCACATTCTCCATTCGGACCTGATGGGGAGAGGACGGAGAGCGCGGAATCTGTAAACAAGGGAAATTTACTCATGGGGGGGAAAGAACAAAAAAAAAAGTCTGGACTTGCCCACTGGCCCACTGAGGAGCTCCAGCCCACAATGCAGCTCTCCAGCCAGGAGTGCGAGCGGACTCGGGCCCCTTTTAGCACAGTGCAGCGCTTGACCCGCACGCCGTCCTCCACCACTACGCCAGCACCGATGGTCACGTTGGGCCCAATTGTACAGTTCTCGCCGATCTTAGCCGTCGGGTCCTGCGGGGTAGAAAGTCCGGTCCCGTCAGGATCACGTATGACTCGATTCAGGCCAATGAAGTCTCACCACGAGCACATTGCCAAGGAAACCAGGCCCGCTGCGCAGTCTCTCAGGGGCGTGTTGCCGTAGCGACTGCAGGTACATGCACATTCCGGTCAGGAAGTCTTTGGGCTGTCCGATGTCCATCCAGAAGCCTGCACGCAATCGTGATGGACGCAGGTTAGCGTGCAACAAATGAGACAAGAGTTTTCAGAACTCATGTGGTCGTCACTGCAATGAGACGGGCAGTGGTTCAGGATGGGGTTTGGACTGAAGACCTACGTGAGAGGCAAAATCTCATTTTGGATTGTGGCTATTAGCCGTGCGTGAGGAACAGAAGTCGCGCTGAAAAATGTGGACATAATCTGTGGCTAAAGCAGTCATGGCCCTGGACTTGAGTCCAACTTGAGTTAAAGACCTGTGCCAAGGTCAAAGACCTTGACAAGAGTAAAAACAAACACGGACTGAAGTCACAACTGAAGTCTATGGTCCAGGTATTTCACTACAATTTGATGTAGGTCCAGATCTCTGAGTGTTATCAGGAGCCTTGCCTCTGTGTAAATCTACAATCTGTCTTTGACCCCTGGTAAAAGTCTCTGATTCTGGGCCAGACGTCAGAACCTAGTCTGGTTCTTCTACTCCAGGGAAGAGGGATTCTGTAGGTCTTTGACAAAGGCTGAACAACTACCTACCAGAAGGTTCTAGTTAAAACTAGAAGAGGGGAGGTAATGATCTTGAGTAGCAGATAACAAGAAGCCTCCAGTTGAGCACCAAGGTGCAAGCCTCTGATTTTATTTTGTGGTACCAGTGCTTGGTGTCAAAGGCTTGAGGTGGGATTAAATAAACGCAAACTTACGTCTGGTGGAGCCGTGGGCTGAGGAGACCAAAGAGACCGTGAATGCATACGTTGGCCTTTTGAGGGAACTTTCAGAAGAGAGCCAAATGCAAACTCATCTTCACGGCTCAACTTAACTGGACCTTCACTCTCATGTACATCCAACTTTTCAGTGTATTATTTTTTTCATGTACTCCAATGTGCTACTCTCTGTGATGCATGGCGAGGCTGGGTTGTAGTTACCCTGGAGCTCCATGGCATAGAGCTGTCCCTCTTCGGCCATGACGGGGAAAATCTCCTTCTCGATGGATGTCGGTCTCAACTGCGCACAGAAGGCAAGTCGTCAACTTTACGCGCCAAGAAACGGACGATGGACGCACGCTTTTCCTGACCTGGATTCTGCCAAGCATGCTGGAATTGAAGATGTACATGCCGGCGTTGATCTTGTTGGACACAAACACCTGCGGTTTCTCCACAAAACGATGGATCCTGCCGCTTTCCGTCTCGAACACCACCACACCGTACTTGGACGGCTCCTCCACGCGGGTCACCTTCGCACGAATGTTGAAGACAATTTGGTGATAAGGCTCAAATTCTGGTTCGATCCAAAAACGTACGACGTAGCGGCGGGTTGCGGCACTGAAGAACATCTAGGAAATAACGCCCTCTCACCACAATGGTGCCCTCCTTGCCGTGGTCGCAGTGAAACTTCAGCATGTCTTGGAAGGGGAAGTCACAGATGACGTCTGAGTTGAGAACGAAGAAGGGCTCGTTGTCCACGTCCAGCAGCTTGCGGGCCAGTGCCAGAGGACCAGCTAATTCCCAAGGTGTGGCACATTTGATGAAGAAAGACATTGTCAGCAGATGTCGGAATACTTTGCATGTGAACTCTTAAGGAAAGTTTCCAAACTGACATGTTCAGGATGCACGTCAGTGTCAACACTCACCCGTTCCAAGAGGCTCCTTCTCGTGCGAGAGCGAGATTCGAATTCCAAGCTAAGAAGGAGAAGCAGAAAGAAACATTGGTCTAAAGATCACACGGATGCCTTCATAGATTGAGGACATCGACAACCTCTGACAGTATTTGCTCAAAGTCAATACACCAGAAGGTCAAAGGTTGTACATGGCCAGACCATTTCACATTTTTGGCTTCAGAAATGAGACTGAACGTTTTCCATTGCTAACCAAAACAGCAGCAGCTACACAATTAAACAATCTCTCACATTATATATGGATTTTATAATTAGCGATCCAGTAGACTCCAGCAGATGTGTGCTCACTCCACAATGGTTATGTTCCTTATTGGTTTGCCTTTAGCTGACCTTCTCCTGCATCTTCCCATGACTATCCTTTTATTTTGTTTTAAACTTCAAACCACCAACTTTTGTGAGAATGTGTTGGACCTACTCTCTGCTCCTGGACCTTCATTTCTCGCTCCAGCAGCTCAGACATGTAGCTCACCGCCAAGACCACATGCGTCACCCCGGCCTGGACACGCATGGAAACAAACATGAGATTGCCGCACACACTAACGCAGACAAACAAAGGCACGGATGAACACAATGACACACACATCCTACCTTGACCAAGGCCTCCACCTGGTGCATGAGGATGGGCTTGTTGCAGAACTCCACCAGAGGCTTGGGCACGCTTAAAGTGAGCGGTCGCAGGCGGGTGCCGTAGCCGCCCACTAGGATCAATGCCTTCATTCTCGCCGATGTCTTCAGTGACCGTGGCAACCGGGGCTCATCAACAATCAGTCTGTCCAAGGCGTCTCCTCTCTTCTTCCTTGTGTTTTTCTCTGTTTAAAAAAATAAAAAGGTATGTACATGGAACAGCATCTGAAATTTATTGTGATGTAGGACAAACGCATTTACTAAAATCCCTTTGAAAAACCCTACAAGATTATCCAGATTAATCTGCATTTAGTCTTTCATGACAGTTAAAATGGAGGCAAAGTGCAATGCATGACTCAGATTCCTCTCCACCTCCTTATATCAATCACTGCCATCTACCATATATGGTTTTACTGAACCTCTTGTGAATGAGTTTTAATGAGTGGTTTTATTTACTTTTTCTTAGTGTTATTTAGTCAGCTATTATTTATACAGCCATTTTTCTTCATTAGAAACTGTTATGACAGGGCATTACAATTTGCACAACGTCATGTCTAATGACAGTAGTTTGACCCTGGAATTATACTACCTCCATTATTAGCAACTATTAAAAGAAAAAGTGACATAAGAGGGTAACGACCCCTTTATTGTGTTTGTTGTTTCCCTAAGGTAACTATAAATAAGATGAAGTCTGGACTCCAGTTGTTCGTAGAGTCCATTTAATGACCCGCTCAGTGATTGAAGGGAGCTCATGTTAGCTACGGTGGCTAACTAACATGCTTCTCGCTGTGGCGGAGTAATTATATTCGTAAAATTACTGCTAGAGTGAGTGTCATTTAGTGTTAGAAGGTATGAAAACTCACATTTCTGGATCTACGGTAGACTTAGGGAGCGTTTCACAGAGGCTTGTACTCCGAGTGACACGTCGATGTGTTCAAATCCCAGCTTCTTGTTTGTCTTCCGGGTTGTCCACCTGATGTCACGCCATTAACATCACAACAACTTTATCCTATTTTGAATTTCAAACTAAAAGTCTAACGTTGCATAAACTCGAAAATTCATACAATTTACGGGCTGAAAGCAAAGGAACGATGGATATAATGTAATCCAATATAAGTAATAACCACATACCGATATTTTATTTAGCTATTAATAAGGTTGTTTTTATTCACTTAGCATTATTTTTTATATTCCGGCAAACTTGCCAGAATGTTAGTTTGAATGCGCGTGAAGTTGGATTAATTGATTTGGGGTGTCATCTGGGATAGCAAGAATTGTAACTTTTGCTCGCACATACATATAAATAATATTGGTCAATCAGTGGACTTCAATGTAACTGTCAAAACTACCAGATATTAAACATGAATTGTAATTATTTTCACCACTCCAAAATCCAATGTCTGCTCTGGGCCCGCCTCTTCAGCCCTTTCGACCAATGGTATCACAACAGCGTGGCGAGTAACCACGTGTCTTAAAGCTATTCCTTCAAGAAAAGTGTCCCATTAAAGTTAAGATTTCATATTGACAAAAATAGACAAAAGGGGTGGTTGGCAAAGCAAGTTAACATTAAAATCAAAATCACTTTATTTTAAATGAAATTTAATATTCGTCATTATGATTTTAAAGGACTCATATTATGGAAAATCGACATTTTTTGCTTTTAAAATTATTTTCTTGAGTATCTGGAGTATCCAGGAGTGTAGAAAAGTCTAATATATCCCTCCAGGTGCTGCAGAGATACTGTTATGATCGTTTTGGGGGACTATTTTTTACTCTGTTCAGATTTTTCTGTTTTCCATGACAATTTTTTTTCAGACAAAAACCATTGCTGTTCCACTTTATATAGACCACAACTATATGAGTAAAACGGTAGAATTTATTACCATGATATTTAAATCTGTTGTATTCAGGGCTCCCAGCGCAGGTCACAGACCAGCGCGATGTGGTCTGACGGGTGGGCCACGCTGGGCAGCGCCATGTAGGTGGTGATCAGGTGATGGTCTGGCATGGGGATGACCTGCTCCACCCGCATGCACTCCGGCTGGATGAAGATGTAGTCCAGGCAGCCTTGGAAGCCGCCCACGTAATTGGTGTAGGCCAGTGGGCCGCAGGCGCTAAAAAGGGAAGGGAACGGAGAGAACAAGTCCATTGCCACCAAAGATGACGGCGAATCCTCCTCCCGGGGACCTGAGCTGCTCCAGTCGGCGTGCTGCCGGGGGAGTGAGGCCTCGGTGACCAGCTGGAGGACGCCTGAGGTGGGACAGGAAGAACTCAGCTACAGTTATCATGACTATTGTGTGTTTCTGCATGTTATGGTAAAAGCCGTTAGAAGGTTTTCTAATTACCGCAACATCCATGAAGGCATCTAAGGCGTTTTGCATTTTGTGTTAGCATGAAGCTATCAGACTGAAAGCCACCTCTTGACACGCATGCACATGAAGTGTTGGATAATGAGTTACCTGAGCTCTGTGAGGAGTTGAAGTCACCGCAGAAAACCAGCGGAGCTTCTGGGGCCACCTCGCCGATCACGCGACTCAGGTGCCGCAAAGCCACGGCCATCTGGACCAAGCGGACGTTCCCGCCTTCAAAGGAAAAAGACGATTGTTAAGGGAGGTGGCTGAGACTGTTTGCATGCTTCAGTTATGTGCTGCTGTTTTGGTCAGCAACCGTACCTTGCGGGTGCCAGTACAGGTGCGTGTTGGCCACACATATCTTCCTGCCTTCTCGGTGGAGATCCTCCAGAACGCTGACCTGCAGGGGCCGGAAAGCGTTAGAGCGCCAACAGAGCGTGTCGCTAAGTCGTCGCAGCGCTAGTTTAATACCTGTAAGGCGGTGGCGCGCTTTACGATCTTGTCTCGGAGGGCCTCGTTGGCCGAGATCTTCTCCAGCAACTCAGCGTGGTCCGGGTCCGACGTCAGCGCCTCGCTCAGTGTGATGTCGTGGCGACTCAGCAACTTAAATCTTGTCCTAAAAGAGAACAAACGAGCGCTTGTCCTCATTTGGGGCACCGACGGACAATTTAGAATCTTACACAAAGCTAACGTGCAGGTTTCTACCAGCGCAAGCACATAGACAAGTGAACCTAGAACCTTTCAGCTGAGAGGCGGTCTTCTCCAACAAACCTGCGGTAGAAGGTTGCCAATCCTTCGTGTTGCTTCTCTTTAACCTTAAAAACGCCGTCCAGACCAAAGGCGTCGAGAGCTGGAGTCAGGCTGTCCAAAAACACTCCTGGCGTGTGAGGGAGAGAAAAAGACAAAAAAAAAATGTCAGGCTGTCGGCTAACCTCTGGACAGTGAATGCCTCTTTTCTCGAGAATACATTCCAGACTGACCTGGAATAGGTGAAATTACAATGGTGACAATGATCGAAGTGCATGAAAATAAACGCTGACCTAAAAAAAAGTCTAAAACTGAACAGCATCTGCATTTGTCACCTTTGTCCACCTCCTGCAGACAGATGACGTCGGCGTGGTAGCCCGCCAGCTCCTTCTTAATCAGGTTCTGCCTGTAATCCAGCTGCAGGGCATAGGGGGCGCAGTAGGGGTACAGCACCGTCTTTGACAGCTCCGTCTGAGCGTAGATGTCAGCCAGAATGTTGTAGGACACCACGCGCAGCGATGGCCACGCCGTCTCCTTGCCCGTGTACATGTGGCGCCCGTCGAAGGTGCACGCACCCGGCCCTGCCTCCACGCCGCCGGCGGAGAGAAGCTCGATGGGTCGCCCGTTACGCCCGAGGCCATCTTTGGGCGTGCAGCGTAGTTTGAGCTGGCAGCCGATGTCCTGGTTGGATGGGACGTAGACTCTGCCGAGGCCCACTTGGATCCAGGCCACGTCCTGAGCCCTGCCTTCCCCGCCGGCTTTGGGACTGCAATTGCAACCAACACAAAGTCAAATAATTTTCTTGGCTAGTGCTTACCTAAAATATAGAAAGTGTCATCACTCATACTCAATTTGAATTTTTCATTCCTTTCAAAGACTGCAAAAATCATTCACTAAACGAATGCAGATTTACCGTATTGGCCTGAATATAAGACAGTATTTTTTGCATTGAAATAAGACTGAAAAAGTGGGGGTAGTCTTATGGTTTGGTCTGCACCATGCTACCTGGAGTTTGGGCTCTGCTCCTTGTACCACGTAAAGTCGCAGAGGTCCAGTTCTCCGAACTCTACCTCCAGCTTGGGACACACGGGGAAACCGGCCAGCAGCGATACCGGCAGCTCGGCGGTGGTGAAGATGGGCTCGTTCCGGCGTACTAAGTATCGGACATCACCGAGCTGCAGCACAGCCCCGTCCCGCCAAGCTTCCGCGTTGAGCACCGTCTCCGGCACCTCGCCATCGTCCACAAAGAGTTTCACCACGGGGGTCTCTGGGGTGTCCCCCGCTGCCGCAGGCCGCTCCTGCCTCGGGTTCCTCTTCGCCTTCTTTGGCTTGGTTTTGCTCTTTGCGAGGGTGCAGGCGATGCGGGACAGGACCTTCCCCAGTGGCTCGTCCTGCTCCCTCTGCATGTGCTTCTGGCTGCCGTCCAGGCAGAACGAGATGGTCAGCTTGGGCTCCCCGGCCACGCATCTCACCGCGGCCGGCTCCATGCTCCCAAGGTGGCGGAACTCCCGGGTCAAAGCCGCTGGCGATGAGACGGAGAGGAGGCGACGGTAAAATGGAAGGAGGGCAACGGTGAGCTTGTTAAACATAAAGACCTGGACGTGTTACTCCAAAGCCGGGCTAAAGGCGACATCAATGCCCCGGAACTCGCAAGATGCTGGCTGTCTACTTCCTAGTGTCACCAGCTGAGGAAAGTGCAGATTTTGTTAGTTTTTAAGCGATTTAACTCAAAATTTAATTGGATATATTTGTTATCAAGTATACTTCTAAAATGACTCCTACAACTAATATGAACGAAGGTACTACATAAGTTGCAGACGGTCATGTTAGTTATGGAAGTTGTGTTTTTGTACTTCCGGAACGTAACCAACCCATTAAAAAAATGTTGCCCCCTTGTGGTCGGAGAAAAAGGTACATAAACACGCCTCAAAGGACAGAAAACTATTTTGCAATGAAAGTTCTAATTTCCCCACAGTATTGCATGAACATTTAAAAAAAAAAAAGTTTAAATCTTTGAACCCGTTGTTACATAAAGGTTATTATGTTATCAACATAACAGAATGTTTTATAACATTGTTTTATAAAAGTTTCAAAAATATTTCTCAGGAGAAAATGAAATAAAAAAAGCTCCCTCAATGTAGGTAAAAATATCTTTATTACATTTATTAAAAAGGACAAATCGATTGCTATCAGATAATAAAACTATAAAAGCTTGTATTTCGCTAGGGAACATCTTTATCCGCTACATTTTCGGCACAGTAGCGTTCCATTTGTTCCGGGCTCCGGAGGAAGTCACCGTGTGCCTTGCGCTCACGGTCGTTTTCGATGCGGTTAAGGTGGACAAGCAGGTGCAGCGCATAGGCCAGGACCAGCAGCAGAATGAGCGACGTCACCAGACCCATCAGGATTGCGGGTGTCAGGAAGGTGGTGCAGTCGCTCGCTGGGGAAAACCTTCCTGAAGTCACATTGAAGGCCTGGATCTGACCAGGGGTGCAAAGGGGATAATTTTCACACTCAAATGCAATTCAACCCAGAATAATGCCAGCTGGTGGGAAGGGTACCTGGAAGTCTGTGAAGGTGAGCGTCCAGCAGCGGGCGTTGTCGCTGCCGGGCCTTAGTAGCGCGCTGTGGCGTTCCAGGCTACTGACGTGCGAGCAATGGTAAGAGGACGAGGACGGTGCGTACACCTCGCTGGCGTTGAACACAGCCTCCTGCGAAGTGTTGTAGACAACCGAGACGCTGTCCAAAGAAAACCACCACTGGCCCGAAGCCTCGTAGAAGGTGTTGGAGAGCTGCATCCTGGCAAGAAGAAGAAAGTGCTCACAATTATATGCTTCCCGTTGGTACAGTTGCGACGTGCTGTTAAGTAGCTAGCCTGAAAATACATTGCGACTGCTCTGGAGCGCCTCGTTGTTGGCCCTGAGTGCGCGCTCTCACTTTCTAAAGTATATAGCTAAGCATGAGAAACATAGCAAAGTCAAGAAAATTGATGTAGTTTTACAATATTGACAGATAATTTGTCACCTGATGGATAGGCCTCTCAAATCGTCCACATCTCCAAACCTCATCACTAGCCTGGTGAGCACACAAAAAAAGGTCAAGGGGTCAAGCGTCTCATTCAATTTTTGTATTTCATTTATTGTGGGGGGAAAATACGAGTTCAAAACAAGTTCACATTGAACTTCTTGGGGTGCAGCACATACGTGGCTCTGTCCTGGCGGCACACCGACTGGCTGATGTCCACAGACTTCTGCGGGGAGAAGGCTTGCTCGGTCAGGTCCACTTGCTTCTGCCTTTTGTAACGCAGATACAACCTCCTGGCCTGGAACATCATGCATGGCCTCCCGTTGGACAGCACCTGATTGACACCTAAGTGTTACAGTACTTCAAGGTACTGTTCCACTCCAGGCCAGTAACTGGTGCTAATGAACTTTACAACCAATTTGGTCCACTCTTTCCACCACGGGCCCAGATGCAAGTGGACTGAAATGGCTAAAAAAAATTGCACCACCTTGAGGGGAGGGAAGGGAAGTGCAGCTCCTGGTGTCTGCAGTAACTTCCTCCCTTTTGTGACCTCATGTAGTGTCAGACTCTCTTCTGTCCTCAGCTGTCCATCCACTATCACCATTCCATCTGCACCTACTCAAATAATGCCTTCATCAAAATGTATTGCGTATGCGTAAATGTTAAATAACAAACGGGAACAGCAATGGTTTAGTAAGATTAAATGCAAATGTAATGTACTTGATTGTTCAATATTACTGATTTGTTTTAAGCCACTGCAGCATAATGCAAAGTTTAAACATCTTTGTTATGAACTGAAAATACTCACCATGGACTGGAACTGCAGCAGCACTGGAACAAGAAGTAAAAGCATTTTTAACACATTTTCAGCAATTGATTGCCTTCCCAAAATAAAATTGATTCAAGAGCTCGTTAAGCCTGGAGATTTGATTGATTCCTAAAATGTTGGGCCTTATTAAAATCTTCAGAAACTCTGTTTTTTTTTTAACTGTGCACCACGTTACCGGACAAGCAAATCCGGAAGCCAGCCTCACAAAAAAAAAAAAAAATCTGACTCCTATGGAGTAATGGGTCAATTCACTGCGGATTGCGGGGATTGCTTGGATTATGTAATCATTACAACACATGAATACACACAGGCAGGAGGCTCTGAGCCAAGAGCAGATTTTGTATCCTTCACTGACAGCACCTCAAGGTGAACGAACGCCAGCCAGTCAACAAAAATGTCAGCATTTGTTTGTCAGACAATTGTGAAAACAGAGAATGAACTATTTTTGTGGGCAAAACAATCATGATAATGCACAAGATTACACGTTAAAATGAGCTCCTGCAATCAAATTTAATATATTGCCTTGAACTGCCAATTAATTGGAAGATTACCTAAATGCCCTACTAACTCAAATAGTTGTGCTTTAACTAACACTTGACATAAAAAAAAACTCATGCCAGACCAGCAAATGAAAATGTTACAAAATGTGTTGAAATTTAAATAATTGATAATTGTACCTTCTGCCATATACTGTAAAATAATTTTGGCACCATCATAGATAAATTGACAAAAATGTCATTTCTAGTCAAGATTAAATCATACGTTTGTATGTATATATCACAAAAATAAAATATTGAATACATTATTTGGGATCTTGAGTATTGGGGTTGTTTGAAATATCCTGATGACAATTTGGATCATCTTTTCTGCATTTTGAAAGTGACAATTAACCTGATGCCGTTGCATTTTTTAAAAAGGCGGCTGCAAGCTATCCTATATGAAGACGCACATAGCAGAAGAACAATGCCGCTCGTTCATTGCAATCTCAAAGCTCAAAGATGAGATTAGTGGAGGAGTTGTGTGTCCTCGCCTACCTGTCAGATGGATGTGGGTCACGGGAGGAAGACGACGACAAAGACGACGACGACGGCTGCAAAAGGAGCACGGCGAGGCGCAGGAGGAGGAGGATGCTGTGGCGGGAGGATTCCGGAGATTTGGGAGCCATCGCTGTGCCGTGCCGATGTGCTGTGATGCACTGTGACACACGCACACACATTCCCTACAACACACACTTCTAATCCACTTTACCCCCCCCCCCCCCCAACACAGACTGAGGAAGCAACCAATCGGAAAGCAGATGTCAGGACAGCCGCATCTCTTTTGCATCGGATCACAGAATTATGACGTTTGCTGCATTTGAAGTGTAGTTCAATTAAAAAATACGTGCAATTGGGAGTTGATATACATACTATACCTATATATATCTATATATATCTATGTATATATATATATATATATATATATATATATATATATATATATATATATATATATATATATATATATATAGATATATATGCGTACATCCATAAATGTGTGCGGTACAAACATATACTGCAGCAAACTGAAATGACATGACTATAATACACAAATAGAAATATTTTGCAACTTTCCAATCAAAAAAGAAGAAAAATAGGGGCAATGCTGGCTCCCTACGGGATTATCATAGATAAAATAGAGTACACTGAATTAAACTAAAGCAGTTATAGTAATATTATTACTTTTATTATATTATATATTATAATTTTATTATGACTTTTATATAGAAGACGTGACCGTGTTTTAGAATTGAAGGTAAAAATGTAACTTGCACTAACAGTTTACATTTTTCAGTGTGGGAAAACTAACGGGGAGCAAACGTCTTTGCATTCGTTTATAATTCAAATATGAACATTTAGTCAAATCAGATATATTACAAAAAAACATTCAAGATTCTTAAAATTTAAATAGATGTGTCAATTTGTGTTATTTTAGTTTGGGGGGAGTTCAGGGACGTAAAAAAAAGATTGCACATAATTGCTTTATAGGTATCGAAACCACTCCGCAGATACCCAAATTTCCTATAGTGACATAATTTCAAAAATGTAAGTACTGCACTGTATCTGTGAACATTTAAATCAGGCATTCTGCGCGGATGCCAATTCCGGGGTCCTCAGGGTGGACATTTCGCAGCGGTGCATCTTGGGTCTCTCTTTTCCTTCCCAGACTCGCTCCTGCAATCATGGGTAGGCTGCAAGATTATTGCCTTTTTCACCCACCAATTCTCGCCACTTTTTCTATATATCCCAACGAGGCGCTACACCATCGCCTTATGTACTCTTGAGGTTATTTTGATTAGATACAAACGTCTTAAGGGGCGTGAAAATGGAATATTTCCCTTGTCTTGCAGCTCCGCAACGTGGGGCGGCCATGACGCGGCCGTTAGCATCTTAGCTTAGCCCGGCTTGTTCGAATAACTTGTCATAAATGAGACGAAAGTCTGATGTTTGACCTTTTTTCAAATCACACATGTTTAGTTAGTGGGGTCCAAGATTGATCTTTTTTGGTTGCCAATAATTACAATGTGACAACCGGTCTTCTAAATGACATTTAGACTGTGAGATAAAAAAAAAAAAATTCCCCCTCGTATTAATTTATTCTGACCAATTTGATCAGAAAAGTGATCAGTTATTGCTTAGGGTCGCCTGTCAATAAGTAGCAGTAGATGTTTGTGAATAGATCGAAAGTTAAAATCATGCACCCCATTTTTTCTTTTTCAAAGTATGATTGAGTGCTTTTTAGTTCGAAAGTCAGAACATTTTTCTACACCGTCCAAAATTTGGTTTGTAAAATAAAATTGAAAACTCAGGACTACAAAATTGAAAAAGTGCATAGCCACAATGTGATGGAGAAACAAGACCAACTTTAAAGTAATTCAAATTTGAAATGTGTGTTGAGGTACCCGAGGTGAATTTAGAGTTGCAGTGATCGGATTTGGCCTTTGGTATTGTAACCGGTGCGTTACCTTCCACAGGAAAGTGTCGTGGTCTGCGCACAGCCAGGAAGCTCCGCAATCACCGCCGTGAGCAGAAATGGCATGACAAGCAGTACAAGAAGGCTCACCTGGGCACCGCCCTCAAGGCCAACCCCTTTGGAGGGGCTTCTCACGCCAAAGGCATCGTGCTGGAGAAAGTGTACGTCCAAACACACACACAGAAGCCCATCAATTGGTGAAATGTGTTAAAATGGGCCACAAAGGAAACCATTTTAAACGTTTACTCTGTGTGTGCAGCGGTGTGGAGGCTAAGCAGCCCAATTCGGCCATCAGGAAGTGCGTGAGGGTGCAGCTCATTAAGAACGGCAAGAAGATCACCGCTTTCGTCCCCAACGACGGCTGCCTCAACTTCATCGAGGTGAATGCTCATTAACGGACAGTTTTTGATGGGTTCAAGTCTTGTACCCTAATTTGCCTGTGTGGTTACGACCGCAGGAGAACGACGAGGTCCTGGTGGCAGGTTTCGGTCGTAAGGGGCACGCCGTGGGAGACATTCCCGGAGTTCGCTTCAAGGTGGTCAAAGTAGCCAACGTGTCTCTGCTGGCGCTATACAAAGGCAAGAAGGAGAGACCCAGGTCATAAAAGGCAGACAAGCAAATAAAGAGTGGCATGTCATATTTTCCAAGTCTGATGTCCTTTTTGTTTTTATTTTGAGGTCTTGTCAGGACAGAAAAAGTGACACAACACAATGTACCAGTTTTGGGAAAAAAAAAAAAATTGGCGAGGTAATCACTGAAGTTGCATCTAGCCGAAATTCAGTTTAATGCAATCCGTAGCGATGTAATATGCAATTTTACTTTGGGATTTTTTCATACAAAATAAATGATGTATTCTATGGTCAAAACGGGAAAAAACATGTTTCTTAATAATTAAAGCCTAAGTTTGGCGCTAAATCTGTACATTTCTCTTTTTTTCACATTGTTTTGGGATATGAATACATACCACTCTTGTCTAATTTAGTGTCTCACTCCAAGTTATAGACGCATATTTAAAAAAATCCTTGGCTAATATACTTTTTTTTTTTTTTTTAATCCAAATCCGACTTTTCAAGTTGAATAAACGTTTGTCAGTTGCCATCAAAATTGGGAAAGACGCTGTCACAGTTGACCAGAAGAGCTCCAATCCTATTCACAGGAAAATGACAAAAAGTTGGAATCCTGGCAAGACTCAAGGCATATAAAAGGTTTTGCAAATAGTTCAAGTGGCGCTGACCTGCTTGTACTTTCAGCAATGTGACCAGTCACTGCTCACTTAAATATAGCAACAGCGCGCGCACACAGCCGCTCACTCTCATCACAAAACAACAACACGGCGCTAACAGCCGAGATTAACTTTTGACGGGATTTCACTGGTGAATATGAGATTTGAGTTAGAAAGAGTATCCGAAACAACACTCGGTCGGACAAGCCAAGTCGCTCTCACAAGCTCAACTACTTTCATCTTCAAAAGGTCACGAGACAACGCGGCAAACAAAGGTATATGCCATAATTATTCATCTCAATTTGTAGTAGTTAATTAATATTTAGATTAACACATTTTGGTGAAACAAAATTAAAAATAATTTGTCTTCATTCAAGTGCCAAAGAAATGATATGCCTGTTTTCATGTACTCTCCTTGTCTTAGTGTGGATTTGAAATCATTAATGATGAAGGACGAGGACGAAGAGGACGCAGCCATGCAGTACATGATTCAACAGAGTCTGCTGGAAGCTAACAAACACAAGCAAGACTGCACAAGTCCCACATCAACACTCAAGTTGCTAGCTTTGTTAGCATAGCAATTGTTAGCACCACCTGGTTGTTAAATCTTTTTTTTTTTTGCAGCTCAAAGGGTGTAGACAGCATGTCCATATTCACCGCTATCAGGCAAGGTGAGGCGATCTCAACAAAAGCTAACGGTATCACGATACGGCTTTGCGTGATAATCGATATATCGGATGATAACCGCAAGCAATGGAGAAAAATAAAACAGCAACAACCTTGATTTTAGTTCAGCAGTATACAGAAAATTCCTCATTTTCTCGGCTTGTATCAATTCTGGATGGTAAGAAATCGATAGTTTGGATATTGGTTGCTTTACTTACCACTCAGGGCGTGAGAAGCTGGTGGAGGATCTTAGCGTCAACCACAAAGAAGTCTTCCTCCAGACGGACAGCCGAGGATGGACGCCTGTCCACGAGGCTTCTGTCCAGAGCAACCGAGCCATCCTGGAGCTCACCTACGCAGGTCCGTAGGAGACCCATCAGACCCATCTTCGTCCAACAAAAATTTTTCTCCAGCGTCAGGTGACGACGCGGCAGATCATCAAACAGCGCGTGGCGAGACGCCGCTCTTCCTGGCCGTGGAGCGAGGCCTCGTGGACAACGCCGACTTCCTCCTCGGCCGCGGGGCACGGCCTGACACGCAGAACCGAGACCAGGACTCGCCGCTGCTCATAGGTAGGTCCGACCCAAGCTTCACTTTAAGCCGTCTCTGATCTATCATGCGATGTCTCCAACCATAGCTGTGCGTTCGGGTTGCACGGACCTGGCCCGCCGGCTACTCCAGAGGGGCGCGACCGTCAACCAGGAGAGCCAACACAACCGGCGGCCCCTCCATGAGGCCTCGCGGCTGGGTGACGCGGAGATGGCCAGCCTGCTGCTGGAAGCCGGGGCCACACTGGACGCGCGCAGCCGCTTCGGTCTCACGCCGTTGGCTCTAGCCGCTCAGGCGGGACATCTGCAGGTGATGGAGCTCCTCCTCAGGAAAGGTGACGACAAACGAGGGCACAGATGGCAATTAACTATTGCGTATATTGTATTTGTAACCACCACTGTGACATTAGCAACAACTAGTAGTTCCTATTAGCATTCCGAACCACTATACAAATTTTGTCGTTGTACCAGGAGCAGACGTGCTGTCCCAGGCTCAGGACGAGGCGTCGGTGCTGTACGAGGCGTGCGCCGGCGACAACGTGTCGGCCTTGGAGCTTCTGCTGGAATACGGCGCCGACGCCAACGTAGCCAAGCAGAGCGGCCACCTGCCCATCCACCGTGCCGCGCACAGGGGCCACCTGCAGTAAGACAAACGTAGCACAGTGAGCATGTTGCCATCAGTGTTCTCGTTGCTTCACGCTGCCATGTGGTCATATTGTGGCGTGCTCTGGTTTCCAATCAGAGCTCTGATGCTGCTGATTCCGGTAACTTCCATGGAAGACATTAACAACAGTGGCATGAGTCCACTACACTCTGCGGCTGCTGGTGGACACCCGTGCTGCATCAAGGTGGGAGGGAGCGAGCGAGTGACCAAGAAGCAAATTACTGTGCGTGTGTGTGTGAAGAGAGAAAGATAATGTGTTCGTGTGTGCATGACTTTGAATGAGTGTTCTGACTTTGCGTTCCTGCAGGCCCTGCTGGACATGGGTTTCGACCCCAACTACATGTTGCATCCGTGCGTGCGTCGCGGCTACGACGACGAGAGGAAGTCGGCGCTTTTCTTCGCCGTGTCCAATAACGACGTCGCGTCAGTACGTCTCCTGCTAGAGGCTGGCGCCGTGACTAATCAGGACCCCGTCAAGTGTCTGCAGGTAGCCACCCTAGCAGGGTCTTCGGGGAGGGACTGTTCAAAGGACAGGTGGAGTGATGCCTTCAACTAAAAGTCAGATGACAGCTTTCCAGATCTTGAATTATCTTGTCAATCTTCCCTCATGTAATAAACCAATGAGCAAAAGACGTCTCGTGAGTAAAAAATTAATTCCTCTTGTGTTTCTTAGGTGGCTTTGCGTCTTGGCAACTACGAGTTGATCAAAATGTTGCTGCGGCACGGCGCCAACGTCAACTTTTACTCCAGAATCAACACCACGCACTTCCCCTCGGCCTTGCAGTACGCGCTCAACGATGAGGTTCGACTCCTCGCGTCTTCGCTTCGATGCTGTCAGCGACGGGATCAATCTGACGTGCTTGCTTCAGGTGGTTGTGAGGATGCTGTGTAACTATGGCTACCACGTGGAGCGTTGCTTCGAGTGTCCCTACGGCAACGGGTCGCACGTGCCCGATGACTACGAAGGCTGGACCAACACTGTCATTAAAGACACGATGGTAGGTCGCTTGCTCATAATGTATACGCCGATTTATAAAGTCGTGCATGCGTGTATCAGTTCTGCGAGGTGATCACCTTGTCGTGGTTGAGGCACCTGTCCGGTCACGTGGTCCGGGTTCTGCTGGACTACGTGGATCACGTCAATATGTGCAGCAAACTGAAGGCGGCCGTCATGGAGCAGCAGCAGTGGGGCGACATTTGCAGGCTTCAAGGTGAACTACAAAATAACACACACGTGGATTTCAATATCAGGTACTGCCAGGATTGCTGCATTCAGAAAATTAAGGTCAACCATGTGTTCCTCTCCCAGAAAACGCTCGCTGCCTGCAGCATCTTTGCCGCCTGCGCATCCGCCGCTGCCTGGGCCGGCTGCGTCTGCGCTCGCCCGTCTTCATGAGCTTCCTGCCTCTGCCCACGTCGCTCAAGGACTACGTCCTGTACCGCGAGTACGACCTGCACGGCCAACTCAACAACGAACACGCATCATCATGACTCATCCATTTGCTGCAAACCACACAGTCACACATTTCCATCATGTCAAGCATGTGAGAAAGTCATGAAACAATTGAGCATCATCAGGTCAAAACTCAAATTTACAAAATACAGTAAACTCCACTGCAAATGAAAAGTCATCGTGATACTTCAACTCAATGACAAAACGTTTAAAATGTTAATACTGACATGACTTTTTACCTTAAGAAAATAAAACAGGAAGCCAAAACCATCTGGAAAGTTTTAATCTCACTGTCACTGTTCTACCAAACAGTTTGGGATTGTGACGGCTGAAAAAAGTAAATGTAAGTTATAGTCACGATAACACGTGTGCGCATGTGTGTGTGTGTGTATGTGGAGTGGAGGGGAGAGTGGCGAAGGTTCTCGAATGTCACATTGTGTGCGTTGCACGTAAGCAGGCGTGGGGACCCTTGTTCCTTTCAAAATGTCCAAAACATGTAACATACAAGTGCATCAAATGCTGCGGTAATTGCGCACCCCTGCATTAAAAAGAAAATGCCAGACTTCCCCCACACACACACACGTGCACGCACACACACTGTTTGGCTGGAGTGTCTGACGAGTACTAATAAAATAATACTGCTAAACAGCCCTGAAATGTCACTGTGAGCATGTCTCCCTCTCTATATATATATTTATATATATTTTTTTTACACTTTGGGAGAGACACGAAAAAGACATTCACTCAGGCAGGTAAAAGCTACGATAAAAAAATAAATTATCACCTCAACAAACCCCCAAAAATAAAACATTTCCCCTCTCTCTCTTTTTTTTTTGGGGGGGGGGGGGGGGGCACCAAGCGCTTGTATGGCCTCAAATGCTCACAACTGATTGGTCCCGGAGACGAGTGGGTGGTGATGTCACAGGACCGGGAAGTGCGTTGTTTCAAGCGGCTCTTACGTGACTGACAACTGTAAGGTCATGACATCTTTTGGTGGCAAGAGGCTCATAAAATAAAGGAAGGGGGGGGGGGGGTGATGTTGCGCTTCATCTGGGCTGAGGAAAAAGCAAGGGAAAAAAAAAAAAAAAAACAGTCTATTGCTTTAAAAGAAGCCAGCCTGTGGCTTTTCACGTGGAACTCAGCCAAAACGACACGCGTTGGCCGCTCTACCTCAAAATACAGAAAATGGCAGAATCGCGACCCCAAATGTATCGGCACCCCAGGAAAAAAAGAAAGGGCTGTCCTGCCTCTCTTACACGACAAGGAAATATGCGTGTGTTGCTCAACCTCCATAGTTCTTTCTGATTTAGGCGGATTTGCTACAAACCCTGAATGTGTCAAATTGCCAGGCCGGTACTGTTGAAGCAAAACATGCAGTTAGGTTTTTGATGCCGACGCACCGCATCAGAGCTGAGATCCAGAATGTAAGCGTGCTTAAAACGCAGCCAAGCGGGATCTCACCTGCGACTCAGGTGTGAAACATCTGATCGCAACTTGCCCTTTGACACAAGCGTTTCTGAAAGGCCGAAACTTCCCAATCTTTTGTTTTGGAAGTGCAGAACAGAATCACTTGGGAGAGATCATGTCTGCTTTGACAGGTGTGAGAGTCTCCGAATGTGAGTTGAGCCTCAACAGTTTGTCCACTGTTCCACTTCCCAGCCGTTTTGCTTGAATACATGTGTTGCCGTGGCGACAACTGCCAAGGGAGGGAATGTGTGTCGGGGAAACTTCAACTTCCGTATTTACACTTTGCGTGTTCACTGTTGGTTTTCAGCCTGCAGATCCTCCAGGATCTGGATCAGGCTCTCCAGACCCAGCACGTAACCTCGGTCAGGGCCGTCGTGGACTGCCGTGTCGCCGCGGAAACCCTTGAAGGTGGAGTGGGCAAAGTCGATCATGCGAACGTCCACTAGGGGGGGCTGCTGCGGCGGCAAGGGGTCAGAGGGGGGCTGAGGGAGTGGGCTCAAGGCGGGCGCAGGACAGGAAGAGGAGTCGGTATGGGACAGAGAATCCTCGGCGCGGGGGTTGTCACCGGCCGAAGGCGGTTGTGGCGCGAGGGGCCCGGGATTGCCACAGTGGGTCTCCTCCGGGGTCTTCTGCCTGGTGACCAGCTGCCCAGAGTTGAAACTGACTGGAGCTTCGGGCTTCTATGAGCAAACACAACAAACATCAGCACCACGATAAATACATCCGCTCCTCTGCGTGCCAACTGTACGGTAGAGAATGACCAAAAATGGGGTTTTGAAAAAACTCACCTTTCCCTCATAGATGATGAGCAGTGAGGACGAGTAGAAGCGGTAGGACGCCTGGCGCTCCAGCACCGCTTTGAGGCTATGCAGCTTGTGCAGGATGGGCTCAAAGAGGTCCCGCCTCAGGCCCCGCCCGTTGTGCATGTACTGCTGCAGGGCCTGGCTGAAGCCCTCGGCCGTCAAGCTGCGCCCGTAGTACTTGTTCCTGCAGAGGTAGTGGCCCGTGCTCAGCTGGTACACCTGCCGACAAACAATGTCTGCTTGAACGCATCTCCACTGCTGCGGCACGCCGCTGCGGCCGATCAAGATGGCCCTTACCTGCATGCCGCACAGTCGCACCCCCAGCTTGGCCGAGGTGCTCTGTTCGCACTTCTTCATCTGCCTAGCCGCCTTCTCCTCTGAGGCGTCGTCGCCATGTTGCCGCGTGCCCATCTTCAGGTCCAGGATGCACGGGTACGAGAAATGGTGGACCACGTTTTCAAGCAACAGGAACTCTGGAAGGCACGCCGCCGTTAAGGAGCAATAACGAAAGCGGTGACAGCTGCAAAGGGGTGAAAACGACGGTGGTAGGTGCAGTCATCACGTCAGGTTTTGATTCCAGATGACAAGAGTCCCTTTCATTTTCACGGCAGACGGTAGGTACAACATGGATTGGCAGCGGAGGAGGATACTGAAGAGCTTGCGGTCCTTGGAGTCGGAGCGCATGCGGCTGAGTTGCTGTTTGTGGCAGCGCAGGCTCCAGGGGTTGTGGCTGATCTTCTCCGAGCTCAGCTCGCTGTTCCAGTCCAGCATCTGAAAGGGCAGGTCCATGTGGATCTTAGGCTCCAAGCGCGGACTCTTCAGCTCCGCCACGCCGCTGCTGAGTGACCTGAGACGAGGAGCAAGTCAAAAGTAGATATTATGAATGACAGTCACGTACGTATGATGACATTTCACGCTTTCGTTCATCTTTGCGTACGATGATGTCAGCGTAAGGCGTACTTGTCAGCAGAGTCGCTGTCGTGCGCCACGTCGTGGCGCTCCTCCCTGTGCTCGGAGCATGAGGACGAGCGGCGGAGGCTCCGGCGGGAGTGCTTCCGCCGCGGCTGCTCCCGCTCGGCCGGCTCGCGCTCCTCGTGCTCGCCGGGCCCCGCCTCGGCGTTGTGGCTCTCGCCGTACGGGTAGGCCACCAAGTTGATGTAGCCGTCTGAGTCGCCCTCGAAGCACACCAGCACCACGCCTGGCGGGACAAAAAGGTGACGGGTGATTGAAGATGCACACGAGAGCACCGAGGTTGCTAATGGAGGCAGAGGGGGTGCTAGTTCTTATTGACACCGTTACAGTATTAAGAATGAATTCAACACGCATTGTGCAGCCTCTGATGTGGCCACCTGGGGGCAGACAGCCAGAGGTGGTTCAAAATGAGGCCAATTGGGAAGCGTGTTACAGACGCCAAGGCGCAACAGAACGTGCTTGAAGTCATTATCGTGCTACTTTTAGCTGCCGATGTCTGCTGAGCCCCGGCAGACTTCTTCAGCATCTCCAAACAAATGGGAAGCGACAAAGCGCCCGCTCGCCTGTCTGCTGCTTTTACGTCAGACGTCTTCAGCGGGAAGACATCCAGGGATAAATATAGACACAAGAGGGACGGCTGTTGTCATGGCACCCACGGGACCCGCAAGACGGGCCTCGGTAGCCCCTTTCACGGCCCCTCTTGCAGCATCGGGCAACACGACAATGTACGCATGCATTTCCGGTCACTAAAAGCGGCCGAGTCAGTGGGTACCTTTGTACTCGGGGGTGAACTCCTTCATCTCTGGAGGCAGGGATTCATAGAAGCGCTGCTCCCTGCTGATCAGAGGCTTGCACACCGTGTGGTCGTCGTAGCGCATCATGCTGGTGTGACCTCCCACCTAAAAAGGCACACAGGCGCACATTTGGCAAAAGTGCAGGCCTTGGCCACCGGGGGATCAAAATAGTGCAAACAAAGAGGAGTTGCACTGCCAGTCTGACAGCATTTTTGCTTTTTCTGACAGGGGAAATTTGAAATGAAGCAAACACTTTTTGTCTTGCCTCACCTGGTGCATAAAAGGCTCCAGTGGAACACCTCCTTCTCGGGATCGAAGTGGTGTGCCACTCCCTGGCCCCGCCCCCTGTAGCTTGCTGTCCATGCTGTTGGTGTGCGGGAGGCACATGGCTCCTGGCGGACGAACCGCACCTCCTCCTGCTGACGGTTGTGCGGTTTTTGTGAGCTCTTAAGGCAAGTTTGAAGACCACACCCTTACCTGGCACATGGACTCTGGCGGGCGGTGATGGCGAGGGCGGGGCGCAGGGCACCACAGGCTGCTGGGAGCGCACGCCGGCCCCAGGGGGAGGCGGCGCCAGACCGAAAAACCAACCTCCCGAGTCCTCCGATCTGCTCCGCCGCCCGCTCGGCTCAGGACTGTGCGGGGGTCAGCACTTCCTGCGCAGACAGAAAAGAACGTCTAAAGCTACATCTTGCACTGACAATGCGGCTACCAACCGGGTGGGGCTACTTCACAAAAGCACCGTCGGTGTTGCCAATTTAGCAATTTGGCTGCTATCCACTTGTGTCTTGAGATACAAGTCAAACAGAGATAATATTGTGCTCCAGCTCATTTCATCATCTTCACCAGTGGACATGGTTAGATTGCCGTTCTTCCTTTTTGAGGCAATGAAGAGTGTGAATGACGCGCAATGAGAGCGATCAATCCGTGCGATTGCTTTCAGCGGGCCGAACGCACAAAGGAGCCCCCGGCTGGACTTACATGGGAGCCGCAATCAACATTTCTGCTCAATTTCTGACATGTTTGGACCAAACCAGAGACCGACAACAAGCTACTCGGACGGAGAGTCTGAAACAAACTTGCGCTGAATCCTTTGAGGTTGTCTGAAATGAGGTCTGCTGAGGCCAGCCGAAGCGGACATCAGCGGGATGCGGACAAGCTATTTAGCACAGCAACGGAGCGGACCCCCGGTGGCGCCCGCTCACAGCTGTGAAAACATACAAGTATCGCCGAGCTCCTCCGCTGCAGTCTTGTTTGTTTGACAGCCACATCGAGGAGCTGTGCGCCGGACACTTCATTAGTCCTGCAGTCCTCCGCCAAGGCTTTCATTCAAACGAACTGAGAATCGAACAAACGGCAGCACTCTATTCCATGACTATCGCAGAATGAGCACGCCAAACACCTCCAAATCTTTTGTAACAAATAAAATCACAAAATCGATTAATAGACGATGAGCTATTATCTTGCCGACGTTGCTCTTCATATGAATTCTTTCTCATTTACACACAAAAAATGGACCTGTGCATTTCACCAATCACAGCTTGGTAATTGGAAGTTCCACTGGGAATTTTGGCCCGAACGATTTAATGGGAGGATATTTTTAACTGACACTTATCAGCCAATCTGAGAAAGGGATCCCTAAGTAGCAGGCAAAACAAAAGGATCAAGGACTTGATCTGCTGCTTTACACTATTGTGGGCATTTGTGTACCAGATTCCCCACACACTTTCTCTTGGATCCATCATCCAAGTCCCAAAACTCTTGTTACGTTGTACCCAGCTGAAGTGAACATTTCGGCAACATATAATAATTTTTGAGAAATCAGATTACTATTCGCAAAATTTGTTTATTTGCGTGGAGTCCTGGTCTTCATCCGCCGCGAATAACAAGGGATGACTGTCGATGCGCTGGCTTATGTTGTGCCGTGCGTTCTGTCTCCGGAAAACTTTTCAACATCCTCACCTAACAATGTCCCCATTTTGCCTCCCAGAGTTCTTTTGGGCACAAATCCCCGTCGTCCTTGTCCGCCAGACAACATGTTGCTTGTCTGAGCGTGTTAAATTAAATTCGCCGTCAAAACCGGCCAAGGTTTTTGACCTTAGCCTGGCAACACGCTAGCTCGACGGCTAATTAGCCATATAGCCGTGTCGAATGTTTTCCGTTTTTTATATTACATTATTAAAAACGTGGTTGACGTTCACTCCTCCTAATTTACACGATGGTGGTTCATCTCTGAGTACCCGATGGGGTAGCGGATGGCTGACGTTATTTCGTTATTTTGGTGACTCAATTATAACGGAGCCCGAGGCGTGCTAACGCCAAGCTAGGCGGCTAGCCGCTCAACCGGAGGAGGGGAAACGTTAACGTCAAAGCGTTTGGGTTAACGTTCCCCTCCTCCGGTTAAGTTGGTAACGGAGACAACCAGATGCAACTTACCCGACAATCGTGAGTGGCGAAGGCGCTCGGCAGACTGAGCAAGAAATGTCTGGATGCTCTCAAGCTCCGAGAGAGATGCGAGTGGGATGAAAAACATTCAGCATCAGGCTAACGTCATGACAGGGAAAGCTAACGTTGACTGTTTGGCTTTTTACACTTGTTATGCATTGAGGTGGGGATTTGGCGCCACCTATAGGTAGTTTTGAAATACAACACGTCTCAGCGCTTTCTTAACGGCTTCTATTCAATCACCAGCTCATTATTATTTGTATGGTAAACGTGAATAGGTAGAATACACGTTTGAAGTTATAGATGTAAAATATATTTTTGCTCGGGGTGTTTTACATATCTTCGCTGACCGTGTTACAAAAGCAGGTCTACCAAGAGGACTTCCAAGTACTGCTTGCTGCAGAAAAAAATAAAGTGTTATTATAATGCTTATGTCGACCTTCTGACATATGTGTAGGAACACATTTTAAGCACTTACTTATGTTTATGCTGTTACTTACAGTCATTAAATTTAAATCAGCGTGCGGATAACACAAGTACATACAATAGAATATATCAGACAAGCTCAGCTATAGCAGCCTCATTTTGAAGAGGAGATACGGTTAATTTAGGAAATTTACGACGGATATGAGAAAATTCCGAGTTCATTTAAACACAACACCGCATTAACGGCTGAGCCTGCGGACGCAAAAACGTGTGATTGGCTGTTTATTTGTAGTTGAAATGTAAATCAGCCAATTGGCAGGGACGCTTCTGGTCGTTGTCAGCAACCGCCCAGCAACCAGGAAGCACGGGGAAAAAAACCATCTTGAAGACGAAAACAAACATCTTTTATAAAACTATTATGAGTGCATGTAAACGGAAAACGGCACCAATACTGTTCGTCCTCAATTAACTTTCGTGGTGATTATCGCGTGTTTCCAACTTGCCATGTATCTCGGGTAAGTCTATTTTGAGATTAGCTAATGCTAGCTTTTTAAATGCATGTCGCAGTGGAATGCGCACATTCACTAGTACCGCTGCATAAATATACATTTTCCAACTTCGGAAGAAAATAGAATATTTAGTGATATGAATGTATTTTTGACAACAGAGACGGACTGCTCTTTGAACTTCAAAATGGAAAACCCAAGTTGATTATGGTCAACCACGGTAAGCATGACCCTCCCTCCATCCCCATGTGTGCACTTTGTTTGTAAATAACACTTTTTCTTTTGTCCACCACAGGCGTCGAGAGGAATCTTTTCAAGGTCTGAAACCCTCCTAGCAGTTGATCTGTTTTCGCTCTAATAGTTTTGTAGTGAACAGCCAGGACAGCTGAACAGCGGTCATCAATTTTTTCCCTTCTGTAGTGTTTGAATAAAAAGAAACAAAGTTACCTATGTATTATAAATACATAATTATACAACTCAGGCAGTAGGGGGTGTTGTCTCACTTGCATTGCTATGCAGATTTTGAAACACCAACGATGGAACGCGGATTGATTAAATCGTTAAACAAGTGTAAAAATAAGCCAACCACTGAAGCTTCTCATTCTTTGACGGTGCTTGAAAGGCAACACCAAACGTGTGACCTGTTTTCTGCAGAATTCCTTCACGCCTCACCAAACCTACATCCTGAACAGCAGGCAGCCGCCCCGTGCGGAAAATGTGCGGCGGCGCCCGGCCGTGCAGCACCCGAAGGCTCCCAGAGGTGCCAAGGCACAGGCGGCAGGGAGCGAAACCTCCTTTAAGTCCGGCGGGGCAGCGGACAAAATGCGAGGCACTCAGATGGCCTCCAAAACACGAGAGCATCGTGCAGCGGCCACCAAAGTGGAAACTGCACCCAAGGTGAGGTCCTAACTTTTAAATGTTCTGCCTCGCAACAAGTGATACAAATCTGTTGTGTTGGAGGTGACGTCTGAGTTTCGGAAAAGCTGCTCTACCTCAGCCAAAGGAATAGCCGCACAGACTGAAAGATGGGCTGAGACGTCCAAGTTGAAACTAAAGGACTCGCTCGATGAGAACGGGCCGAAAGAGGTAGCGGCACGTTTGAGCGGGGAGCAGGTGCAACACAGTCTCAGTGATGTCCAGACCTCCAGCTACGAGGAGCACAGAGTGTCCAGTCAGCATGGTGAGTGATGACATATTGAGCCCCCAAAAAAGACACACCAACACTTTGGGGAGCCATTTTGTGACTTGTTTCATTCCCTTTCACTACGTCACACAGTAGAGGACCAAGTGGGAGGGCGAAAGATGGACGACGACAGAGTAGGATGTGGTGAAACCACAAGTGGAAAGTCACCACCTAACGACAACAGGTAATTTGATCCTCATAATGTTAAGCGGAACACAATTAAAAAAAAAAAGAAATACTATTAATATTGCTAATAATGATGATAACAATGTTGGAGGTCTCACGGAGTTCTGTTTGGCTGGCTGGAGCAGTGCGACACTAACAACAGAGCATCAGTGGAAGCCAAGAAGGCTCAGTGGAGGCAACAACTGAGTACTTTTTTTTTTTTTTTATCACCATATGCTTATGACATTCCAACTCTAGTGTGCCTGTCAAAGTATCGCATGTCACCATGAGTGTGTTGACTGCACAGCTAACACACTGCACAAGCAGTCCAGCTTCTGCACACAAACAACACAACGTAAACGCACAAACACTTTGTTGTGTGTGTTGTAGACGAGCAAGTTGCCCTGAAGCAGCAGCAGCAACAACAACGTTCAACCTCACTCAGGCTCCAGGTAGGCTGAACATGGGAATGAGACGGGCCATGCGGCTCCCAGACCCTGGCTACTTTTCAGTGGTTTTTGCCGTTCTCATCCCTGGTTCATACAAGTGTGCAAAACTACGTGTGTCAACAATCTTCCACAAAATCGGGTGTTATCTAACATCAGGACGATACCATCTTCAGATCCTCATCAGATATTGCAAGCTTGATTGTTTTTCCTGTAGGCAGAGGAAGCGGGAAGTTCAGTTCAGCTGGAGGGTTGCCACAGAGAGCAGCCGGCAGCCATCAGGTCAAGCCTTAGACTCGGGGTAAAACAAAAACAAAAAAATCACCCCGTCTTGTCGAGTTTTTTGTCTTGTGAATTAAAAACATGGATGTGTTTAGGCGGTGACTCCGATGGAGGAGGCTTTGGTGTGGGAGAGGAGAGAGGAGCAGAGGAGGCTCTGGCTGGAGGGTCTGGACAAACAGAGGGACGAGATCAGTCAGCGGAGGAAGCGAGAGAAAATGCTTCTCAATCAGGTGTGACACAAAAACACCACCGTAAGGCTTACTCGAAACAAAAACATTTAGCTGTTAAGCAAACCATACGCTGCAAGCCTTCCAGAAGACTGCTAGCTTAATGCTAGCGCGCAGTTCAAAATACCATAGCGTGGGTGTTGAGGTAGTCGCAACTTTGTAAGCAATGGATATTTGAACCCAGTGCGGGAACACCAGTAGATGGGCAACTGAACACGGGAATCTATTCTTTATCCTCTGCAAAGAATCACTGACTGAAGATAAGTTGTGCCTGTTTGTTTTTGTCCGTCTACCAACTGTGTAGAGAGAAAACCACGAGCTGTGGGCGGCACACTTTGACTCATTGCAGCGCAAACCTCCTGCAGTGACCTTCGCCCCACCCGTGGCCCCAACCTTGGCCCCCTCTGGCGACCGGGAGGCGTCGTCCAGCCTGTCCCTGATGTGGGACGCCTCCAGCAGCTGCGGAGCAGAGAGCGCAGGCCGAGCCAGCGTGGACGCCGGAAGCAGTGACTACCCCGCCAAGAGCAGGTACTTTTCTATACGATTAGATTAATTTAATTACTTGGACAAAAAGCTCCCCAATTAACCAAGCTCATCAAAGTCAAAACAGATCTCCGCATTGAAAGCACACACCTGATGAATGTGAACGCTAAAAAACACATTTTGTAGCTATCTTCGGAGCATGACGGCCCTGCTGGACCCCGTCCAGATGGAGGAGCGCGAGAGGAGGAGGCTCAAGCAGCTGGAGCAGCAGGTAAGCATCCGCTTCCCGCACCGGATCTGTTTGCTCAGCTCATCATCCTTGCGCTTCATCCAGAGAGACATCCAAACTCAGGTGGAGGAGCGCCGGCGGCAGAAGCAGGAAGAAGAGGCCAGGAGGAAAAAGGAGGAGGAAGAGGAGGAGAGGAGAATCGCACTGGACAGGGACCTGCTGTACAGGAGGTACCAGCAGGAGGACCTCAAGCATCAAGAGAAACGCAAGGTCGGCAAGAACAACCGCACTGATGGATTCGATTTCTTTCAGAACCGGAGGAACGTCAGTAACGTGTGTGTGCGCGTGTGTGTGTAGGAGAAAAAGCAAGCAAAGATGCAAGATAACGATGG
This sequence comes from Syngnathus floridae, assembly GCF_059516105.1. Lineage (NCBI taxonomy): Eukaryota > Metazoa > Chordata > Actinopteri > Syngnathiformes > Syngnathidae > Syngnathus > Syngnathus floridae. The sequence continues at coordinate 13,572,330 of NC_142423.1, read as the reverse complement.
TGATGCTGGAAAAGTGAAGGAGCCAACGGATGTGCGCAGTGAGTCACTGACACACAGCTGTCAATCAAAATCTGCTGTTTGACAAGTGTGACGTGGACTTTGTTTGCTCATTTGTTTAAAAATTTTTTTTATTCAAATATAATACTGGCGCCAATGTGTGTTGTGCAGTGTTACATGCGGCCACTAGTGTGGAGGACAAGAGAGACACGGCCGTGCAGACGGGTAAAAGATGACATTCAATGATTAGTAGCGTGTATGCGTGCCTACCCAATCACGTATGTGCGTGTAGAAGTTGCCCCTCCGCCCGTCAGAGCAGAGTGCCGCCCACCTCGCAGCCGCCAGGACAGAGCAGGAAAGGAAAACGCCGGCGTGTCCGGAGGAGGAAAAGGAGGCGGGGCCTACGAGACGAGGAAAGAGACGAGGAGGCCAGAGTGGAACACACACAGGTAGAAAAAGTGCAACTCGGCTCATTCCACCGCAACCCACCGAGTTTTTTTTTTTGTCTCCTTCTGTCCATCCAGGCCGAGTCGACGCTTCGTTCCCGCATCGGAGCGTTACCCGGCCACACTGCAAAGGAGCAGGCGGGAGAGTCGACTCAAGAGGCAGGAGGAGATCCTCAGTTTGCAGCACAGGAACTGCCTCCCAGCAAGTCGGCCCCCGAGCCACAAGGTGAGCGCCACTGTGATGATGTCATAACGATGACAAGCCAACTGATAAAAAAAGCAAAGCCGGCCGACGACAATAACTGTACTACAACTGACGTCCTCCTTTTGGTCTTTGCTTGCAGGTGGATGCTGATCGTACGAGCGTTTCCGCTATAAGGTGAAACCGACGCACTTGACGTCAACACGCCGGACGACTTACCCGAGTGAATCTGGTTGTCGGAATGTTGTTGTCCTCCAGAGGGCGCTCTCCTCCCATCACGCAACCTTCCTTGCAGTTCATCCCATACGTCCGCACCGATGATGTCATCCACTTGGACTCCACTGAGACGTCTGCCGCGCCCCCTCCTCACACAGGTACACACACACATGCACACACAGTTATTGTTGCGTATTAACGGCAATAATTACTTGTCTTGAGCAGCGCCAAGCTGGGCACCTCCTCCTGACGCCTCCTCGTGCTCTTCCTCCCCCGGAGATCTTCTTGTCCTGCGTGGAAAACAGAGACAGCAGGAAATCCTCAGAGGCCTGACGCAACTACGACAGGTGTGTCTCGCACACACACACAGCACTGAAGTGAGTCAACACAACTTCACAAGTGTTTTGCGTGTGTGAACATAGGGTTTGCTTCAGAAGCAGAAGGAGATGGAGAGTGAGGTTCGACGTCATGGCAACGAGCTGTTGTCTCCCTCCAAATGTTAGACGAGCAGCTTACCTCGGGATCATATTTTTCCTCCTACGTTCCAACAGCAACCGACGTGTTTCAGAGTCGCCCACCACTGATGAGGCAACAATGCAGTTAGCTGGGTTCTGCGTAAAAGGCCGAACGTCAATAAATGGCAGTTTTGCAAGATGAGAGTGAAAAGGGCACTGCTCTGTCTCACATTGTTTTAAATTGGATTTTCAGATTAATTTATTAGATTTGTAAATAAAAGTTTAGAAGCAAACTTTTTGAGCTTGTATACTTATTTTATGGCAAGTTGTCAATTTTCACTGTTTGTGGCAAGTCAGCAAACATGGATGTCTACCATGTCATGTTGCCAAGTGAAAGCGGCTTCAGGATGTCAGGTTTCAAACAATTTGAGAGAACCGTGAAAATGCCCAAAGTGACGGCCTTTCTGTGTGTTTTCGGACATGCCTTGAGATGTTTCTGAGAAGTGTCCAATTTTCTACCTATTGGACAAAATCTCAACAAATCGCCAAATCAAAGCAAAATGTCAAATTTAACCTTTTTCTTTTTTACTGAGGTTTTAATGTGTAAAAAAAGTTAAAACAGTAGTAAAAAAAAACAACTTAAGTTAAAAGCAATTTTCAACAAAACTTTTCTTGGGATCAAAACAGTCCTCATGACGGTCCATTGTATGCTAACGTTTGTTTTGGAGTGAAGATACATTCGCCTCTGCGTTAGCAACGTGCTAACACCAAAGACGACAACAGTCTTAGAACAAAGTCTACCAGTGATTTTTCCGTTCAAAGAACAGCTTTAGGATCCACTTGAGCACCTGAGTGTCTTGTTTTCGCAGCGCTCCCTGCAGCCAGAACAGGTCAACACACCTGCCTGGTTTGTTAATTGTCACAAGTTCTGGGGCGATGAGAAGAAAGTAGTTTAGTTGAGGGCAGGGATGTCCAACTTTGGTCCCCTGATAACGAGCGTGATCATTTGGAAACCTCGAAACCATGCATGACAGCAGACCTCGATGACCAGGTTTGGCCAGCCCTGCTTCAGGGGTCTTACATGCCATTGAAGCCCCCTCCTCCTCGCTGACAGTCCCAATACCCGCCGTACGCCCCTTGTTGTCCCGGAAAGCCCCACGTGGGGTACCTGTACGGGTCTGAACATAAATTGGAGTGTTGGGGATGCGGCTGATGTTGGTTCTGGTAGTTTTGGTAATGGTGGTTCTGGTAGTGGTTGGCACCCCTCCACCTTTGCTGTTGTTGGCTGAAAGTGGAAGGGGCACGGGACGAAGTCTGGCGAGGGCGAAAATCCCTGTCCTGCTTTCGTGACCAGTTTGGATCAGACACTCTGCGTCTACAGGAGGAACGAGAAGGCCATCAAAACTAGAGGAGTGATGTTTTGAGAAGTCAGCTTGACTTTGCGAGTCATGTAGACCCACAAAACAGCCTTAAGAAGGCCCAGGTGACATGAGACAAGTAATTGGTCATTTTTAGCAGGTTAGAAAGGGCTCCTTTGACTCACTCAATAGCGTCGCCCTCCACAGGACAAGCAGTTGTGCTGGAGGTGACTCGGTCATCTGCTTCTTTGGAACTTGAAGACCCCGCCGCCGCCGCGTCCTCTCTTCTGTCATCAGTGGAATCTGCAGCCGTCTTCTCATTGGCCGGTGGCACTGCCGGCCGCGCCGGCGAGGCTCCGCTCTCGGCGTCAGAACCCGGTTTCTGGTGCATCTCCGCTCGCAGCTGCGAGATGGCCATGTGCAGCATTTCAAGGTCTTTTTCCGAGTGATGGGTCTCACTTTCCGCCAGCGAAGCTTCCAAAATTTCCTGCTCCGAGGCGTCGGTGAGGCTCGGGTCAGGGTGGCGGGCCTGCTGCTCCGTGCCGCCGCCGTTCGTGTCGTCGTCGAGACTCAACTTCCTGGCTATACCTAGTACGGAAATACGAAAGAGTCACATTGTAGGTAAAAATGTTCTAATGAATAAAATGATTTAGACAAAAATAATTCAGTTGGTGATTTGAACTAGAAAAAATGTCTTTGTCTGCCCTAATGCTGAGGGCAAATGGGTCATATTTAAAGTAAATCAAAGAGCGAGGCGAACGGACCGTTGTCCGCCTGCGGGTCCTCGGCGACAGTCGGCTTGTTGTTGTGTTGGCCGAGTAGCGCGTCGAAACTGTGCAACATCTCATCCATGCCGGCTGCGATGATGCCACTCTTGGAGAACTGCATAAAGTCCAAACTATGCACTGAACAGACAAAAAAAGAAAAAAGATAGATGATGAACTCCTCCATAAATATAAAGACAGTACTGCCTAAGTTTGGGAGATAATAAAATGAGCATCACAGATGATCGTACCTAGACCTTTTGGATGTGCGTGTACAACTAGAATGGGAAGCTACCTTTGAGGAAGATGGTGTGTCTGAAGCAGGTGTGACGGGCTTGATGTTGGATGAGACAGTGGAGGTTGGGCGGCGACTGTTTATCGTCGCAGTGATGCTGCGGCAGGAACTCCACGATCTTCCGCTGGTGGTGCTCCATGACCACACCCAGCAGAGCGGCGGCGTCGTTCCGGAACCTGCCCGTCCACGGCACACAAAAGCACCTCGTCATGCCGCCTCACGTTTTTTCACGTCGGCTGGTTAGCCGGACCAGCAGAAGGGGTCCGCCGAGAGAACGTTCCACCAAGGCAGCTGTGGGCAAATTTGTACCTGGCCTGTTCTTGAAGTTTCTTGAGGGGTCTGCTGTGAATCTTCCACCTCCAAACATTTTCCGTCGAGTTGCGTTGCCACAGGAGCGCCAATAGGGCCTCCAGTTGATCTGCAATGAGAGGGAGGCCATCAGCCAAGTCACCGCGAGCAGACGCCGTCCTCCCCCTGCTGACACATCCTACCGGAAGTGACCATGTCGGGATTGAGGACGAAGTCTTCGGACAGGACGCAGCCGCCGCTCGCTAACAGCTCCTCGCACGCGTTCGTCCTGAGGTCCTCCACTGTGTCGATGCCTAAGAAGACCACCGACTGGTGCTGCTTGAGCGAAACCAGTCCCGGAATCTGAAAAGGATAATGCCTGCAAATGTTGGGGGCAATTTCAAACAGGAAACACCTGCCGTCATGGGCAGACCCACAAAAAAGCCTCAAGAATTAAAAAAAAAAAAAAAAAAAAAAGAAACAGTAAGGCTGCCATCTTGCTCTGTGGCAGCCATTTTAAGGTCATTCCAGACATGACCAAGGTTTATCAAAAACAACTGTGGGACAAATGAAGGAATAACTTATCTTATTTTGGTGGCTCTTCAAATTTTCTGCAACTTTCAGGCCAGTTCCAGATATCAAGAACTTTGGCAGGTACGTCAATCATAATTAGAGCCAAAAAAACATCTCAAGAAGCAAGCCTAAAAAGTTTGACTTGCCCCAAAACCGATAACGCTCCCACCGTTGGATTTTCCTCATGCCGCTTTTCTGACCTAATCACGGCATCAACATGTGAATGCACCAATGTCGTCACCTCGTGAAGGTGCTCGGCTATGTCTTCCTTCTTGATGACGACCAGAAGTTTGCCATCGGAGACTTCTTGTTTCAAGAAGGAAACGGGATCTTGCTCCGTGTACCCCTGCTGCGTGAGGTACTCCTACAACACGGGAAGACATGAGTCAAAGTGCAATTGTAACATTTCTCTGATGTTGAGGAGAGAGAGAGAGAGAGAGAGAGAAAAAAAAAAGAACCCTGTCTGTGCATGACGCCACCATCATTACCTTGACGTCCCCGACCAGCTGGTCGTCCAGCTGGACGGCGTGCACGTAGAACTGCATCACAGAGCTCCTCTGAACATCCTTAATGATGTCACACAGGTTGCTGAGCACCTCGGGCCTCAGCTGCCGGATGACGCTGCTCAGCGCTTCTGCCGGCGGGAGGAAGAGGGCATCCGGGCATCCAGGTTCCACGCCGGACATCGGCAGTTCCGAAGACGTGGAGACGCAGTTGGATTGCGTGGAATGAGCGGGGGATGCTTGGTGGTTCGTGTGCGAGTCAACCGAGGGGGGTCGAGGGGCAGCGTGAGGCGGAGGGTCCGAAAGCTGTCCACCGGGCAGCGTTGGTCGCCCTGCTTCATTTTCTCTCGCTGCCTCGGTTTGTTCCGTTCCATCTTCGTCCGTTCCGGCCCTGATGCTGGACACGAAGGCACCGACGGTGCTGGCGAGCGCAGACTCGGGCTCGTGGCTTGCTAGGTGGTCACGGTAGTCCCGCATCATGCTGCTGAAGCCCTCCTGCAGCGAGCTGACATAGCCCTGGACCGGTGGACACAGGTGGTACGGCGACACGTACTGGGAAAAGGGCCTTACCAGCGGCGGGGCGCCGCTCGGCGCCTCGGGCAGACGGTAAGGCGGCGTTTCGGGGAGTCTGCAGTTGATGCTCTCCTCCCGCAAGAGGAGATGCAAGTCGGTCGAGAAGTGGCCCAGGTGATTGTCCAGGATGGCGTCGATGCCTCGAAGATCGGGGGGCGAGGAGACCAAAAGCACGGCGCACTCATCCTCCTCGGAAGACATGGTCAAGTCGACCACGTCCATGGCTTCCTTCTTCACTTCTGAAGAAGCCTGTGCGGAGGGCTCTTGATCTTGTCTGCCGTCGGTGTTGCGTTCTGCAGTTATGTTGTTCCGTGCCAACGTGTCACTCGAGACTTCACTCGACGCATCAGCTGCAGTGAGACAGAAAAAAAAATAAAAATCAGCGAGGTGCTTAATCAATGAATCTTTGCCAAAAAGAAGAAAGAAAGTGCAGGGCCAAACCTTTGCACTCCCTGGAGGCAGGGGGAGCAAGCTGCTGCTGGTCGTCCGCATGGCTTCTTTGCTCTCGAGGCAGTAATGCCTGACACCGGTCGGGCGAGGACAGGATGGACGGGAACCCGGTGGGAGAAGGGGGACGGCGGGCTTCTGGGGGCTCAGGTGAAGGGCAGCAGCCGGGCGAGGCAGGGGGGCTGGGCTCAGGCGAGGGAGCGGGGCTGGGCTCAGGCCACGGACTCCGAAGGGGACTGGCCCCGGGGGATGAGATGGGGCTGGGCGAGGGCGCTTGCTCCGGCAGGGGTGCCGTGGCGCCATGGAGGCGAGGGTCCTGGCGGGGGTTCTGCTCCCTACACGCATTCTTCTCGGAACGCAGACCTGCGCATCAGACAAATGGGGACAAGATCTTATGGGTCACTGTCAACACACAGTAGTTTTTTAATTTTAGTTGAGAAAATAAAAAGCTTTATTGTGTGTGTGTGTTGACCTTGCTGTATGACATATTGCAAGGCTGCTGTGGATTCGATCGATTCCACGAATGCAGCTTGACGATGACAGAGGCGCAGCTGCCACCTTCGTTCACCTGTGATGGGGATGAGTCTCCACGGGATGTCCTCGTCGTGCGGTCTCTTCCCCACGCCGATTCCTCCTCGCGGATCGTGATGGTAACCCTCGCCGCCGGGACTGAATCCCTCCAGACTACTCACGCTGCCCGCCATCTGCTCCTGCACACGCCCGGCGTTTAACGAGAGCGTCTCCAAGAGAGCAGACAGAATTGCGGCCGAGGGTCTCCGGCCTACCTCCAGCTCGTCCTGCTTCCTCAGGTCGATGTCACGGTTGGCGGGCAGACCCATTTTGGCGGCCAGCCGCTCGAACGGGGACGACTCGGCCCGGCCTTCCTCGCAACCGTTGCCGCTATGGGTTCTTTGCGGTGCAACTCTGGCAGAATGCTTGAGACCTGGTGGAAGACATTTGTCCCTTTAGTGGCAGCGTGACTTAAATTTTCACTTTTACCCCTTTCATTTTTGTTCGTCAGATTTTATATTTGTAAATATTCATTACAGTGCATTTTATTTGCTTTGCAGGGAGTACGTGGAATATATGAGCCTCGCAAGTCTTTATTTATTGCTCGATTTATGACTCATTTCAATATCTTGAGGGAGAAAAACATGCGCCGATTTACTTATTTATCCTCATTCATCGTCCTTTTATTGGAAATCTTTAAAAAAAAAATATCCGGCCAAGTGTAACAAAAGGTTAAGCAGTCTTCAACAAAATACTCGCCTGTCAGCAGTTTGCGAAGTCTGCCAGCGAGCTCGGATCCGTCCTCCTGCACGGCCACGCCCGCCAGACCCACCGACTCGATGGCGAAGGCGAGCGAGCCGGGGAGTGCTGCGGTTTGCCTGCCCTCCGCTGCCAGGCAAATGCAGAGAAATATAAAAATGTTTGACATGATATCACTGCACGCAACATTCTGATTCAAGTTGAAAGCTGTGAAGCAGCCTCACCCGGACTCTTCTCCCATTCCGACGGCTCATGTGAGGCCTTCAAGTACTTGAGCGCTCGCTCGGCCACCCTTTGGTCCATCCTTCGCTTTCCCGCCATTGATTTGGGCTCTCCTCGCAACTCCTCTCGCTTCACCTCGTTCTCGGCGTTCCTCTTGCAGGTCATCACCAAGTCCATCAGTTGCTGCAACTGAACACATTAGCCGTGACTGATGTCTCCCTCAAATCAATGGCTCTTCTTCCCAATCATAGAAAAATCACGTGGGCCTTTTTTTGTTTAGCGCGAGGTGTGGCCTGAATCTGCACGTCATTTGGACGGCATATTGAACAAAGGGTGGTTTGCGCCGTTGTGGGCATGAACACAGCTGACTTTGCTTGCAACCGATCAAAGTGTTCCAATTTAGACTCTAGCTTGATGTTTATGATTATGATCTGCTCCAGGGTGACTGAAGTGATGCAACTGCATTTTCTTTGCACTTATCTCATTCCAAATTTGATTACCTTGTGGGTGTTGCTGCCGGCTGGCTCTTGCCTCTTCCTGGGCCCCGGAAGCTCCAAGTGCGTGCAATGGAGCGCCACCATCTTGGAGGCATGAGTCGCCGCCAGCTGGTAGCGGGCCGGATTGTGAAGGTACGGGCGCATGAAGCCGTCCGTGCTGAGCCGGTGACGTTTGGGGGCCGGAGAGGCAGCAGCCTTCTCGTCGGCTTTGAGGTCGTACTCGCCCATGCGGTACATTGGCACCTGCGAGTGTCGGGGGGGGGGGGGGGGGGGGGGGGGGGATTTAGGATTCTTTTCTGAAACTTTTGAGGAGAAACGAGGGCCCCTGCGTCAACATGGTGGCTAAGGAGCACCTTGCCGTCCTTCTGGCCGACCAGGTACTCTTGCGCTTGCAGCTCCACGCCGGTGGAGAGCTCCGAGGCGGGGTGGGTGTGGCTCTTGGCCAGGGCGTGATGCAGCGCCGGGATGAAGTGCTTCAGTCCTGCTATTCCGCCGTTGCTGAGGTCGCGGTAGGGGGTGACACAGCTGGATGCTAAACAAAGCAAAGAAATGATCCTTCTACGTTTGTGGCATGGCATGGCAGTGTTGTGTTTGTTCCTCACCGGATTTGTGCACATCTCTGCTCTCAGGGAAGACGAACAAGGCCTGGAGACGTCGCTTCCAACTCTCCCCTCTCTCTGAACGCGTTACACGTGGAAGATGAGTTGCATCATTCAAGAATTTAATTAATAGGAACAAAATAATGATGGGCATCATTGAATGCGATGGTCTGGCTTCTTACCGGAGGGTGTGACCATCTGAGCGCTGGACAGCAGGAAGAGGAAGCCTCGCTCAGTCAGTGTGCTCACCAAAACCTGCACAGGCGCGCGGGTTTCTAATATCTTACGATGCTTTTGGCAAATATTTTTCTCTTACATTCACATTTGTCTGTCAAATATTTATGGCATTCTTTTTTGGTGTATAAATTTCATCTTTCTGATCTTTTGGTCAAATATTTAATTCAGGATTTAGTTAATTGTATTTCTACGAAATAGTCTATTTTTTTTCATTCTTTCTGTATTTGTGTTTTGTTTGGAGTAGCACTAAAGTACATTATTTGAAGCTAAAAAGCAGAAGTTGCTGTTCTGAATTCATCCACAGCTATTTGTCTCTTCAACTAGGCCACTCACCACTCCCTTGTCCTCCAACTCCTGCAGCAGCCTGCTCATGTTGTTGCTGGAGCGACTTCGGTCCACCACCTCCAGCAGGCTGCAATGATGCCCCCGCATCACGACTACACAAAGATGGACGATCGGCTATGACATCACATCATCTGCAGCACAAGTGAAAGAACATGCTTGCGTGCTGCGTTTGCGTCACCTTCCTTGCTGCTGCTGCCATAGAGGTTGTAGGAGAAGAGCTCAGGCGGGAGCAGCTTGACCACCTCGTCCAGTCTCATCAAGCGTCCCAACTTTAGCCTGTCGGGTCTGGACGACCAAAAGAACTCATCTCTGACAGTGTCTGGCAGTGTGACGCAATCAAGTCGCTGCCAGGATCTACTCACAGTTTGTGTGGGAGGAAGGCCGGCGATGAGGAGCGCAGGGAGACGGGAAAGACCATCTCGCCGTTGTGCACCAGGTCGCCACTCCACACGGTGAACTGCACCGACTCTGGAGGGACGAGACGGCACGCGGCCATTTGGTACCACCTTCAAGCATGAAATTAAAAGAGGGCAATGGCTCACCTTTACTGGCCGCTCCTGGCCAGCTGTTTGTCCTGTGCCACAAAAACAGCACCGGGTTTGAAATGTGTCAAAATGTAGGTCAAGGTGAACATCTGGCCGGCGTGCCTTTACCTGACAGGGGCCAAAGGCATGCTGGGAAGCGGTGAGTCTTTGCCTTTGTAGTGGAAGGAGACCACAGCGTACGGGCACACCTGGCGGGGGCGCTTTTTCAGCTCGTCAAAGTCGTACTCGTAAAAGTAATGCTGGGAATTTCAAACGGCGTGAGTGGACACGTAAGACATGGTGAAGAAGTGAGCCTCCGTATTTGCTCACTTGGGTGTACTCGAAGGCGCGGTAGGAGCCGACTGACGTGACCTTGCTGACGTTCTTGGACAGGTGGCTGTCGAAGCGTGGCGTGGGGTCCAGCACGTTTTTGATGTTCTCGTAGATGCTCTTCACTTTGCCCTGAAAGCGCACAGGCACCCAACGTTCAGCAACGACACCCAAAACGCCCGCCGGCTGAACCGCGCGACGACTCACCTTCATCACTTTGAAGACGATGATCTGACCCGAGGCTCCGTGGTGGAACGGATGAACCTGAATTAAATCGGAATACCTGCACAAATAGACCCCTGCAGAGAAAGAGAAGAGGATATATACATACATATACACACACACACACAGACAGGGAGAGACAGAGCGAGCGTGTGTGTGCATCCATGTGCATCCAAGAGTAAAACAATGACAGATGGCCAAAAGACAGAAAGAGAGATGAGCACAGACCAAGATTGTGGAGTTAAATTTGATGTTTGCCTCGTACCTTTATTGGGGTCTCCCAGGCCCGACTGCCAGTTTTGACCCACAATCAGGCCTTTCTCGCACAGCCATGGAACCTACACAAACACAAAAGCATCAGCACACGCACACAAATGAAAATAATGCATAAGAAGACAACTTGTGACTGTACATATTGCAACATTATTTAAAACGCTTACCTTGGCCTCGTCAGTCAAGAGGAAACAATAACTCTCTTCCAGCTCCTTATCTGTCCGGCCCTCCGCCTTCATCTCCCTCCTCTTCTCTACAAACTGACACGAACACACACAAAGAAAACATCCTGTCAGCTCCCACACACCAATTTCTCACATTTCTACGTGTGAGATGAAAAAAATTATTTCCTGAGATTAAAACAAACACAAAGTAGACATCCTGTCAGCTCCCACACACCAACCTTTCACATTTATACTTTCCTGAGATTAAAAAAAGTACTATGTTAATAAGTAACTTCTTCAGATATATATTTTTTTATCTTAATCCATCAAGGAGGTGAGCACGGTGTAGAAAAGAATGCTCGCTCGCACCTCCTTCTCCAGCTGCTCGCTGTGGACCAGTCGCATGCCGCTGTAGGTGAAGCAGGCTGCCGAGGCCGTGTCCACGTGGCCTGCCGTCAGGATGCTCTTCACGCCCTCGTATTCCCGTGACTCACTGGAGATATGCTTCAACAGAGCTGCAAAAATGACATTAATAATGGCTTCCATTTTCATGGCACCTCTCAAGAGAAGGCAGTGATGGATGCTAATTCTTAGTGAGAACATACAGTCATCTTTTTGAAAGACAGCGCCATACTCGTTTTGCTTTAGTGAGCACATTATTTTCATTGGTGAATTGCAATTTAGTCCTTAAGACTTCATTTTAATACACACTTGGGTGTTTAATGAACCTCTCATAACCCCCATGGCCAAGCCAAAGTAGAACCAAAACAAAAATGTCCCCTCTAATGTCGCCAACAGTTTTGATAGTTGTCAACCGTTTTCTGGTCGCACACTATGCTCAAAACTGTTAGGAACTGTTTGTGACCTTTTAGAAACATTCACTGCGTCTTAAAGTCTGAAGAAAAAGGTTTGAGAACGCCTGGACGAGATCAAAGTTGTCCCCAATTACAAAACATGAAAGTCATTAAATCGTTAAAACTCCAAAGCTATCTGGCTAGCATCTCCTCACTGAGACGTGTTTTGTTTTTAAAACGCTTTAATATGAACAAAAATGAGAACTGCTCGGTCTCGGTCCGCTACCTGACCCACCTTTCTTCTCCTTCTTGGGGATTTGGAATTTGTCGGGCTCCTTCGGCATGTGCCTCTGGTGGACAACCAGTGACGACCGCCGGACGGACGACTGTGCTCCAGGGCCAGCACTGGCGCCTGGAGGAGCCTCAACTCCGCTGGGAAGGGGCTTTCCGTGGGTCGGGACGAGCGCACTCGCGCACTCGCCATCTTGCGCGCTAACACTAGCCCCGCGGTAGTCCGAGGACACCCTCCTCGGCGGCGGGTACGGCACCCGTCGGGCTACACCGAATTCCATCGCCTCCGACCCGATCCTGGCCCTCTTCGCAAGCTGCACAGAGACGCCGTCGTCGTTCGTTTCTTCTCGCAGGGATCCGCGTCAGGGTGGCAGTGGCATCGTCGTAAACACAACCGACTCCATGTTTTCGCCGAGTACTTCTTCGCTGAGACTTAGCCGCAAATTGAGTGCGGAGTCATAGTGTGCTGCCATCTGTTGGACGTGTCTTGCAGCGACATCATTGGCAGCTTAGTTTTCCCGGTGTTGCGCTCGATTTGGTTCCCCCGTGAGATTTTGTTCCCCTTGCCGCGGAATACCGGTACATAACCACAGATGGATGAACTTTGACCTTATATGACATGAACCCATTAAATAGAAATTATGACCTATTCGGATACCTCTGATGGGAATATTGTGCCCTCATTAGGATGAAAAGCTTCCAAAATAAATGGATTTTATGAAGTTGATGGAGTCAAGTGACACATGACAGATGGCTTTATTCCGACATCCATGTTAATATTACAGCAATTCCACCAATACACAATAAGGGGGTGGGGTCAAAATGGCAGCGTTTCCACACTTTTAAGGTGACTACAGTCAGTGGGTCTGGTTTAAAGTCTCTTTGGTATTGTTGTCCCTGGTTACCATGGTAACCAGACCTTCCTGGTAGTTGGTGAAGTGCAAATCAGGATGAGGGAACTGCAGCGGATTACCCCCCTCGAAGACCAGGACAATTGAGGGCACCTCCTGCAGCGCTTCACTTTGAATTGAACATCCACTTTTTCTTTGATTTTTTTATATTATGTATTCTATGTGCCCTCTCTGCATCCATTGCAGCCTGGTCATCCTGGAAGGGGGATCCTCCCAAGGTCAAGGTTTCTCATTTTTTCCCTGATCGTTTTTTTTAATAGTTTTTCCTTGCCCTCAGGGGATGTTTGAGAATAATTGTCGATTTTTTTGGTATATGTGAAGCCCTTTGAGACTTGTTTGTGATTTAGAGCTATATAAATAAACTTGACTTGCAAACATCAGCATCGTACGTACTCCTCGTCATTGTTGAGCGCCTCCTCCATTTCCTCCTCAGCATCACCATTGTGGCTCTCACCAATGTCGTTCTCCATTTTGACCCTCAGCTCGACCTGTCCCGTCTCCATGCCCGGAGCCGCCTCACTTCCTGTGTCTGCTTTTCCTGCCCGACAGGGATTGTCGGTTGAGTGGAGAAGGGAGGCAACAGCTTCGTGATGACCTCTATGACGATGAATCACAGGATGATTTATGACTTATTCCTGCCGTCTTGTTCTCACCTTCCTCGTGCAGCCTTTTATTGTCCTCCGTCTCCGGGTCCATCCCCTCCTCTGATTCCAGCTCCGCCGTAACTTCATCTGCTGAACACGAGGCGTCTTGGCGTGCCGTTTGGGCCTGTGCCGCCTCCTTGGCCTGGCGGATGCAGTTGAGCCACTGCTGCTTGTTGAAAGCGTCGCTGGCCTGGAAGCAGTGACTCTGTAGTGCTCCACCCGAAACCCGGTAGGACACGCGGAAGAAGTTCTTTGCTGCCGGGACACAAAACATGAGGTGCTTACGCGGAGCGTCGGACCCGCCACGTAACGATGAAAGTCTGAGGCCGTCGCCAGCTTTGAGACTTTTAGCGTGGTGTCGCTACTGACTGCGCTCGTTGTTGCTGAAAGCTCCCCGGATGGAGCCGCCCACTCTCATCTCGCCGTCCTCCAGGTCCTCCAGGTCCAGCTGGCGGATGGGGATGGGTCGCCGGCACAGCTGGTAGCTGACGGGCTGCTCGTTGAGCGCCACAGCACGGGTGATGACCAGCACGTCTTGGAACAGGAACACGTGGAGCTTCTACGCATGGAAGGAAAAAGTCAAACGGTGCCTCAGCATTGGTGGTGGAGCTGTCGCAGGTTTCGCTGACCAGTCCTCTGTTGTTCTTGAGCTCGCCGTGGCAGCTGAGCGTCCTGGAGCGTTGAATGAGGGCGTCCCTGTGGCCCAACTCGGTGTAGAGCAGCCGGTCCTTGTAGAACTGACACTCAGACTCGCCTGTGTGCCTGTTGATGTCGCCCACCAAGCCTTGGACCAGCAGCATCTGTGAGGATGTTGAAGGGAAAATGATTACAAAACTAAAATCAGTATTTTCTTATCGAGCTATTGAATAAAAACAGTCAGTTCTTCTCCATTTGTATCAAGTCGGGCTTTTCCCTCACCGCCTGGTCCAGATGCGGCCGGTCCGGGTGATGGTCAGGCGTGTGCTTGAGGATCTCGCGCAGAAGCAGCGGGTACTTGACCAACCGGCTGCGCGGGATGTCCAGGAAGTTCCACAGGTCCAACTTCCTGCTGAAGGGCGACTGCTGGCAGCGCTGCAGGAAGTCCTGTACCCGCAGGTTCTGCTTCTTCTGGTCCAGCAAAGCCTTGGCCCAGACCTGGTTGCTGCAGTATGCCGTGTACGATGACAGACATGGCAGCTGCGCACGCACACATATCAGCGGAATCATTTGCTGACGACGACACTTTTGATACATGACAACATTTATGCCGTGTTTTTGCTCTCCATCCCACAAACCAGAAAATTGTCAGTCAGCTCCGTTCATGACCCACTTGTTACTCGTTTCTACTCCTTTAAAATGGTTTCAAACCCAAAAAGTCAACATTTCCCTCACCCACTCGGTCAGGATCTGTCCGACATGTTCGGTGGACCCGTCTGGGTTCCTGGCTTGGCAGAGGCGACTCAGCAGGTCTGAGGACGGACAAAAATGCTGGCTCAGCACTTGGGTGTCGGTACGTCGACTGGAACGGGACATCCAGCGCGTGCACTACCTTCATGAAGAGGGATCAGTGAGTCCAGAGTACTGAAGATCTGGTTCAGTTCTTGCTCGGTCATGATGGACAGCGTCAGCATGGGGTCGTGGTAAGCCTGCAAAACGCATTATGATTGGGACTGGTTGTATCTGTAGAAAGAATTGAAAAGTGGTTTGTTTACCTTTTTTGCCAATTTGAGATCATCCACCAGATCTTGCTCGCCCTGAGCCAGCTCAAAAATGGCCTGCAATGTAAACAATTTGTCATTAGTACAACAGAAATTGTTTTATATTCATTTTAAAATAATTATTTCTACATTTTCTGATTGGCTGGATGACTTGTGCAAAAAAGGACACAAATATTTCAGATTCATATTTCAAAATCTGAAAGATCACAGAGTACAAAAATAAATAGAGATTTTCTCTAATGCTTCCAATTTTGGCACACACAAAAACATTGGCTGCTTAAGTGTAAAGGTTTAGTACGATATGAAAAGTGACCTCCTGTCGCTTGATGTCTTTGGGGCTGAGCGTTTGCGTCGCCCCCAAGTGGACATCGAATGTCTCGCTCCAGAGTTTGCTGTCACGACGCTTGGAGGCCGAGCCGGTCCCCGTGGCAACCCTGGATAGTGTGGAGCCAGAGGAAGAGGAAGTTGTGGAAGAGCAGGAGTTGGACTTGGCTGCTGAGGTCACCCGGGTCTTCATGGAGGAGGAGGAAGAGGAGGAGGAGAAGGAGGTGGCAGGAGCCCGAGGAGGAGGAAGAGGTGGCGGCGGCGGCGGAAGCGCTCGCTCTGTTCGGAAGCTGATGGAACGCTGTGGGAGTGCGCGTTTGTCAGAAGAAAAACTCGAAATAATGTTCTCGTTCTTGGAGGCTCACCTGCAGCGTCTGGCCGAACCTTTTGAGCGGCGCCGTCTTGATAGGCAGCAGGCTGGCTAGGGACGTCACCCCGGAGACCAACGCTTTGCTGCGCTTGGCACTCGGCTCCTGCAAAACAACAGAGACTACATAATATACGGCAATACGTACAAACGCCACTAGATGGCAGTATCACTGCAAACGTCTGTTCCTTCTATAGTACGTGATCACTTTCTACTTGTGAGAAGTTTTACGTGGTTTCATCTTAGATCTTTTGGCACTCATGACAGTTGACAAAAATGCTCTGCGATTAATCCAAGTGTCTTTATCAAGTGTTATTTGCGCTAATGGGAAAGCTAACACGCTCATGGTATGCTAATGACCTCAAAGCCCGCTCCAATGTTTTATTTACAAGGCAATCGAGTGTGACAGTAACATTGAGCATTTCATCCAGCATCGCCAGGCGTAATCAACCAACCAGCAGGGTCACGCTCAGGGTCACGGCAACCTTGGCCGACAACGCTTTGGACCGTGTTTGCGAATAAAATGGAACGTTAGGTGCATGGATGCAATAATCATCGGGAATCCACAGAAGAAGAAAGTCAACTGGTGTCAAGACAAAAAATAAAATAAAAAAATACTCCAAAAGGAAGCACTTCTTTTTAAGCGTGTCCTACTGTACCGGCACTTGCTTGCTCTTGTGCTTGCTGATCTCCACAGACGACGTCAAATTCAAGCTGTGTAGCAGTAGACCCAAACGCTTCTGCCCGGCAACCATGATGCCCTCCCACAAAACCAAACACGACAATGATCACGAATCCAAGAGAACGGCAACAGCTCGAGTCTTCTGCCGCTTGTCACAGGAACATCTGGATCACGAGCGCTCACTCCCATCCCACCCGAAGCTTCTCTCTCTCTCACTTTGTGTGCGATCCAAGCTTTCTGCTGCCTTATCGGTTTTTTGTTCTCTGTGATTCAACACCTCGTCACTCTTTCACTGCCTCCCTTACTTCCTTCCTTCAATCCCACCTTTTCCTTACTTTCTCTCAGAATTCGGAGGAAAAGTGTCCTACTTTCCATCGTAAAAGGATTTTTCCCTTGTGAAAAGTTGAGAGAAAAAAATCCGATCAAAATCATTTGCACGTATTTAATTGTGTGCATGAGTGATATGAGGAACACAAGCGAGGCCATTGTGTCCCATTTTGAGCGATCTCAATGACTTGCCCCCGAGTCACCGAATCAGTGACCTTCCAACGTTGCCATGTGGCCTCATCTCAAAATGGCCACCACGTTGACTCACCCGCCATTGAGACTTTTTTTGGTTGTATTTAACCAACAACAATGGCCCATGTCAATTACATGACCCAAGTCTATAAAATGAAAGGAGGCCTTGTGAGAGCCAGTAGAAGGGCTCCATGAAGAAGTGGCTCACAATTGTTTGCATGCAAGCCAATAATTGCTCATGGAGCATGTGACCCCGCCCGGCAACATGTTCATTAAAAACACATCAATAATGAATTTAGATGACCATGGCTGTGCAGCTCACGTGTCACTTTTGAAAGCTGCCCTGGAAAACTTGGGAAAGTGCTCCCATGGATGAGCCAGGACAGTCCGAGATGAGGTCAATGTTAAAAAAAAAAAAAAATGGCTGGCTGGATGGGAAGTAGTAATTCAGGATATTTTTAATCAGGTACAGGAATAAAGTATAAACGTAAAACACATCGAGTAAGTTAATGAAATCAATTATCAAATTGTTGAAAAAGGTAAAATAATTGACAGTCAACATTCCTTAAAAAAAGCCAATGGAAAAAAATGTTTTAATACAGTAATAAAAACAAGAATTGACTGTCATTTTTCAAATGTACTAATTCTAATTAAGTAGTGACTAATTATTGAACACAATCAAAAGATCACACCAATGTGTCCATTTGTTAAAGTTAAAGTCCCAATGATTGTCACACACACAACTGGGTGCGGTGAAATTTGTCTCTGCATTTAACCCATCCCCGAAGGGAGCAGTGGGCAGCAGCGGTGCCGCGCCCGGGAATCATTTGGTGATCTAACCCCCCAATTCCAACCCTTAATGCTGAGTGCCAAGCAGTGAGGCAATGGGTCCCATTTTTATAGTCTTGGGTATGACCCGGCCAGGGTTTGAACCCACAACCTTCCAGTCTCAGGGCGGACACTCTACCACTAGGTCACTGAGCTGATAAGAGCAGCAGGGGGGGGGCCCAATTCCAACCCTTAATGCTGAGTACCAAGCAGGGAGGCAATGGGTCCCATTTTAATAGTCTTTGGTATGACCCGGCCAGGGTTTGAACCCACAACCTTCCAGTCTCAGGGCGGACACTCTACCACTAGGCCACTGAGCTGATAAGAGCAGCAGGGGGGGGGCCCAATTCCAACCCTTAATGCTGAGTGCCAAGCAGGGAGGCAATGGGTCCCATTTTTATAGTCTTTGGTATGACCCGGCCAGGGTTTGAAACCACAACCTTCCAGTCTCCGGGCGGACACTCTACCACTAGGCCACTGAGCTGATAAGAGCAGCAGGGGGGGGGGGGCCCCATTCAACCCCTTACACTGAGTGCCAAGCAGGGAAGAAATGGGTACCATTGTTATAGTCACTGGTATGACTCGGCCGGGGTTTGAACCCACGACCTCCCAGTCACAGGGCGGACACTCTCCTCTCAGGCCACTGAGCTGGTACCTTACTAACGTGATAACTTTTAGTCAAGCCAATTATTTATTCAATGAGAATGTATTGAAAAATATATTTACAATAAATATATTTATTGAAAAATATATTTACAATAAATATATTTATTGAAAAATATATTTACAATAAATATATTTACAATAAATATATTTTTCAAAGGAACGACAATGAGAACAATCTTGTCCTTGTGTTTATGAGTGAAGAGGAGTGAGGTGGTGGTGGGCAGGGGAGCATGCATCCTGTGCAGCTTTCAACAAAGTGGTAAACGCCCAGGAAGGAACTGGCGGCTGCACTAAAACTCCAAAAATACTCACATGTGCTCGACACGCCACATACGGGGACACAGGGACTGACCCACCTGAGACCACCGCCAACCCCCCCCCATTCAAGTTGTTAGCATGATGCTAGCACAGAGCAAGGAACCCAAGTATGGTAAAGAGCAGAACTTACATTAATGTCCAGAGTGCAGAGGCTGAGCGAGTCGGCATCTCTGCTGGCCTGCTTCCTCTTCTTCTGCAATAGACAAAAAGATTAAATCACTTTACAGTACAATCAATTGATTTAATCTAAAACTGTTTAACAAAAGATCATCGCAATATCTCACTGTTATTAAGAGGAAAGACAATTTAGAGTTTGGGCATTTTAATATTGAGTTGACACTCTTAATTTGGTTTTGCGGGCCTTGACTTTGACACCAGTGCACTACACCATCCTTGGATACCTTGGAAGCTCTGAACTATCGGGAAATGGCTGATGCCTTTTCCTGCAGGTCGCCATGGCAACAAAACACAAAGAAAAACACAGCAACATGTGGGAAGACATCAGGAGAGGATATAAGGAAAGGACACAAACAGAGGAGCCATGTTGGAATCAAAACAAAGTCAGGAAGTTTTGTGTGTGTGAGGTCTTTGTTGTTTTGAACATTATGTAAGCTGACAGGTTACCTTTGACGCACGTCTTGGCTTCTGGTAGATCAATTAAGAAGTTAAAAAAAATAAGATTCACAAGTTGGACTAACTAACGTGTTCTTCGCTCAACAAAGGTAAAACCAGGCACTCATTTTTTTTTTTGTAGTTCAAATGCTGATTTTCGTGTGATCGCATAAAATCCTTTCACTGACTTGAGTTAGCGGGCTCCCGGGAAACACGGCACTCAGATAATTTGCTTGAACCGGTTGGTTAAATACACTGAAGATTCCGATGATTTGAATCGGTAATCAGGATTACCCGAAAAACACAAGGGACTCAAAAAACAAGTCATCAGTTACTCTCTCCAGGTAACCATAGCAACCCTGGTGACAAGTCCAAATGGTTCAGTTCTTTTGAAATTTGTGACTCACCCGATAGTAAAGGAACAGACAGCAGCCCATCATCGGCGCCTCGCAACTGACACTCGATTTCCAATTCAGATGCGGTCACATCGGATGCGGCCACACTACGCTTCCCTCTCCTTCTTGTCTTCTCTTCTCCCTCAACTGAGGATATGCAGCGGCCTTCTTGTCAGGCGCTGACCAAAGAACAGGAACCCTCCAGCATTGTGCGCGACCACTGAGCCGGTTCCCGTCGGGCAAACAGGAAGTGACGGCGGCGCGGAGGAAAAATAGTCTAAAATTAGGAGGTCCGGGAGCCGCGGAGAGCCCAGCGCAAGGACAACAACAAGGCCATTAAGGAAATACCTTCATGTCCAAGCCAGGTTGACCCCGCTGACATGACATTTACCCTCAAGTCACAAACGGCCCAAAAGTCGATTTCAACTCACGCCTGATGTCAGCCAATCACGGGAGACTTCAGCTCAGTGAGTATTGCGAGGATGACAGCGTTTAGCTTTTTAAAAACTCACAACTCCAGTATTATGCAAAAAAAAAAAAAAGTGTCCTACAACATCAATGTATTTTTTTACGTAAAAACAACTTTTCTACCTTGTATGACTGTTCGGATCATTTTAATACATCAGCCGTGCAGTTCATTGAGATTTTTTCATTCCTGAGAACAAAAGGCTGCTCATGAGGGGGAAATCACAAGTACACGTGCTGCTATTGTACAATTGGGCTGACCTGGAGCTCATTAATTAATGAGTTAATATTAACTCTGGATCTAAAAAAAAAAAAACAATAGAAGGAAATGAAAGAGGCCATAATGATGTTTTTGATCACTTTACAGTAAACTTACACCAGTGGGCACAATCGAGGGGCAAAAGGTACTTGGTATACCGTGTATACGCATGTGTGTGTGCGTGTGTGTGTATATGTGTGTTCTCACGTACCCCTCTGAAGTAGCGCTCATCTGAGAAGAAAGCAAAAGAAGACATTTTCTTTTGCGGCCTGAAGAGAGACAAAGATAAAATATGAATGATATCTTATTAGCCATCTGTTTATTCGATTTGTTTAGCAAAAAACTTTATATATCCCCCAGTTGACAATAGCTTGGGATGAGTCAGCTTTAACTGCATTGCCATCTGGTGGTCTGCCATGGGAAGTGCATCAAGTTATGACGTCACATATTTGTTAACCATCCATTTTTCAGAATTAGTCCTCATTCCCTCCCTCACCATTGTTGGTCCACATGGCGACCAATCACGCGTTCATTCACATGTGCCAAAAAATTGATAGGCCACCGTTTGATCATAAGGGACCTGACAATGGCTGGCAACCAGTCCATTAGTCAGAGCACATAGCAGGGCAGCAGTGGTGGAGCAGACCTGCCATTTGACGATTGTCTGAACAAACACATATTTCTTTTGCGTCGTTGAGTGGATAGACGGCATTCCTGCAGAGATGGGCGTCAGCCTCACCTTGCACGCGGCTCGAATTCTGTGAGGCGTCTTCAGCGCTCTTTGCCATTGTCACCGCTTGTTGTTTGTATTTGAATCGCAACGTAACCGTCAAGTGCCAACCCGTGAAATGGCCGCCTAGCCGGCCTGCTAAGATAACTATGCTGAGCTAAGATAACCTGAAAAGTAGAATTAAAAACAAGACCAAAAGATCACAAAAATATAACAAATTGATAAAACTTAGTCATGGAAAAGGAAATCCATGACCCTCACGGGGTCGTATTCAAATTGTCCAAATTTCAAGCTCTCAACAAGAAAGCTCCTAATACTGTACGTACTGTGCAAGGATCATGTGTTGATGTGTGCCTTTGAGGGGCGGGGCCTAGTGAGTGGAGTTAGTTGTCTGCACGTGAGCGTCCGGTTTTGAGTCGTGGCTTACAGCAGCTCCTTGCCGGTGTTCTCATTTTACATTTGACTGTTTGGTTCGGCAAATGAAACGATGGTGGGTCTCCTTGCGTACATCTCAGCTTGAATGGACTTGAGTCTGATTTTGTTCGATTCATTTAAAAATTACAAAAAGAACAAAATAGTATACAGAACCACAACAACAAAAACTATTTAAAAAAACTTTGAAGAGTTTTTTGTTGTTAGCAAATTAATTCCACCACATTCAAACTATGTGTTCCATTACGATTTGAATTCGATTGTTATGATGATTATGATGACGTGAAGAATGCCATTCATGCCTTTGTTTCTTTTTTGATGACAGGGTGAACTTGATTGGAAACATGCTTGAGCATTTGCTCACCTTGCGGGGGGCTGCCATCCACCACCTGCCTGCATGGGACGCCTCACTTGGGCCCCTCCTCGCTCACTTGCCTGCCAAAACCGCCAGCCGCCCCTCCACACATACAAAACAAAAACAACTGCAGCCCAACAATTTCCACAAGTTCCACGTTGCGCTCAGAAAACGTCAAAATAGAAGAAAAGCCTTCGATGGCAGCTGGATGTCAAAGTTTGGGTCCAAAAGTCCGCCACGCTGGAAGAAGAACAAGAAGAAAGAAAAATGAGTCAACTGTCAAGAAGCTGAATGACTCACGTCAGGCTAGAGGAATTCTGGGGGAGACACTTCCCATACACATTTTTACTCTTCACAAAATAAGAGCTGCAACTTCAAAAAAAAAAAAATCTACATTGGACCAAGAATCATTAAATCCTGTTTTATTTTCTGTTGTTTTGATCGTGTGAGGAAAAAAACTAGTGAAAATAATTCGTGGGGGAAAAAAATTAAATAGAAGAGGGAAAAAAACTGAATTAAAATACATATTTAAAATAAACTAGCAAAATTTGGCTTTGATTGTGAAGGCGGACCTTACTTGCTCAAAGTCGCAATGACGCTCTAACGTCTCCTCATCTCAAAGCAAATCAAAGAAAGACAAGCTCGGCATGCTTCACTCCCCTCTCGGGCATTTGAGATTCAGTTCAAGTTCCGCCTTCCTACCAAATGGAATTTTGACATGTAAATATTTGCACATTGTTTTGTTGTTTTTAATGCAACAACTGGAATTATTTTATGAAACAAAACAAAATAAGCATTCAAGAAAAGGATGTAAATATTTCGTGGCAATTAAATGCCAAAAAGGTTTTGAAAAATTAAATACCTTTCTTTAAAAATAAATACTGTACAAAAAGAAGGAAATAGGCACTTTTAAATTTCAGTAAGAAATGCTTTATTGGAACAAAAATAATTTCATTCTTTCTAAATTTTAAATTAAAACTACTCCTATTTCGACTTAATTTTCTCAAAATGAAATTAGTTGAAAAAAAAATGCAATTTTAAACTAATAGCTGTGGTAAGTGGTATGAGATGCCTTTTTTTATTTCCTACATTTAAGGTACGTACTATAAAACAGTACTTGGCCATATAATGCATGAAAACAAATCTAGAAAAAAATAAAATTAGAACACATACCTCTGGCAAAATGAAAATAAAAAATCTATATACAAGTGGGAAATGCCGTCTTCCCTTTTTCACTTTTGTGCCCAATTTCATTCCAATAGCAATAGGACAAGGCATCTTCAAATGTGAATAAAAATATATTTTCCACCAACATTGGGAACCACTGTCGAGTCAATATTCCTCCAAAAATAACTTTTCGAGGGCAGAAAAAGTGCCTGTGCGCCAAATATCCACTCTGGATGTTTCTCCTGGAAAGGAACATTTTCAGGAAGCAGGAAAATTCCCACCAGTCCGCAGGCACTACAAAACTTCAAAAGTGGGGAAAAAAATGCAGTGGTTAGCAAAAGTTCCTGAGGCGTCGTCCTTCACACCTGATCACCATGGTTACCGGCATCCCAGAACATCCATTGGAGAATGAGTTTCAACGTTACAGTGAGGCCACAGGTTCCTGTAATGCACTTCGCTCCAAGTGGTGCAGTTCCACTTTACAAACTGTGGGGGTGCCGCAGCCCAGAGACGTGACTGCCGGCGGCTCCTCGTCTCCTACGCCATCAAACCAAAAGTCAGGAGGGTGTGACAACTTAAGCGGCGGCGACGTCTCATCGGGGTGCTCACCCAAGCCGGATGAGGACGACTCGCTCTCCGCCAGGGACGACGAGTCGGCCTGCTCGTGAGACAGGCCGTCCATCATGGGGATGGACAGTTCCGAGGACGGCACAGACGACTCGTAGATGCCCGAGTCGCGGGGTGGTGGTGGCGGCGGCAGCTCAGAGGGGGTGGGGTCACCCGACGTTTCAGCAGGAGGAGCCTCGTAGTCCAGGACGCACGGCGAAGGCGATGCTTCCTCCGGGAAGATTACGGAGGACGTTCTAAATGAAAGACGCAGCGGGATTTAAGAAAGGTGACCCAAAATCTTGCCTGCGCATGCATTTACCTGGAAGTGTGTTCCAGCCCGGAAGGTGATCCTTGCGAGAGGGCTGGAGCAGGACTGGGAAAGGAAGCAGGAACAGGAACGGCACTCAGGCCGGGGCCCAGACTGAGGTTGAAGCTGACGGCGTCTGAGGGTGAGGCAGGGGCGAGAAAGAGAGCGTTCTTCTTGGACCTTTCCTCGCTGCCCTCAGGCGTCTTCGCCAGCACCTGGTTCAGAACCAGGCCGCCGTCCGGGCGGGTGGACGAGGAGGGCATCTCGTCGTCCCGGACAGACACGGCGGGTGTGCTGGGAAGCGGTGGCGAGCAGGAAACGTGAAGCTTGTGGAACCAGTCCGGGTTTTGGCTGATGTGCTGGTGCATGTTGCAGATGGCCACGTAGAGCGAGCGGCCCGACTTGCTGCGGAAGTAGTTCCTGCGTGAGATGTTGAGCGGCTGCGAGTCGCGCTCGGCCAGGCCCGAGTGGCCCGAGTGCAGGCGGGCGAACAGCTGAGGCAGCTGATCCATCAGCTTAAACCTCAACACACAAAATGGAACAACACCAAGTCACTCCACTGTTACGAAAAACAAAACCTACTCATGAGAACTGCCTACCTGGGAGCCAGACCGAGGACGGTGGGAACGTCGTTCTCGGTGGAGTAGTCGAAGTAGACGGCCATGTAGCGGAGGAGCTCGCCGACGTGGCCGTGCTCCTCGCTCTCCTGCTGCTTGGCCTGCCGCAACTTCTCGCCGATCATCGCCACGCCCGCCACAAACAGGTCGCCGCCGCTGCCGGACCTCCCCGCCGGACAATCCATGTCGCAGACGCCGCTGTTGCCGCGGCGACCCACCGGCGTCTTTCCTCGCCGGCTCTTCCGCTCCACGAAGTAGCTGTGGGGACGGAGGCGGAGCGAATGATTCCAGACGAGGACAGTATATGCTAACGGAAGTAGCATGTCGATTTCTCCTATCATTGAAAGAAAGAAAAAAAAAAGGGGGGGGGGGGCCTCAACGCACCGCAGGCCTCTGGAGCAGACGGTGATGATGAAGTTTGCTTCGTCCAGCTGCCGACTGAGCCACGACATCCGACCTTCCCTGCACATCTCCAGATGTTCCCACAAGTCCAGCACCACCTGAGTCCCCACATGATGGACAGGTGAGACCAAACGCGCCAACCCGCCAGGCCTGGTTCGCTCACCTCGCAGCCGCAGAAATCCTGCAGGAAGTAGGCGAAACTTTGTACCACTGCGGCGTGCTTGGCTCCGTCGCGGTCCGAGTAGCAGATGAAGACTTTGGGGCGGGGCCACGGCCTGTCGGCGCTGGACGCCGCGCTCTGATTGGATGACTCGCTCTCCTCGTCCAGCTGGCTGTAGATATTTTCTAAGGAGGAGCCGCGTGTCCAGCCGTCATGGTTTCCATCTCGTGAACATTTTGCTCTCACCTTGCTGCTTCTTGCGGCACATGACGGTGAAGAGTGTGGCGAAGGCCGACATGATGACCAGCGGCACGGTGATGGCCATGGCACGGATAGGCCCCGCCCACGGCCAGTGCACTGCAGCGGGACAAAAGTTTGGTCGAGCGCAAAGTGGCCGCCCCACCCATAGCAAAAAAGGTCTGCCTTACCTTGGCTGACGTAAAACTGCGTCTGGCGCCTGGTGGTGTTGCTTTCGTCCCGGAGCTGACGCACAACAAAATTGCCGTTACGGAAGTGAAGGAGCGCGCCGGTTGCGGCGTTTGAGTACCTCGATGGTGTAGGTCCCTGGAGTGACGACGTCCCTCAGGATGCACGTGCTTTGCGGCCGCCCGGCGTCCTGTTCAACACATTGACTTAGCGTGACGGCAAAACGGCGGCGGGTCTGGACGGGGCGCGTCGTACGGGTTGGCAGCGGTGCAGTCGGAAGGCTCCATCGTCCTGGCGCAGTTTGTAGTAGACGTAGTAGAGGTGGAAGGCGAAGGAGGGCGGGGCCTGCTCGAAGCTGACGTGCAACTCGGAGCCCAGCTGGGACACGCTCAGCGTCTTCGGCTTCCAGACTGCGACAGAGGAGCAACGTTGTTGGAGTTTTGCGGGAGCAAGCCTCACTTCTCGTGAAGACAACGGCGAGAAACTCACATGGCTTGCAGACGGGGTTTTCCGAGCCCAGCAGGACTTCACAGGCTACAAAGGAGAAAAAGTGGATGGGCTAAGTGCGTTGGAAACGAAAGCGAGCGCACTTACAGTTTGTCCTGAGGAACGACGGCGGGAAGAAGGTGTCGTTCATCAGCGTGGGAAACGGCACCACGCGCACCAAGTAGTCCGTGTCGAAGCTCAAGCCACTAAAAGGCTGACTGCTCAGCTTCTGCGCCATCATGGTGGACAAAGAAGGAATTCACTCATATTTGCATCAAGCCATTGGAACCTCAAGAAGCTACCAAAAAAAAAAAAAAAGCCCATGTTGGTCTCACCGTGTTCTTGTAGGAGAAGTTGAGCTGCCGCGGGTCTTTGAGGACGAGATGTTGGCATCGTTTTCCGTCGGGGTTCTTGTCCTCCAGATACACCCGGAAGCCTTTGATGTGTTCGATTCCTGCACAAACAAGTCCGATTTTTGGTCCCTTCCACTGGACATTTTGAGAGACAGCTTTCCCCGAGCTGCACCAACTGGCATCTCTCTTTGCAGAGGAGAAAGCAAACATGCCTTGAGGACTGTTAGATGATTTGTCCACGTGTGATTGTTTTGTCACTTTTGATTTTAGGGAAGCTGCTACTTCGAAATGGCAACGTTGCAGAATTGGGAGAGGTTTGGACAATTTGACGGTTTGGAGGCGTCCCGTGCCAAAGAACGAGCGTGGCGCCATCGCATTGCCGCGGGATCCTGGCTTCTTTGACATACGTAGCTCCTCCCCTTCCCATCAAATTGCGCCCCCCCAGCTCTTTCTTGTCATCCACGCCCAGCCTGCCCCCCCCTCCCTCCACCTGCGCCCCCACTCTCTTTCATCCCCCTCAAAGCCGCTTTGACTCTTGTAATGAGAGCTTTCCATGCACGGGACATGTTGTTCTCATTAGCCAGACAGCAGAACAGGGTTTTCCGTCTCCGGGCAGATTCCTGGGCATCTATTCCAACCTACCTACCTTCCTTCCTTCCTTCCGAGTAATGCCTTACATTCATGAATTACAGCAAAATGGAAATAAATCTGAGGAATCGGGTTACTTTTGTAAAGTAGAGCATATTTGTCCGACACTGCCGCTGCTTGTCGGAATACCGACAGATTATGCAAATCACTTCTTGCTGGCAGAATTCCAAATTCTAAAAATACAAATCTTGCTCGACTTCTTGCAGCCTGGGAGGATTCCAACAAATGGCAGTAGGTTGTTTGGTACTCAGATTAGAGTTTTTAGAATTGCACGTTCATTTTTTTTGCAGAAAGCCATCAAAATAAGCTCAAATGTGTAATATAGAAATGATTCGACTTCTTGGGGCACAGTCCTACTCGCCCCTTCGGCAAAGATCCCAATCTCTTTTGAACTACCTGTAAAAGTTTGACGCTGAGTGAGCAGGAAGACAGAGAGTCGTCCCGTTGTTCAGCCACCGCCGGGCCGGCAAATTCCTCGGTGGGATTTTTGGGTCTCTTTGTGGGGGAAAACAACTGGCTGCATTGTCACAGCCAGCAGTTTCGAGTTACACACACACCGACCCACGCGTGCGGTGCGCACACACATTCCTTGGCGCTCGCACGCAGGTAGCGAATTACGATCAAAGCCACGTACGTTCGCAGCCTTACACATGATCTGTCCTCCTCCGGGGAAAAAGGAGTTCAGTTCCTTTTTGCTTTATTCCAAAGTTCTCCTTTGATTTTCCCTTCAAATTGGTTATTTTGTCGGTTTCCCAAATGTAGAGCGAGAGGTAGCTAGCGCACCTAGCGGACTGGCGGACCAGTGGACCACGACTCCAGCTTGGTGGTCGCACGCCAGATGCGTGAAGGAGACGTTGGCCACCTCGTGAATGACGTGTTTGCCCAGCGGGGAGTTGGACGAGCAGTCTGGAAAAGACACGAGCAAACACAAGCGTTAGTGGCGCAAGCTAACAAACGGCAGCATTCGACATGCGTCCATCGTTCACTTGACAACAAGCTATTCCAAACTGGAGTCGTTTCACAAGCTCATGGAAATGCCCAACCCTAGCTTGAAACACAAGCATTTGCTTGAAACCCCGACTTGAAACCCTACCCCAGGATTCAAAACTTCATCGTGACAAACTCAGTCTTTGTTTGGTACAAGAAACCGTTGGAGGAGCGGAGAGGAAGGCGAGCGGGAGCTCAGACACGACTCACTGCTCCTCTTTGACAGAGGTGGGGGGGGGGGGGGGGTCGTCCTGCCGCTCGGGAACCATGGAGGAACTCTTTCAGGTCGGCGGATGCGACACGAGTCACTGATCCGCTTGGAAGAAGATGTTGGAGGAGGTGGGGTGGGGTGGTGGGGTCACGTTCAGGGCTGAAGGAGGTCAAACAGATGCTAAGCTAATTAGCAGGGTGACGAGCGAATCGCAATGACCAGAGAGGTTCGCCTTGCACTCAAGTGGCACAGGTCTGCTCAAAGTTTTTTGTTTTTTCATGATGACATCACAGCCGCTCATCTGGAACCATCTGAGGGGGGGTCCAAGTGCATTTTATCTCCCTCCATGACATCACCGCCGATGCATTCTTCATCCGAGGGGAAGAAGAGGCAGTCAAGTATGTCTACGCGCGCACACGCCAGTAGGCGCCCACAAAACCTTATTGTCATGTAAAATCAGCGCTACCGATTAAACGTCCCCTCAAACTTTCATGTTGGATTCCTTAGTTCATAGCTAGCTGACCTCTGAACCCTGACCTGCCCGACATCATACAAGCATGACCTCTCCCAAGACAAACTGGAAGCAAATTTAAAGCAACGTGGATGAAAAAGTGGTGTCCGTCTCGCTCACGATCACGGACAAAAGGCCGGCTGGCCGTGAATCGGACACGGCTCAGGAACTTGACTCCGTCGGACAAAAGAAGAGGAAGTGCGCGCATGTGTGTGCGTGTTTGGGAGCATCGTGAAGAGAAAACGTTGATGCTGAGCTCTGATGATTGGACTTTTTAACACTAGACGTTGAATACACCTGTGGTTTGCCTGCAAACATCTAAGAGGGCTTTTTTTTTTTTGGGGTTATTTTCAACATAACGTAAAAGTCAAACTCACTGTCGCTTCGGAGCGTGACCGCCAGCCGACGACCCCCATCGGCCCCGGACTGCATCGGCATCTGCATACGAGAAAATAGCGATTATTAGTCCTCGCAAACGATAGCAAAAACAAAATCCGATTCTAATTATATTTGACGTAGCGTGCAATCTGGCGTAGCTACACTTGCGTAAATTAGAGGCGGCTTCTCGGGAGCCGCTCGCCACGCCACCTTTGAAGCACTTTTACAACTTTGACCTGACGCGCGTGCGCACACGCCAGCCGGCTTGTTCGAGGTGTCAGACCACACTAACACGTACACAACAAGCACACGTTAACACCCGAAAGCACTTAGACGGATGTCCCGCTGTGCACGTGTGTGTGCAGAGTTGGCGTGTGCGTGCATGTGTTTGTCGTTATGAACTTGCGCACACCCTCATTGCCCTCAAACCAAACACACACACGGCAGAAATTAACCATCAAACGAGACTTTGATGCGCTCGCCACACACACAATAAAACCTTCTCGCAATAAAAGGCAGCACGATGAGGGTTGTGACACACAAGCATAGAAAGACGAGAAAAAAAAATCAAACATCCACACAAAGACTCGCTGACAAGGACGTGACACACAAACACAAAGGCATCACCACGCACGCACGCACACGCGCATCCAAAAGTAGTACTTGTCCATCTTGTGATTTACGGGACACAGATTTTTTTTCGCTCATGTAGCAGAAGAAAGGTGAAGTCGTAAAAAGGCAGGAAGTGGAAATGACTGGAGGGGCTTCTTGAAACTGCGGCCCGAGTGTTTTGTAAGCACCGCTTTCACCTCGAGCACCGCCGACACCCTCAAACGCCTTTTTCAGATCGACCGGTGGTATTGCTTTTTTTTCCAGGTGTTTCTCAAATTGTAATCAAAGAGCAAAAAAACAAAACTCGCCACCAGGATTCATCAACAGGCGCTCGCAGCCCTGCCAGCGATCAAAGTAGCGAGTGAAAGTAAAACAGGCCTATTTTGTGCATCCTCATACGATAAATCCAATTTCAGCTCCCTCGGCGAAACTTGTGTAACTTTGAAATGATACAATTGAGTAACTTCTTTGGTGTCTCGTCATTTGCGGCAATTCCCCAAAACTTTGTCATCATACGCGTCCTGCCGGGAATGTGCCCAAAATGGTTGCTTCGAACCAAAATCGCTGATCCCTCACATCTGGGAAAAAAACATTTTGATGAGAGGTGATGCCTGAGGCTAAAGGCGACTAAAGCTAAGCGGAACCGACCCCCCCCCACCCCACCCCACCCCAAAAATGACTTCCTGAGCTAATCACCCAACTAATTGCAGCCTGAGCTTGTGGAAGACACAGCGATTAATCACAGCGATGCCACGAGGGCAGAAGGCCGAGACTGGAGGGCCATGCAAGAAAGATGGCGGGGACGGGAAAGGCAATCATCAGTGGGCCTGCAGGGAAGGAAAGAGGAGACGGAGGAATCAGGTTGGAGAGAACCACTTCAATTGCGTCCGTCCGGGTCTGTTTTGCCGTTGGACTCGCTTCCAGATGTGCGCTTTCAATACTTGGTCCGAAAAGATTTGTTTTGCAATACCTCTTGTCTAATTTGCTTTTTTTCTCGGATTTCTTTTGGAGTCGCAAACCAAAGCGGCCGGCTTGGTGTTGCCGCCGGAGGACGATGAAGGTCGTCCAGGTGCACTTTGCATTCTGAGAAGGAAAAAAACGGAAATCTGCCCTGGAATGCAAGACCTTCGTTCTTCCTGCATTTATTTTCCAGACACATCTGGAGTTGTCATGAGGTCGGCAAGTCTTTTCCCCCACGTGTCCTTGTGTGTGTGTGTGTGTGCATAGTTTCAAAAAAAAAAAAAAGAAAGAAAAAATCTCATAGTAAATCTATGATCAGCAGCTGTGCAGGAGGAATTAGTCAACACAAAAGCGTAGTACAACAATGCAACCTGAAGATATGTGTGTGTGTTCAGCCAAGCAGAGCTTTCCCAGCAACAGGAACAAAACCTGCAGCTCGCACCTCCTGCATGAGTGCTCCTCAATAACCCCCCAGCAGCCGACCCCTGCTGAGCTGGGGCCTGCTTTCTCCCCCCTGAACGAGGAACAAATCCATTCCAGACCTCCCGTGCAAAAGAGGAAACGGCGTTGAACCAAATCATCCATTTAAGTAACAAATGAAAACAAACTGGCACCAATTCGTTCCTCTCAAACTAACTGGAGCTCACCAACCGCAGCTGAGGGTGCACAAAATGATTCGCAACAAATAAAGTGGTATTGTTTCTCTTTGGGTTCTTTTGTTCTTGCGACAAACTGGAACCAGTCCGCCAATAAGAGAAACTGTCGCGGTGGTATCGCTAAGTTCCCGAACTGATCCGAGATTTTGTTTTTTTAACGCCTCATTATCTTCTGCCAACATCTGGACGGCAGGGTCCAAAGAGACATTTGGAGGCAAATTTCACACGGGAAAGACGTCAAGGTTCTCTGATACCAAAAACACACAAGCCCCCGCGGTGCTGAGAGCCTGGACGATGAGGAACCTGCCTGGAAAGTTGGGATTTGGGCCAGGAGGAAGTGGACTGATTTTCCCTGGGCGTCCGTCCTCCTGCAGATGCACGCGCACACACATGCAGACGAGGGATGAAAAAGAGAAGGCGAAGATCATCCGGCTTTGCCGAACACAAAGGGATGTTTTAGCAAGGGCACAGGTGAAAGCAGGGAATACGATCCGGGAGGCGGGATATCTAAGCCGAGATCTAAGCCAAGGTGGGGCAGCTCTGATCCGCAGAGACCGGGAGCAAAACATGGGGAAATGATGGAGAATGGACAATTCTTCAAAAACCAGGCCAAGCGTGTTTGTTTGTTTTTGCATTTCCAGTTGGAGTTTACTGGAAAACAGTTAGGGAAAAAAAAGGCTTCCATGTTGTTTATTGAACCAAACCAAATTTGTCTTCCAAAAGGCAGCTCGGCCCACACATTGCCACCTACAGGCCTGGCATGCAAATACCATTCATGTTTTTTGTAGGTCGTTATCCCAAACCTCACACTCTTATTTAACCCCCCCACACACACACCTCCGACAACTTCACACCTGTTAAATAGCAATGCTTCAAACCCCCACAATGAGCAGTCTTTCGTGTGTGTGTGTGTGTGTGTGTGTGTGTGTGTGTGTGTGTGTGTCGGCTGGTGCAAAGGGGGTTGTTGCAGGAAGGAATGTTTCCGAGGGTAAACAGTGTGAGGCTTCCTGTAGACAACACTTCAAAGGGTAAAAGGGGAAATACAGATAACAAGCCCAAACACACACTTACACACACACACACACACGAATGGATGATGACCTCACCTACGTGCACGCACATCCCTGGAGCAATGAAAACTTGGAGGGGAGATGAAATAATAAAAGTCTGATCAGATGTGGATTTTTTTTCCTTATAAAAAACAACAACAAAAAGAGGAAAAAGAGAACAACAACAAAATATCTGTTAAGTTTTGGAAGTGTGTGCTTGCCAAACGTTTTTTTTTTTTTGCCAGCGCAGCTGCAAGCAGCACATGTTGTAGGGGTCCACTGTGAGAGCCGGTTAAAGCCATCAAATTGCAGGAAGTCAACTTTTTTTTTTTTTTTTTTTTTACTACCTGCAATCAACCAAAGCCACAAAAGTATCGGTGGGCTCAACCTTTTCATGTTGCCCACCCCCAAATTTACAACATGGACTAGTGACTTGGACATGATGAGACACAACATACCGTCACATTCTGCAACAATCACGATCTCCAGAAATCAAAGTTTACACATTACGCAAATGTTAAAACGATATATATGTTCACACAGCGACAACTCTTACATCGAGTTAGGTTTGAAAGTGACGTAATTGTCATTCTTCAACTTTTTAATTAATTTGACAGACTTACAACAACTACACTTAAACCGAATTAAGGGCCAGAAACGATGCTAACTGACCATTTAAGAAATTATAATCACATCCACACGTCTTTAAAACGCCACGTTTTCGAGCTCAGTTCGGCAAGGAAGCAAAAATCTCCGACAGGTAAATTGACACGCGCTACGGCAAAAGAATGCTGAAAAAAAAAGTTAAATGTAATTCAACTTTGTACATTCAATAGGAGTATTCCGCACAAAGTGTGTGGCAAAGACAAGTTTTTAAAAAATACGGTGACACCTGAACGTGAGCACGTCTCGCTGGTTGACAAGTTAAACCATCAACAATAACAAAAACTCCCAAATGTGGATTTTTATTCGGATTCTTTTTCATTTTTACCTTGAAGCCGCATCGTTCCTGGTTGTTCCTCCTGCTACCCGAAAGCGTAGCCTCACATAAAACATTCCATATGAGGAGAAAAGCAGGGAGACAGACGAAGAGGGCGTGAGGAGCCGCCATTCCTCTCCGAAGTCTGAACAACTTCTGCAGCCCCAGCGGCGCACTCACAACGCCGATACGCGTGCAGGTATCCATGCGCATGCGCGTTGATCTGCCGGTGCGCTCCTCGAGCGAGGGAGACTGAAGTACAGTAGAACTCCATGTACTCCCTGATTTTGTTCCCTCATAATTATATAATTATTAAATATTTCTGAAGCGGGGAGCCAAGCCCCATTTTCGTGGAAATCGCGTATTATTAGTTTCATGGGGTTAGAATAATTTTTTCTGAATGGGAATAGAGGGATCCACAGTCCACTGTGCTTTAGATTTAAAAAATAATAATCCAATTAAAAAAAAAAAAAAGAACTAAAACTGAGTGTGATTATGTTCCTTTTACATATGGAATGATCAAATAATCTTAGCAATTATACAGTGAAGGGTGTGTTTTGTTGTAATCACACTCAATCCAGACGGCTGGAGTTAGTGCTTTATTTTCCTCTTTAAAAAGCATTATTTTGTGAGTTAAATGACAACTTGAGACATTGATCATGAGGCGTATATGTACACGACAACATCATGGCATGAGTAAAGTGCCCAATGGTCAACAAGAACAAAACAAAAACTCCCAACAAAGTGTCCCACATGCTCATCAGTAAACGTTTTCTTCTATTCGTGTATGTCCAGAAACTTGCATTGTTTGTCATTAATCATCATCACATCTTGCTCTTGAATGTTGTGACTTGTTGGGGGCTGCCACGTTGTCTCCCATTTGATATTTATTTTGAAAACAGAGGCAACTCTCGTGCTTAAAAGTATGTGTATGGCTGTTGGGGTAAAGTTAGTTCTTTTGTCAATGGTGTCTCAAAATCAGTGTTTCCCAAACTATATTGGGCCAAGGCACCTATTTCACAATGGAAATAAAATCTCATGGCAGACCATTTCACAGATCGGAACCACCGTTAATTACGTGATTCTGATAGCTTGTGGAAGATGTTCAGTGACAAAACTTGGTTGGGTGCCAGTGCTCTCAGTTGTAGATTTTAGTGGCACATTCGCCATGAATGGGGTTCAAGAGCAAACACCCTAATAACAAAAATCACTGGGTAATAAAGGCCCCCCTCCCACAAATACACCATGTCCCAAAAATTCAATCAAATATGTATACTGTAATGTAATTGCCTATAGATACCACAAGATGGCGTTAATGTGTTATTTTTAAG
Source organism: Syngnathus floridae (assembly GCF_059516105.1). NCBI lineage: Eukaryota > Metazoa > Chordata > Actinopteri > Syngnathiformes > Syngnathidae > Syngnathus > Syngnathus floridae. The sequence goes on along the minus strand of NC_142423.1, from coordinate 13,537,393 downwards.
TAAATCACCTAAACTCATTTCAACAAATATAACAACATCCTTGCCCTGAAGGCATACTGCGAGTTTAAAAAAAAAAAAAAAATCCCAATAAGTGTATGCTGAACTGCAAACATGCTTTAACTCAGTGAGAAAACTTTGTTTGGCGGTAGGCTGCAAAATTGGTCTCATGTCAAATATGTGCCGTGGCTCAAACGCTGACATGAATTCAGCTTCAAAAGTGCAATCATAATAACCGGCTGCTTTTAAAAATGTGCAGAATGCCAACAAACTGCTTGGCAGGACTTTTGAGCATAAGACTCACCTGTGGGCAAAATTAGAACGAGAAGAGACAGGAATCGAGAAGGTTGTAGTTGCACGAGTATAAAAAAAAGCTTCTTTTTAAAACATCAACTAAAACAAAAAGAGTCTGTGATGAACTGCTTTTTCATCCCCAGGCAGCCCGGACGGGTGGGTGTTAGTTCCTGAGCGTGGGACGGACGGGAGGAGGCTTCGTACCCATTTTTAGCCGTGTGGCTAGGCGTCGGACTCGTCCTTCTTCTTACCCTCCTCCCCGCCGGCATCGCTGTCCTCCGATTGGCTGTTGCTCAGTACCACAAAGTTTCCGTCGGCCCCTGCGGAGTTGGCGGGTCGGCTGGAGGCGGCGATGAGGCGACTTTGCTCCTCCAGGTCCTGGATGATGCCACCAAAAGCTTCGTTATATGATTGCATGAACGGAACTTTTGAAGGAGGCCACCTCTGAGATTTTTCTATTCTGCTTATTTCAGAGTCTATGTCTTCTAGGAAAATATATATATTTTTTCTTGCTTGGTCCAATTAGATTCCATTTTGAGTTGCAAGAGAGTATTGAGGGTTCGATCTCGTAATAAAGGCGGAAGAGGAAGTCACCTTCTCTATCTGTCTTTGCTTGCTGAGTTCCTCCTGCTGCTTCTCTTTGGCTTTGTCCTGCTCCTTGCGCTTCTCGGCTGCCTTGCGGTCCTACAACGTGACACCGGTCGGTCAAAAATGCAAATTCTATGTCCATATAATTTCTTTTAAAAGGTAAAAACTCACCAGCGCAGAGTGAAGGGCAATCTGCTTAGCCAGCCCAATGCTGTCGCAGATCTGAAAGAAAAGAAGTAGCAATGAAGCGACAATATTGACGTTTTACATGACGTCATACATTTTCAGGTCAAATGTTTATTAATTGTAAAGGTCAACCTTCTCGCCGTCGTCGTTGGACTCCAAGATGTAGCAGACGGCTCGTCCGTCGGCGTGCCCACTGCCCGAGTACAAAATAAACCCAAACAGTCGCTTGTTGTCCTGATGGGACGAAGACTGCAGCACGCTGGACAAAGGAAACTGATGGGGAAGAAAAAAAACACACACACACACAAACACACACAAACATTAAGTGCACTGCAGAGGCCCATGTGTGACGTAGGCCAGCGCCGACCTACCCTGAGTCGCGTCACTTGTGTCTGCGGGTCGATGAGCCTGCAGAGAAAAAGAAGCTATTTTCCCCCAAAAGAAGAAAATGTGGAAACTACTTTGACACGTTGATGGTTCTTACTTGAGGCAGTCACAAGTGACCAGCAGGTGCGACTCGGTCATCCTGAAGATGTTGTGAATGGCGCGCGCTGCCAGGATCTGCCTCATGGTTTCGGGGATGACGTCGGGCGACTCGGTGCTCTTCACCTCCATGGAGCCCAGGAAGCGGACGATGAAGAGCTGGTGGAGGATAGAGTCTGGAACACCCCGGCCCCCCAAAATACAGTAAGTAGATTAGGGGTGTCAAACATACGGCCCACGGGCTGGAACTGGCCCGCAAGGCGGTTCGATCAGGCCCAACACAGCAGACGAAATCTACGTCGTAGATCAAATATGTAGCTTATCCCCAGGCTCCAGGGGGCAGTAATGAGCTCTCAGAGAGCATAGCATACCTTCACTGTCCTCCGCTGCTTTGTCCCCCGACTCGCCGAATGGATTACTTCTCCTGTGGGGATGCATGCGCAACTATTATCATATAAATATAATATTGATGATTGAATTTTATGGATGTAAAACATATTAACAAATTCACCACCTGCTCAAATGATATTTATTATTAGGTTTTTAACAATTGAATTAAAGTCTAATTATTGAAAAATAACTGACTGGGGGGAAAAAACAGATCAATTTATTGGTTTAAATGTGTTGAAATTAATGTAGAATTTTTTAAAAAGTTACAATAAAAACTAAAGACCATGATCACAAATTTGTCACCCACAACTAAATATCTATTTTGTTGTACTTTTTATTCTCATGATAGAACCACGACATTTGTTTTTGTTTTGTTTCTACCTTCCAGCCTGTGACGCCGTCTTGCCGTGTGCCGCGTTTTCCTCGCTGACGGGGGAAATGATGTCAAACTGGATTGGTGTTTCCGGGGCGACCAGGGCGTCCAACGACAGGACGGACAGGGCAGGCGATGGCTCCGAACCCATCGAGCTGATGCTGCCGGTTCTACCCACGCGGCTCTTGCTGCCATGACGCAAGTACGTGAGGTGGGCTCTCCACGTGGAACATGTACACATGAAAAGCACGCTGCTAACCTGGCAGGCCGCATGCTGTCGTGTCTCTGCTGGAAGGACGGTGATGGCGTCACCGCCTCGATAGCGGATTGATTGACTCGGGCCGCCAATTCCTGTCGGTGCAAATGCGACATCACTTGAGAACACGCTTGTGAATGAAGGAGTCATGACGCGCACAGACTCCCGCACCTCGGCGTTCTCGCTCAGGTAGATGCGTCTGGAGATGTTGTTGATGGTGGCGATCCACTGGTGAGAGACGCGGTGAGAGACGGTCCATCGACCACAATCGGAGACTCCCTCTTACCTCCTCGCAGTCCTTCCTGCTCTCGGCCTGCAGGGTCACCACTCTGAGCGCGCAACACAAATCAAGAAACTGTACTTTGGACTGCACCGACAGACAGATATCAGAAGGAACATGATGAATGATGCTAAAAGAAGGCGAAGGAGCGGCAGGCGGCGCCTTACTTCTTGCCGTCGAAGGACGTGATCTGGAAGCAGAAGCGGCGGTCGTCGCTGTCCACCGCCATGACGGAGGCGTTGTCCAGGTCGGTGACCAGGCCGCCTGCCACTTCGGCACGGCCTTGCTGCATCAGGTTGCCCCCCTGCGTGAAGAAGTACTGGCGCTCCCACGACGTCGACACCAGGCCCGTCTTGCTGCGGGCGGGAAGGGCGGCACAACAATGTGAAATGATTCCGCTCACGTTGTTTGTTTGACTCGAGAAAGATATAAACCCGACTGACTGACTGACTCAAAAGTGCTTCGTGGGCCAGCAGCCCAGCGTGTCCCTTTTCGGAGTGTACTTACCTGCGAATGTAGAGGTAGCCCTGCTTCTGGGTGAGGTTACGACACACGGGCGACTGCAGCAGGTCCGGGTCGCAAGGCGCGTACAGCGGGTCACATGACCTCTCCATCTGCTCGATGGTCTGCTGCATGCGGCCCGTCTCCTCCTCCATCTCCCGACGCACGCTGAAGCGCACAGTTCAACTTCTCCGTATTTCGCGTCGGAAACGGCAATCACGACGGAATTGCACTTTACTTCTGGACGCTGGTCCCAATGGTGGCCAAGAAGTCCTCCCACTGCTGGCTGAGGTTTTCCGAGCCCAGTTTAAAGAAGCTGATCTGCGGATGAAGAAAAGAAGCCGATGATGGAATGGAAGCATCTAGATGCGCTCATGTTGCAACTCGTGAATGCTCCCCCACTTGGGCCTGCATGTATCCCAGCAGCGGCTCCAGCAGCGCCGTCTTCTTCTTGTACTGCAGCGTGTTGAGCGAGCAGAAGTAGTGCATCATGGTCTGGTGCTGCTTCTTGCGCGACGTGTACACGTCCTCCACTGCTTCGGCACGCATCTGCCACACACAACGCCCGCCGCCACCGTGTCAGCTTCCTCAGGTTTGCCATCGCGGCGATCTCGACAGGCGGCTCACCTTATCGTTGTCCTTCCTCTTGGACAGGCGGCTGTATCTGTTGACGGCCGTGTCGTGATCTGAAATAAATATGTTCTTTTAATTTCTTTTGCCCATGATTTTTTGCTCATATTTTGGGATACCGATGAAGCATTTTTGTCTGCTTCCAAAAATTCTAAATGTTCTAAATTCTAATCTAAAAAAAACTTACCATCACTGGATATTTGGAAGACTTCCTTCAAAGTTAGGATCTCTGCAGGCACAGATAAGTGATGTTTTATGTCACAAAGTTAAATTATGTTATATCTAACATCCAAATAAATACCCTTGAGGTCTCGCTCTTTGAACTGCGTGATGGGGAACATCATGGCATCGGCCAGCTGCGTCGACAAGACGGCATGACAGGAGCTCAGCTGGCCAAATAAAAAAAGAAAAGAGAAGAAGAGGCTTGAGCGCCTGGTCAAGAAGAAGAGGCTGAAGATGTGGCATAATACACTCACCTCGTCGATGACTTTGGCAAACTGCTGCAAGGTGGAACTCATTACTTCATCGTCGCGCCCTAAAGGAAAACACTGCAAATGCCAAACTGGGTCATCGCTTATAGGTGAAGAAAAAAGCTGCTTCACCAAAATATGATCTGATGTCGGCCAGAATGATGACAGTTATCAATATGATCACCGTTTTATAAGACTGTCAGTGCAAAGATGTGTTTTACTGCCTTCATAAGACACCCAAAATGCCTTGTCATAAAACAATGCCAAAAAAAAACATGAATATGAAAGATCCGAACCTGTTTGTCGTATTCTTTTAGCAGTCTGGAGGTGAGATGTGTTGCAGCACTCAGCTCATTCTGAGAAGGAAAAAAAACATCACATGCACAAATCACCAAAGACATCCAGTCAATGGTTCTTCTCGTACTTGTCAAAGGCGAGCGTGTGTGTACACACAAACACACACACCTGGGCATCATAGATCCTGTGCATGGCCTTATAAAGCTTGGAGCAGTAGCTGGACATGGCTGCTGTGTCCTCTTCAAACACTCCGAGAAGAGAGCGTGTCTGAAGTATCAAATAATATTTCATTGAAAAATATGATACACGACAACTTTATTTTGCAACAACTGCAGCTGTAACAAAGTGCAAATGTAGCAACGGTGCAACCCCCAAAACAGTCAATTGAAACAATTAAAATTCAGATTTGCCCTACTAGTGTGCAGGAATGTCATTGTGCTAGAAAAAAAAGTGGATGCTTCCCAAAACTGGTGAGACACGGACATTCTACCAGTGGTGTTTTACTCGTGAGGACAAAGATAATTCTAGTGCATGGACCGCAGCCTGGAAAATGAATCAAACAAGCGGCTTTCCAAAACCAGCATTGATTTGTGAGCAATAAAAGGAAGTGTGACGTCATAGCAAAGGTCGCTGTCTTCGCCATCTATGAAAAACCACCACCACCACATTGTGCATTCACATAAAGACATCAAGATGACAGGCAGAAAGCTAGCCAGGCGGCTACGGAAGTAAGTACACGAAAATATGGCTTGCAGCCCAAAAAAGGAGAGCCTCCCTTGACGGCCATCAGCTGATGTGCCAGCTGGGCCGACTTCGCTTCAGCCTTCCGTCTCACAACGGCTGGCTGCTATTGGTTAGCATGTGGCTAGCTGTTGACAAACACTGCTGTTAGCATAGCAGCTCGCGGCTAGCGTTAGCGTATAACGTAAAGGAGTTCACAAGTCGGAACTCCTTTTTTCTTAACCTGCGGGCTGTCCTCCAGCGTCTCTTCGAGAGGCAACTTCTCTATCCCGGGCATGGTTGCTGCTTGATGATAGATGACTGTTGACGAAAGAAATGACAATCACAAATTAGCTCGTCAACTCCCACTTCTAGATTTTTTATTTTGGGCAACCCGGAATCCACTACAACAGCCAGAAACAACTCCGCCTTGTCCCTTGGATTTTGATTAGACGATGAAAACGTCCAAACCTTTCATTGGACAAAGAAAAACGTCCAAGCATTTCATTGGCTCTTTTTTTTAAAGGAAAAACGTTGCCATTGTGGCTCTATGCGGGATCGCCCTTGTTGCGTATGGCCAGACGACAAGCGCCAAAATGGCGGCCGCGTTGAACGGAAATTCAATTTATCTTTATTTTTTTTTTCAACGTTACAGTGTTCAATTAAATGTTATGAATGAATAAAAGAGTAAAATTTCCCATGAACTGTGTATAAGTGTTGCCGTTTTTTGTATTGTATTCTTCTTAATAATATCAAAGTAGGATATTAAGTACTTTTTCACACTTTTTTGTACAGTTGTATATAATGGTTCAGTATGGGATTACATTATTTTTGTAAATGTCTAGTCCGTGTTTTTTTTGCAGCAACAAATCCTTATTTGATTCACACAAATTATTGTTTTGCCCTTACCGTTTTATCCCCAAAATAGTCAGTCATACATTAATTTAAAGCATAGTGCTTAAAGGAAATATTACAGTGTTTACAGTAAATGAAAAAAAAAACACAAATCAGCACACCCTATAGTCACTTTATTGACAATATGTACAGTATAAACATGCTTATTAAATATTTGTCACAAATGTGATAAAGCAGAACAACTTGAATAAATCTTATATCAGTGCCCCTTTTGCAATTTAATTGTACAAATATAAAATCATAAAATCAACAGAACCATTTCATAAGAGAAAAAACATGTAAAAAAGTGTTTTACTTCTTTCTTTGTGCTTCGCTGGTGTATGGCAGCCATGTCGGTGAGGTGAGCAGGCAGGCACAAGTCCGCAACACGTCAGCTATGACTGCTTCAGGATCATCTTCGAGAGCCAATCCAAACCTTCCACCAGACCTGACCCGCTCACTGCGCAGGACGCCTGAACATAATACTACACACACATACATCTTTTGACTATAGGGCCATTTTTGCAATTGATGAGCAATTGGGTGAGGGCAAAATTCATTTAAATCAGAATTTGGATGAAAAAAAAAAAAAAGACATCACGTGTAACTTGCAACCTACCGGCTGCGTGACTCCCGACAGGCGCAGCCCCTCGCTGATCTGACTGACAGTCATGGCTTGAGGGAGGTCCTGCTTGTTGGCAAACACCAACAGCGCCACCTTCCTCAGCTCATCTTCTTCCAGCTGTCAAACAACAACACCTCAATGGAATACTTGAATGCGTGGCTGGATTATGATTCAATGGTTGATGAAGACTCACAATCCTGTGCAGCTCTTCAGCAGCCTCTTTCAGCCTCTGAGGGTCGTTACTGTCCACCACAAAGATGACGCCCTGAACAAACATTCATGGACAGTTTCAAAAATAATGGACCTAAATGAATGTCTTTATCATCCAAATACACATTTGTGTTTACTTACATTAGTGTTTGTGTAGTAGTGTCTCCATAACGGTCTGATGACAGTTTGCCCGCCGACATCCCAAACAGTGAAGGAGATGTTTTTATATTCAACAGTTTCTACATTAAACCCTGCATATAAAACAATCCTACGTAATTATTATGACACCTTACAATTTTCAAAATGATTCATTTTTTTTTGCAGTGTTTTGACCGACCCACGGTGGGGATGGTGGTGACCACCTCAGCCAGCTTCATCCTGTACAGCAAAGTGGTTTTACCCGCAGCATCCAGACCAACTGGAACACCCAAAAATGTGTGACAATGACAATAAAAATCTATTCTATTCTAACAATATCAATAGTAGGAATAATGACTATCAAAATCAATCTTGAACTCACCCATTAGAATCCTGGCGGGAGTTTTGGCAGTAAACATGGCAAAAAGTCGCGAAATGAAGACGCCCATAGTTGTGCTCAGCGTGTCCTCTTATGCTTTTCGTGTTATGTGTGTGCTTTTATAGGCTAGATGTGTGTGTCCGTGTGTGTGTCTTGTCATGTTATATCATGTCATGTGTGTCCATGCAAACAAGTACACGGTGGCATCTGCAGGTTGCGACAGAGGTGTGACTTCCGTATTAAAGTGTGTCCTGCGCCGGAAGTTGGACTTTGTTGAAGCCCGTTGACATGACGACCCACGGAAGCGGATTCATACCACTTTGGCTTTTTGAGGAGCGACGAAAAGGGCGCAGGAATTCAAAGCGGATTGAAACGTCACGTGACGTCACATCCGGGGATTTGTGTACGTCACAAACACCGAGCTGCTTCCACGTGGAGCGAAACAACACAACACAGTTGGGGCAAAATCAAAATAATTATTTCTGTTTCTGTTATTATATTTTAAGACAATTGACAACTTTCTCTGAAAATCGCCATAATATTTTCCCTTCAAAATCACATTTTGCAAGAGAAACAAAACGAAACAAGAAAAGCAACATAAAACGTTGAGCGTGTATTAACATTTTATTAGAATACGAATAACTCGAGCATAATATTCTTTGTCAATAAACCAAAAATTAAAATCAACTGTCGACTTTCAAATGAAATGATCATTTCACGTCATTAGTCCACAATATCACACAAATGGTTCAATGTAGTGGTTGAATTCCTCCCATCGTCATCTGCATCTTTAGCTTATGCGCTATTAGCAAAATACTTATTTGCACATTTTAATTTGTACAAAAAGGTTCTCCACTGTTGCATACACGCACACATGTGAAAATATGCGTCTTTGTTATGAATATAAAAGACTGCCTGCTCCATGTATGGATTATGTGAAATAAACTATGGTTATTAATGCATCTGAAATATTTAAGAATTTTGCAACAAATTTCCCATGAATATTTTCTAGCAATTCACCAGAAATTTGCCATGAAAAATCTTCTAAAATTGAAAGTTCTACAGGAATGGATTCAAACTTTTGCAAAATTTCAATTAATTTTCCAAAGAAAGGTTTCCAGAAACTCTGCGTCAGAAGTTCACCATAAATTCCCAGCCAATTTTTCATAAGGAAGAATATTACATGAGAAAAATCATAACATAAAATGATACAATTATTAATTCAGTCAAGCAGCAATTATGCTTTACTGTCCTTTCTGGAATTGTACAAAAAGTATGAAATGTTAAAAGTAAAATAAAATAAAAACAATGCTAATGAAATGGTAGAAGCAAAAAAAAAAAATGCAAATAACCTATAATGCAGTTAAATGGTGGTCAAAATAATGAAATAATAAATATTTTTTTGTTAACAAATCGAGTGTGAATGATATTTATGGAGACTTCCTGAGAGATTTTAAAGGCATTTACAGGGGAAATCAAACAATAGCATCGTTATCTTCATGAGCATAAATTAAGGCCATGTCATCAGTTTGAACACATTCAAAAGATCATTTAGCGATGGAAAACTTTTGAAAATCCTCCACCAAATTTCCTGTGCTTGAAAAGTTTCCAGTAACATTTCCAACAGTGACTTTCTATGTGTTTCCTGGCATTTACAATAACTACCTTCCCAGAATATCAGAAGATTTTTGGGAACATTTTCTGTCAAATGTCAGAAATTCTCCAGAATTTTTCTTGGAAATTTTTCAGGAATTCCAGTAAATTCTTATGGAAAGATTCTAGCAGGTCAATGGAATATTTTGCGTGATTAGTGGAAAGTTCCCGGCATTTTTATGCCACAGTTCCTGTGTAAATTTCCAGCAACTAATTCAAGATTGATACAATTTCAAATTAAAAAATTCCATCAAAATTTGCTGTGTGACATGGAACTGACAAAAACGCTGACTTAAAGTAGGATCCTGGCGCGGTCATGTGACAAAGATGCAGAAGCCTGATTGGCTGATGTGAAAATGAGTGTGTCGCTGGTGTTGCATTATTGCTGTGTTGTTGGTGTGGCTTTGAGAGTTGTTACTTTCTTGTAAGAAAAAACATTACAAAAAAGAAAATCTAAAAAATACTGTAGTAGATCATCTTTCAAGTTTGGCTAGGTTTGATTTTTTTGGGCAGAAGGAACGTTACGCACGCACAAACACTTTTTTTTGGGGGGACAGAAATTTCAAGCCTAAAAAAAATCCATAAATTCCTAGGATATTTTCCACCAAATTTCCAATGAAAGTTTTTCATTAACATTCTGGAAATTCTTAAATTTACTAAAAAAAAAAAACAGGTCACATGACCTAGATGCAGACGCCCGATGAGTGCGTCGCTGGTGTAAAATTGTTGTGCTATTCACTGGATGTTAGTTCAATTGAAAAATTAAAAGCTCCACCATTGGCTGCTTGCATACTAGTGCCTGTTTTCTTTTGTTTTACGTACACAATGTTAAGAAGTGCACTTTAAAAGCCAGTCTTTAAAAATGATTCAAGATTAAAAGCCTTTTCACAAAAATCCCTCCAGACATTTGGAAATGATGAGAAAACACTGAGCGTTCTTCATGTGGTAGGTGGCCATGATGTCTTTTTTTTTTCTTGGGTCAAAGTTCAGGGTGTGGTGGGTTTGTGGAGGATACCCTGGAGGTCTTCGGGCAAGGCCAGGATGACGCCGTCGATGTGAGCTCGCAGTTTGGCCAGTGTGCCGGCACCCACGGGCAGACGCTCTTTCTCGGCTTGACTCTGTGGAGGAAAAACAACAACCCAAAACAAGTCAGTATTTGGTTTGGGGGCTTTTTCTTGCGATCCAATTTTTTCAACTTGCCAATTTGTCCTTCAACTTGAGGACCAGATCCACCGTCTCCACCTCCGAGTGCCTCTGGACTCGCTGCTGCAGGTCCTAACATAGACAAAAGGTGAAAAAACTCTACCCAGGGTCTGCAATATTGGATGGGGAAACGCTTCACCCCGAGACTTAAACAAATGGAGAACTCCAGCTCTATGAGACCTGAACAACCTTGCTCCCTCCTCATCCACCCCCGGCTCACCTCCTCACAGAGCGCTTCCAGGTGCAGGGCCTCCAGTTTCTGTGTCATCTCCTTCCTCCTGTTGCGGAACCAGCCGTCAAAGTTTGGAGATTTCAGGAAGTGTCTGGAGAACAATGTGGGAATAAGCAAGTGAGAACATGCGACGAGCCAATGTGGGGAAATGGTGAGAGAACATGTGAGGACCACCTGGACCGGCATGGATGAGCGCGTACCTGTACAGTCCGATCCAGTCTCCCTTGAGTCTGGAGGTGAGCTGCGGGCCGGCCTTCTCCAGCGTCTTCATGAAGTCCTGCTGGACAAACGGCCGCAGCAGAGGTGGATTCTTCCAGGGGCTAATGGACTTCTGCAGAGGCATCAGGCTGGCCACGTAGCGCTCCTGCTCGCCGGGCAAACAAACGACTTCATCGGGGCGTTCTCACTCATGACTGCCGATTGCATTTTTGCCATTTACCAGAGGGATGATGAAGCTCTGCGTCAGCTCCAGAAAGTAGCGCCGCAGAATTGCATTCTGAGCCGCCGAAGGCCTCTTCTGTTGGACACCCTGACCCCCCCAAATAAATAAACAATCTTTATAACAGGTTTGGGGGGACATGTGGCATCTTTAATTTACCTTCTGAAGCTGCTTGATGATTTCCTCATCTTTGTTCAGATACGGCTTGTACGCCGTATACACACCTGGAAAACACACACACAGTGAGTCCACTAATTTGAGTGAGTCACACGAGTCCTGAGTCAACTGAATCGATCAAGTTCCAAGTGATTCTCAAAAGTCTTATGAGCAGCCTATATCGTCTTTGAAGGAACTGATTTTCCCCAAAGCGAGTGGACCTTGCCTCCCCGATTTTGTCAAGACGGAGAGGACGAAGAGATTTACCGGGTTTGGAGTCGAGAGTTTTTAGATTCTTCAGTTTCTTCACTTTCATCTGCTTGGCCATCTCGCCTGTGCGGGGATTAGATTTTTTTTTTTTTAACGCTGCCGCTCCAGTTAAACACCATCTGATTAAGATTTGGATCGGATGTCCAAATACCTGCTTGCTTCATGTCGCCAATCCGGATGATGTGAGGCCAGTGCTGCAGAGTCTTCGCAAAGAAGGGGTTGGTCACTCCCAGGATGACTGAGGGTCTACAGGCAGGTTTAAAATCGTGTCACCGCGGCTCGGCAATCACTGACATGCACTGAATTGCTGACGTGAGCACATTCCTCACTTCAATCCAAGTATGGAAGTAGAAATAAAGAAATAAATGGAAAAGCCATTCATGCATATAAAAATACAAAAAAAAATCATAATTACTAAGCATCAAGTGTGCATAATAGTCATAACTAGTAAGCAAGTAACCATCATTTTACATAGAAGATAAAAAAAAACCTGCTGGTTAATATTGCTGGATTATTCATCTACATGTGTTGCTCCACCATTTTTGTTCAAATATCTGTTTTTTAAATGGTTGTAACTGTTACATGGATCCGAGTTTTTTGTGTGTGTGTGGGACACATTTAGACTCACGGAGCCTGCGTCCTGGTGGTGTACTCCTTGAACTCGCTGTCGTGGATGGTGAAGTAGGGTCGGAAGTCGCTACAGTATCGTAGAGGAGACACGCAGCTGCATGCAACACAACAGAATGTGGACTTGACTTTTGAGTTGAGCATTTATTTCATCGGAGTCATTTTGTAACATTTTGAGCATCCTTTCTTTGTCTGCCATGATCTTAACTAACGTTGCTACATCTTTGGCTATACTATGTCGACCAGTAGTCATTGTTATTTTGCGCACTTTTTCCAAAGTGTTTGAGGAAAGGAGTGTAACAGCACGAATGGAATTTGGGAACCACCTGACCAGTGCCAGCACGGTGTCCGACGACTCGGCGGGAGAGGGCGCCATGACAACGAGCGCCTCCCCCAGCAAGACCAACTCCCACAGCATCTGGATGTGGAAGAAGACTGGAAAGAAGCACCTGCGCAGACACAGAGCGAAGCGTTACATTTCACAAGCACAAACCTGCACGAGAGTGGGACGAAACCAAAATCACAAGAGAACATTTGTGGGACCGGAGGGCTCACCTGAAGAGGTCCACCTCGTGGATGGTGGGCAGCACAATGGACACCAGACTGTCACTCTGCACAATAAAAATCGGAAAAGAAATCATCGGAGGAGAGACTTTATGGCTGCGCCCGTGAGTGTGGTCACCTGCGTCGACTGCACCAGTTGTGACGTTCCCGGTTTGTCGTAGCATGTCGGGATGCGCACCTGCGGCGGCACATGTCAAAAACACTCCATCGTGGTTTCTCAGTTGACGCTTGCCCGGCGAGGTGCCGCCGCGCTTACCTTGATGACCACGCCCATGATGGGCAGCGTGAGGATTCTCCCTGGATGCGGCGTGGGCCAGCGATCCATATCGTTACAAGCTGTGAGGCAAAAGGGTGAATCCTTCGTGTGGGCGGGTTCGATCGTCGACTAGTTTTGACTTTTGCGAGCGTGTCAGATAAATGCAAAAGCTCGTACCCGCCTCCAGACACGGTTCCTGCTTCTCAAAGTATTCCGGAGCCATGATCTTGAGGAGCGAGTGGAAGAAGGTCACGTAGGGAAGCTTACTGATGAGGACCAGAGACTGCAGCACAACAGTGTGATGTTTGATGAGCACGAGGACAGTCGTCCAAGAATTACACGTGTGCATGTGGCTTGCATTCACCTTCTGGAAGTAGCCTCTCTTTAGAGACTTGTCCCGCACTTGCCGAAAATACACATAGCCGTAATAATGGCCCTGCTCCCTCTGTGAACGCACGTATACAGCATATAAGGTAACAGGCACGTAGGAATGAAAATGGACTTTTGAATAACTTGTTATTTTTGCCTATGTAGGAAAATTCGCCCTCATGGAATTTTGTAAAGCTGTGATGTCACAATTTGTCAAATTCAAATCATTTCGACACACGACAAACCTAATTTGTTTGCTGTACTTATTTTGGTGGCATTTAGAAAGTTGAGTAGTTTCTTAGGTTGTGTATGTCCATGCGTGTGTGGGCAACCTTGAGGCAGGGCGGCGCATCCCTGTCACTGGTTTCCAGGAAGCAGCCCAGTGACGACTTCCTGTTGGAGCCTTGACGAAAGCGGAAGCAAAATTGGGTGTCGCCAAGGCAACCTGGAAGCAAGCAGCAGGAGCCCGATGAGGAACTACGGAAGGGGACTTGTTAGGGCTGACACCAATGATTATTTCAACAATCCATTTATCTGGAAATGATTTTTTTAAATTAATAGGATTAAAAAGAACATGTTTTAACTTTCATCTCATCTTTTCATAAATCTCAACAAATCAGAGAGTCAACTAAATAGTTCCACAGTATCCCCATTAAAAAAAAGCTCAAACCAAAACCTACCAGAGTTGGAGTCCGGGAAGGACAGGTAGCAAATGCTTGTTTTCTAAAAGGTGAGCACAACAATAACCGGTTTACTGGTTGTGTGAACAGACCAGATCGTACAAATTAAGGATGCATCGATACCGCAACTTTGCACTCGTACTCATGACACGGGAGCGGATACCAGAAGCCGATACCACATTATTACTTTTACAGCAGTTCCTTCTGCGGCAAAGGTAGGCAAAGGTTAAGCTAGCGTGCAAAGCCAGCAAGTGAAGGAATAACGTCGGCTGTGTGGGAGTATTTCAAAGTAAATGAAAGTGACAAGAGCAAAGCGGACTGTAGTATTTGCAACGCAAAACTCTCTGGAGGTGGGTCTAAATAAAACCGTTTTTAGTTTCAAAATTGGTATCGGTGCATCCCTCGTCCAAATCTCACGCACCTCTTTCTCTGACAGCTTGGAATGATGCGGATAAATCACCTGGAGGACAGATAAGCACAGTGCATACACCCAAATGCAGAACACCAAAATGCAACATTTCAGACATTCAGCAATGTTATATTTAGCTTTCACCACAAATTGGAGCCCAAAGTTCTTTTTGGGTTCATGTGGAGCGTTTGCAAAGTTTGTGTTCCCTGATTATCAGCTCACTGTTTGCCTTGGGTTCAAAAGAAGCACTTGAAATTATTCATGGAATTCTACTTGCTTAATGCCTCACAGGACAAATATTGCACAGGGACAGAATAAGTGTAAGGTAGGGCGCAAGACTAATTTAGACAAAAGTAGTGCTTGAACCGCGATATAGCATTGGCGTACTGTAAAATAGTTTTAAGCCATCGCTAAGGGGTCATCCGTTTACTTGTTTTAAAGTTCAAGTTTCATGTTCTTGCGCAATGCTGCCTCATTTCAATGTTTTTGTTTCCTTGTGGTTAAGAATAATTTTTTAGTGAGTCCGTTTCGTTGTTTCATGATATTTTGGCAAGTCAAATTTTCCTGTTTTATAAGCACTTGAAATAAGTCATGGTATTTATATTATGACTTCTTTTATTTTCATTTTTTTAACCTTGTGTGTTAACACGACAACTAGATCTGATGTAAATAAGCAGTAAGCAAACCATTGCGTGGTTTGTGCCAGGAATTAGTCGGAGCCTTGAATTAAAAGCTAACTTTTGGAACCCTTCCCAGCGGACACCCTCCTCCGATGAGCAAGCTGACCTCGACGGGTCTCCCCTCACCTCCACCGCTTGTCCCAGCTCCAGGTCGAAGCCCACCACGCAGATGCAGTGCAACCAGGCCGAGAAACGATCCCAAGGCAGCAGCACGGTGCTGCCCACGGGATCCTCGTCGTCGCCCCCGGGCCCGGCGGGCAGCGGTATCTCCTCTGCCGGGGAGATACTACTGGCGTCATGGTCATCCAGGTCCTCTGATTCCTCCACCGGCTCCCCCAGCTCCTCCGGGCCTTGCAAAGCCATGGCGGCCGGCCGGATGCGGACACGCGGAAGAATGTTTACTGTTTCTTCCACTTATAAAAACTGATATTTGTGCACGCTTTTCTTGTGGGAATCAACACAAGAAAAACTGCGGTTCCGTTAGCGACCTAGCTAAGCCACCCGGGATGCTCAGGTCGAGTCGGGAGTGACGTATAACTCCACGTCATCACGCAAGGACGTACCCGAGTTATGTTCAACTGCAACACGGGAGCTCGGAAAAGTAAATACCCACCAGTTAATTACAGTGAACTCTAAAAAAACTTCTGTTTTTAACACTGATTCTCACAAGGATCACTTGGTATTTTTTTTAAATTAAATTATTGTATCATTTAAAAACTATATTAAACAGTTGTATAGTCTGTATACACGTATTGTCTGTTTAGAATTTCATATATTCATACACACATTTATGAATTTCAATGTCCAAAATAATGGACACATTTAATGTCTCTTAAAGTTTACAAAGAAATATCTGCATAAATCCTTAGGTCAAATGCCTTCCATGAGAACTTTGTGACGTGTGGAACATAATGAAGAGCACTGGGGCGGCTTATCCTTCAATTCGTACAGCGCACCGTTCCGAGGCAGTATTGATTTGCTCTCAGCTTCCAAGATCTCCACAATGTATCGCGCACATTTCTTGACCTCCGTATAAGCCAAAAAAAAAAAAAAACGTAATTGTAATACACTTAATGCTGTGATACACACGATTAGTTAAAATACGTGTAGTACACATCCAATACCGTATGTAAATGTATGTCGGGATTTGATGAGCTCAGCATAGGAGCCAGAGCCAGTAGAAGTTGATGTCATCGGGTTTGTGAACGCAGCACGGCCAGTAGTCGGCTCTTTGGTTACACGATGGCGGCCGCGACTCGCGGAGGAGGACAACTTCTATGTTCCGACCAGGAAACTGCACCGAGGCGACGACAATAAGTTGGAGACGCGAGCCGGAGCGAGGGAAGCGCATGACAGCGCCGTTCAGCAGGCCTGCGCCGGGGATTTTCCGTGTATCCAAGCAGGGGGCGCTGAAGAAGAAACTCCCCCTCTGTTTTTTATTTTTCCGCCGACTGTCACTTAGCCGGTTAGCTGTTCAAAGCTAAGGCAGCTCTCACTGAGTCGCTCGTAGCAGAACGACGGGGATTAACGCCTTGCGAGGGCGACTAAAATGGCATTTCGTTCCCACGTGTTAAGCGAGCTGGTCGTGAAGGGTACGCAGAGAGCCTTCCGGGGCCCGAAGGATAAGTTTGCGAGCACTCATTAGCTTAGCCGCCTAGCCGCGTTAGCACTTGACTTGTTCACTACTACTGTCGAGCTCTCCAATTAGCATTACCCCCACCCCCTGTAGTTTACACTGCTAATTCCGACCAGCGAGTGTCTTATTTTCCCCCCAATATATCATCCAAACGGCGGTTACTTAACGGAATGACGGAAGTGATTTGACTTTTCTACCTGGTAATTATCTCAATTCTCTAACTGCGTTCCTCAAATACCTTTTGCATGGTGAATGAAGTTCTAATAGCAACGTTTTCGTCCCTTACTTACATGCAAATCTAAAATCAATTATAGTTATAAAAACGAGTGATTGTGTGCAGTTGCACTGCAAGAATAGGCGCCTGGGCGTTCTATCGACTCATCCTTGGACAGATTATCGAAAGTAATCAAGATTACATTTGTAGTAGTCCAGGAAGCTTCCTTCTCTCCTTGCTTCAGTCCTGGTCGAGTTTGATGGACGTGGGGGACTGTTTGCCAGACTGTCCCTCCTGTACTCAGTCATGCAAGTCTTGACACATGGCATCTGTCGTTATGCTTACGGGCGGGCATCGTTTTTCTACCTGAGTCGTGCACAGCGGACAATGTTTATTAGTTAGTGCCTCAGCCCCCCTAACCACAGAGCCTGTACGCAAGCCCCCGATACAGTTGATTATTCGTCAGGGAGATTGGAACACCAACTCCTGCCACTCTGGATCAAGAAAAGCTGTCCCTTGTGTCCGGTTGGAGTAACACCCTCAAGCCAAAATCAATGCCTTCACCTCTTGCCGTGTTCGCCTGCCGACCCAACTCGCACCCATTCCAGGAGAGGCATGTGTACCTGGATGATCCCGTCAAAATCGGCCGGTCGGTGGCTCGCTGCCGGCCGACGCAGAACAACGCCACCTTCGACTGCAAGGTGCTGTCGAGGAACCACGCCCTGGTCTGGTTTGACCACAAGACTGGCAAGGTAAGTCTTAGGCACTGAAGATCACGGTTCTCATTTGATACCCTCCACAATAAATGAGGGATGACTGTCTGACACAAACCTGATCCCGAAACAGTTAAAATATTTCAGGCGGCAACTCCACAAATGGCCTGCTCAGAGTCTTGAGTCATGTTTAAATTACCAGAAGGCCTGTCACTAATGCACGCACACACAAACACTCTCTCTTTAGTTCTTTTCTTTTTTGACCTGCCATCCCTTGGGCAGACTTCCCCCTCAGAGTGTGAACTTTTAATTAAAGCCGAACAAATTGGGTTATTTTAAGGGCGCACGTCCGCCGTGCGGTCCTGCGGCAGAGACAAATCCAGCGTGGTGTTGTGGAAGGTGATAAATAATCTCAAAGCAGCGTAGAAAATGTCCCTAGCATCCAGGGGACTTGGTGTTAAATAAAGATACGCACCCTGGGTTCCTCATTATTACACGGCCAAAGGAAAAAAGGCCTGGAACGCTTCGGGATTCATGCACTGGCGTGCCAAAATATTTGCCACTCAAGTTATGCCCGCTTGACAAAGTACCTGCGAGTCATTAATCCTGCGGACAAACTGGGCCGGGCTGACCTATTTGAACAAAATACGCTTCGTTTTGGCGGAATACATGTCACGGCCGCTGCTCTTTTTACACCGCTCGAAACAGCTGGATGTTTTTCTGCCTTTTATGGTCTCGCTGTTGTTTACCGGTGCCGTCGCAGAAGGTGACACGCTGCCCTGCGTGGAATTCATAAGTGGGAAGTTCAACACCTGACGTAGATTTATCCTCCCACTGCATATAATCCGCATATAACCGATGCCCGTTAGATGGATAGATCGATAGAGTGAGAATTAAGAAAAAAATCCAACTATATATGCTGAAAAGTATTGTTTTGCGCATCTGATAAATGTCACGGATCGACCAGCAAATTTTGACATTACACCCACTCGTGGATTTTGCATAAAATGCAAAATCCTTATTTGATCCGGCCGATGAAATCTGTGTAAAGTCTCGTATACTGTAAATAACAAACAAAGGTCACTGTGGTGTCATCCCCATTAAAGTTTTTATGTTTTTGTTCTTAAACTCCTCTCATCTGAGGTCTGCAGCAGACGTGCGTAATGTGCGCTGGCCCTCGCGGGATATCTGTCGTCACTCAGCTGCCAAACAGGTTCAGCAGGCCCGGGGAGTCGCAGGCTTAGACCAAGTGTGGGCCATGGGGACACTTGGAACTTTGAGTTTTCCGCATCCACATCGGATTAGCATTCGGGTGTCGACAACAAAGAAATACAACGAAGCGTCGTGTCCTGATTTTGAATCGTTAATACCCGATGTGTAGTGATTATTGTGTTATATTTCATCGAATTGTTCTGTTGGTTAATTTGAATAGTTGTGTCTTAATGTGTGATTCATCCCACAACCAGCTTTGAAAAAAAAAGGTTTTTTTTAATATAACACATTCATTTTCGCCATTTCAAAATATATTGGCATGCCAACCATGGAGCATTTGATGTTCACCAGATGTTGTCAGATGCGCACAGGAATTAGCTAGCAGTATTTTTGCTCAATAACTGTCACTTCCTCTTGCAGTAAAAACCTTTTTTTTTTTTTTTGAATCATGTGACTTTGAGAGTTTGATCACGTCGGGCACAGTTTTGCTTTGCGCTCAACGCCAGTGACCGTTTTTACAAGGTAGGAGTGTTTGGCAGCCAAACCTGACATGCGAGTGTGTGGTACTTGAAACATGGCTTGTAGATCATGAAAAGCTTCAGGCATGGCAGTTATGTTCCATTTTTCATATTCTGAGCAAAAAAACAGAATTGTCTCCGTAAGGGCTCCCCCAGACCCAAACATATTAAGACGGCATCTTCTAAAGGGCGCTGTCTTAGTTACCCCACAGAAGCCGAAGCCTGCTAGCAAGCCACTCAGTGGTCCGCTCAGGCAGATCTGTATCAGATTAAAGCAGATTGACGACCCCCGGCGTCACCGGCTCATCCACGTGCCAGATGAGCGGATCACACCGGCAAATCCTCCAAGAGGACGTGGTTCGCCCGTGACGTCTTTGAGCAATATTCGTCCACAAGGTTGTAATCCCCAGTTTGCCCACTTTAGCGTTAAGTCCTGCATGTTTTGGTCATGTGAGCGAGGAATGCTTGGAAAAGGTAGATGATAAGCAGCATGTGAGGGTTATCAGCTCTGGTGCTTGTTGGCACGTAAATGCCAGACCAGCGTGTACTCACTTGTACTGACAACATGGACTTTTTTTGTCAAGGTTTTTCCATGCCATGTATTATTAGAAAATGGGGACACCTGAGGAATACAACCATTGAAGCTGCCAAACTGTTGATTTTCAGTTTGTCACGGGTTAGGGTGGTGGTATTACGGTTTTACTTTTGTTCTCGGATGTTTTCAGCGCCCATGCGGTGTTTTCGCTGTGTATATATAAATCAGCAACACACCCTTTTGTTGATGAGTCACAAACTTGCTTCAGGCTTCAGGTGCGGCCACACATGGAGATTTTCCACTCGATTCCCCCACCGCACCACGTGTTTGAATGTGGACGATCCGATTGGACCTTGAAGAAGTCGAGGGCCGATTGGTCCCAAAGGAGGCTCTATGTATTAAGTCTGTCCCTCAGGATGTCATAAAACGGACCGCGATTTGTGGAACTCGATCCTTCCATCCATTCATGGTGTCTGTTTGGTATTTCAGAGAAACATCCCAAAAGTGGGTGTAGAAATCTGGCAGCTGTGGCGATGAAATATGCCGAGTTGGGTTGACAAGTGATGCATTCATGACAACAGAAAGAAGAAGCTGTCTGAATTTTTTTTTTTTTAAACCTAAGTATGTACACTGGCTAACGGTTAGCTGCTAACCTGCGCCCACAACAGCCAACTCTAAAGTCATTGGTAACCAGGCCAGGCCCCGCCTCTTAAAGGCACACAGGTACAAGAGGAGGCCGTGGAGATTTTGCCGGGTGGAACGCGCAACTACAATACAAGACATCTTTATTTCTATAGCGCCTTCGCCCTAACTTAGGTCCCTCCTCCCTGTCTCCAGGTTACCATGGGGACAAGTGGTAAGTGTGTGTGCGCATGTGTGTGTGCTGCGGGTGGGCACACTGCAGTCTGATGAATGGTGAGCTCAGTGGGACTCTCTCCTCCCTCTCCAGTAGATCAACGCTGTCTTGTTTTCAGTCACAATGACGAGGTGATGGATGACGCGCCCCCCACGCGCCGCCACTATCATGCGCTTACATCAAATTGTGTGTTTGTGTGTGTGACCAGTAGCCCCGTGCGCGCGCTTCGTTTTACGTGTTTACTCGCCTCTGTAAGTACGTGCTTAACATTCACGCGCCGTCGCTGCCCGACGTGCGAATGAGTGCATGAGTTGCTGTCGTTGTTGGTGTTTTTTTCTTCACACCGTGCCGCTGTTCCTTTTTGAGGAGAGCTGCGTCCGTGTTGTGTAACGCCCTGCATCGGCGCAATGTTTACAAGCGTGCTAATAAATGATGACCATTGCTGGAGGATTCCCACACGATCAACATCAGCGTTCATCAGTTTCAAACTTGTTGAAGAAAAAACATGGCCACTGTCTGAGGTTGAGCAACATCCACGCTATGGCAACTTGCTTGATGCCAAAAACAGGCAAAGAAGCAGGAGTTCAGAACATTGAGAGATTGTCTCCACCCATCTATTGTCTGGAGCAATCATATTTTCTTAATCCTTTGTATTGAATGACTCTATTTAATTCACAAAGTATCCCCCCTTCCCTCCCCACAGTTCTACCTGCAGGACACTAAAAGCAGCAATGGGACCTTCATTAACAGCCAGCGGTTGAGTCGGGGCTCGGAGGAGAGTCCGCCCTGCGAGGTCCTCTCGGGAGACATCATCCAGTTTGGTGTGGATGTCACGGAGAACACACGCAAAGGTACACTGTGGTTTGGCTGCCGGAAAAAATTAACACTGAAAAGTTTTTTTTTATTAAGCGCTAATAGCCTGACCTTGCTAACCCGCATGTGGTGCACTTGGGATTGCCCTTAAGGACATCTCGCGGCTCACCTCAAAGCTCACACACACACATGCGCACAATATGGACATTTGGGTCAGATTTTCAGCTCCACTACCAAGCCTTTCAAATTAGCGTCCCAGCAAAAGTTCATCCTCCATGACCTCATTCCAAATGGCTTCTCGAATCGCCACAATCTGGAGTCAACAAACAGGGGACATTGAAAATTGAATTGAAATTACTAATGTTTTTTTTTTGTGTGTGTGTTTCCAGTCACACATGGCTGCATTGTGTCAACAATCAAACTCTTCCTGCCTGAAGGGATGGAGGCACGCCGACGAAGCGAGTAAGTCTAACACGGATCCATTAAGCTCGAACATGAATCGCTTGATTAGCTTTCTTCAAAAAGCGCAGCGAATCTATCGTACTTGTGCTCAACTCTGACCTTTAAATAAAATAGATGGCTTTATTTCCCTCAGAAATAACCCCCCTCCTTTTTTCAAAATAAATAAGTTGTTTTGCACAACACCTCCCCCTAACCATGCCGAAGCAGCCCGCCTCCTTCATCACCTGATGAGGTGAGTCAGTCTGCCCCCCCTCGCCCTAAGTTAGCTCTAGTCATGAGGTGCGCTTGTTCACGCACTGCTCATCTCGAGGGGCGGAGCTAGCACAAGTTCAAGGAGGACCATCCGTTTATTCAGCATCTGGCTTCAGAGCGTTTAAGGAGAGAACGTTGATGTTTGCTAACGGCAGCTCGGAAAATCAGGTCCGAAATCTCAGCCAGTTGGTCAGCCGCAGATAGTGAGGGTGAACTTTGATCTCCGCCCTGTGTCGGTGCGCCATCCGCTGAATGCAGCAGGAACGCAAGGCAGGTAACGGGCGTTTGTCCACAAGCCCGAGCAGCGTTTTTATTTGTCTTGTACTTTGTGATGTTAAGGTCCAACGCTGAGTTGAAGTGGAATTTCGATTCCCCACACCGCAAACTTGACACTGATTTTGGTCTTGAGTCTTCAGGAGCTGACATCATTGAGTAGCCTTAACGAATCCAGACTGATTTTTAAACGCAAGTCCAATTTAATATGTGCGAGCCAGCGAACGGACACTTGTATTTGCTCAGAGTTGTTTTTGGAGGTGTTACCAGACGGTTACACATTAACAAGACGCCATCATAGATATCTGCGTTGGTGACACACATTCGACTTCATGTTTTTCTTAAGTAACAGCTGGGCAATTATGGCCTAGAAGGTCATCAGGATTATTTTTTTAACATTGGAATCCGGATTATTAATCTCATTTATTCATGCTCTAAAGCAGAGTACACATTTCTATACACGTAAGAAAACGAGGGTCAACAATGGCCATCTTGGCAATATTGCTGTTGTTTGTGTGTCCTCCCCTCCCATCTGGTTCCACCAAATGTTCTCTGTCTTTTCAGTGTCATCCAGGCTCCGCTGCCGCTGCCTGTAGACAAGGTGAGGACGTAACGTGCTTGGTGGGTGTGTGCGCGGTGGGGCGTGAAGCGCTGACGGGATTTCTCTCATTTGCCCCGGTGTGTGCGTGCCGAGTGGTCAGCTGATGTACGGAATGTGTGGATCGCCGCCAATCTCTCCCCCTACATATTTCCACGAGTGGGCGGAGTGTGCAGATGCCGTCCGCTTAGCTTAGCTGAGTTATAAAAGTTACAGAGAAGAGCTTGTGGTGTTCTGTTCTGTGTCTTCCAACTGTCAGAAGAACAGCAGGGGGCCCCAGTGTAACCTGTTTAAGGAATGTAACGTGTGCGACTGACCTCATTTGAACCAAGTGACATGAGGTTCTCGATCGCCTTTCACATCCAGGCCCATTTCAAGTTGACCGCTTGAACTTTGATCCCTCTTACTGGATTCAAATACTCGCACAGTATTTGAATTAATTTTTTTGAGGGGAATTTCATTTTCTCCATCGAGATGAATAAGTAGGACTTGAGCATCAAGTGGCACAAATGGATCAACGGTTTGCCAAATTGGGACTCTCCGCCCGAAAAGTCGGAATTTTTACAAGTGCGTGTAAAATGTGTTTGCAAAATTGTTGCATCATTGTCATGTAAAACAGCAAAGTACTGTTTCAATAAACCAATACAGTAGCTAGCCTCCTAGCTAGGTAAGCTAATGTAGCATTCCCGTTTTGAATTTGTGTGACAAGAATCCCAAATATTTGAACTTTCTAGCATTCCACTCAACTCTTTTGAGCTTTTCAGTGGGCTGTCTGTCACTGAACTGGTTGTGTGTCTTTTCTAGGTTGCAGCCAACACTCCCAGTATGTATTCTCAGGAACTGTTTCAGCTCTCCCAGTATCTACAGGTAACAGCTGCCTTATCTCTTATCGCACAAAAAATAGAGATATTCAATGGTAACCAATGTTCAACTTAAGCCAGACAATGTTGTTGTTGCGAGCTGACTCGATACTCTTCTGGTTGGACCTGTGCGACAGGAGGCCTTACACCGAGAGCAGATGCTGGAGCAGAAGCTCGCTACGCTGCAGCGTGTGCTCACCACTACTCAGGAGGCCTCGGAGAGCAGCTGGCAGGTGGGAAACACCTCTTTGGAAGGACCAACGGATGGATGGAGCCAACACTTTTTCCTTTGTCAGGCACTGATTGATGAAGACCGTCTGCTGTCCAGACTGGAGGTGATGGGCACTCAGCTGCAGGCCTACTCTAAGGTGAGCCACGTTTCTCTCTGGAGTCTCCACATTGTGATCTCAAGATTGATCCAGTGCATTTTTTGGCATCCGCCGTCAGTCCCAGACGGAGGACGGCATTCGTAAGGAGCTGCTGGCCCTGCAAGAGGACAAACACAACTACGAGACCACGGCCAAGGAGTCTCTGCGGCGGGTCCTGCAGGAAAAGATCGAGGTGGTCCGGAAGCTGTCAGAGGTGGAGGTGCGACCCGCGCTTTGCTCGCTGTCGGCCCGCCAACGCAAAGCTCTGTGCTTTTTAAGACATTTGTCACCCGCCCGCAGCGCTCGCTCAGCAACACGGAGGACGAGTGCACGCACCTGAAGGAGATGTCCCAGCGAGGTCAGGAAGAGCTGAGGGAGCTGGCCAGCAAGTACAATGCTGCCGTCAATGAGATCAAAGAGCTCACTGACAAAATCAAGGTGAGGAGGCCTCGTGACGCTTTGCCATGAAGCACACTCCCTCATTTGTTGCGCTTTCAAATTCTCCAACCGGTACGCTCTTCAGATCATTTTGACGAATGAATTTCCTCCGGCAGGCAGCGGAGGGCCGCCAAGAGGAGCTGACTCAGCGGGGGGCGTCGGAGAAAAGGGAGATGGAGCTGCGCATCGAGGAGATGGAGGAGAAGGAACAGGTTCTTCAGGCACGCATCGAGGCGCTGCAGGCCGACAACGACTTCACCAACGAGAGGCTCGCCGCCCTGCAGGGTACCCAATACACACGACCTCCAAATGACGCCTCGTGCTGACTAAATATGAAGTTAACAGAACATCGGAGAGGAATCACATTCAAGTCGTAAACAAAAGAGCAGAAAACGGTTTTACATCTG
This sequence comes from Syngnathus floridae, assembly GCF_059516105.1. Classification (NCBI taxonomy): domain Eukaryota; kingdom Metazoa; phylum Chordata; class Actinopteri; order Syngnathiformes; family Syngnathidae; genus Syngnathus; species Syngnathus floridae. The sequence goes on along the minus strand of NC_142423.1, from coordinate 13,511,989 downwards.
AATCAATGCTTTGTCGGGTGCTCGGGGAACAAGGCAGCATACCCGCAACACGCTGATGGCCACCATTGAGATAGCCATCTCCTCTTTCCCTTGCTGTTGTCCACAGTGCGCTTAGAGCAGCTTCAGGAGAAAAGCGTTAAGGAAAACAACAGTCTGGGTGAGTCCACGTGTCTCCTCCGGCCATTCGGCTCACTTCTGCTCCTGCATGCAGCAAGTTTGATTGCGGGTTGCATGCTGCTCTGTCTTTCTTCATCCGTACGTTTCCCTCCATCACTTGTTCTTGTGCTTCCTCTCGCTGCTGCTGTCCACGGTTCAAGTGTCACAACTTGGGTGAAGCCGGTTCATTTGTCTCAAGAATGACAGGGAAGGGTGTTTGGGTTCTCTTTGCGAAACGATGGTGCTTGGTGGACTTTCTAGGTGGATTCTCAAATGGGTGGAGAAAAAAAATGATCAAGGTTGGGCTGCTGATTGGCGTCTGGTGTTGGAATGAGCTCACTGAAACGGTGTAGGTGCACGAGCAGCGAAGGGTCCCTCTGCAAATCGGCGTTTGTGTGATGTGGTCACGTGGCAGATGAAGAAGAAGAAGCCTCCCCTGCAACGACGGCGCCCGCAGAGGACCGACCGGCCGAGGACGAGCTGAACCAGCAACCGCCTGAGAGCCGCGAGGAAGATGAGGACGAGGACGATGAAGACACAGACACGGACGACGGTGCAGTTGGAGATGTGGATGGTAGTCCACATATTCAATTCAATCTCTGGACCCCATTCAGTCTCAGTTAGGAGTCTCTCTTGAATCCTGAATGTGACTTTTTAAATTTGAAGTTCTGGTAGCGATTTTGAAGCAAGGCAACACTTTGTGAACACAAACAGGAAGTGACCAAGAGCAATTTGCCTACGAAGCCGGGAACCGATATTTGAGTTTGTCACTTGAGCCGTCCGTCTTTGTCTGCGTTCTGTCCATCCACTTCTTGTCGCCATTTTGACGAATACCCGCTCAGATCTCCGTTGTGGCATCCGTCTTGAATGGTCACTCGCTCGCTGCCTTATCTGGAGGCTCTTTGTGCTCTTCTGTCTTGAGAGATCACGCATTGAACAAGTAACTCCGATTTCTCTGTTTCTGTCAGACAACTGTCACGTTAACAACAGCGGAGGAGACACCACTCGAATCCAACAGTTGATCGAGTGTCCGCGTGAGTACAAATCCAACCTCACGGCGTGTTTCAGCTTTCTTTTGGAGTTTTCCCCCATCTTTTGGGGGAGGGTGTTCTTTCTTTGCTGCCGACTCCTCCACTTGGATTCTTCATCAGCGGTGGAAGCCCCGTGATTACTTCAACGTGTGGGAATTTCTTTTGCATGCTCATCTATAAGATGCTTGAAATGTTGCGTTTTCAGAGTGTTACTCCTGAAAAGCTTCAAATTTGATCTCTGGAAAACTATGAAACCGTTCTCTAGCCCACCTAATGAAGTCAACGTCAGTTGTGTTGTTAAGTTCTCACGCTTGCTTGCTTACTGCAGCGGTGAAGCAGCTGAAAGAAGCCGTCAGTTCGTCCATCCACAAACTTTCCAACTTTGATGGTGAGAAATGTTGAAGAGGAGGGATTGTGTTGATGAATCCCACAATCGTTTCTTCACGCCATCCGTTTTGTCTGCTTGTTTATCAGATGCCCACCTACAGAACAACCAGACAGACGGAGACGACATGCTCGCCAGCCCGTGTCGACTCAAAAGTAAACATTGCTGTTCCCCAAATCACAATATTAGATAACGTTAGCAATTTGATGGACGCTAATTGTCAACTCGAATGTATTTGACAGCAATATCATTTCTACTGCTTTTAAAATTGATGATTCAGAAAAAAATGCAATCACAAAAGATGAAGACGTGCTAACTTCTGCTCACAAGCCAGGCTAAACTTGGCTGACAAAGATTGTTGTCTCAGTCAAGATCCATCACTTCATCATTTTTCCTTGACACCAAATGCTACTTGTCTACGTCCACAGGAAGCCAGATCGATGCCAAAGAGTCGGACATGTCGGATACACTGAGTCCTAGCAAAGACCGCAGCAGTGACGATACGTCAGGTCAGCCAAACTCATTTGTCATAAGTTGTTGTGTTGTTGTTTCATACTGTACACCAAGGAGAGTTTTTCTTTTCTTCACTTTACCTGTGCAACTCACAAGTTTAAAAAAAAAAAAACAATTAAAGTGAATGCGTAGCACCTCCTGATAAGAGATCAAATGTTGTGAGTGGAAAAAATGACGAATGAAAACTGTTTCAGATGGCAATATGGACGACCAGGAGCTCAACGAACCGCTGAACAGAGTAGCTCTGCTCAAAGGTAACCGTGGCAACGGGCAATGTTTTTGTGGTGTTCTCATGAAAGAAAAATAATCCGCTCGTAAGGCGTACGTCCTCCAGGTAGTATTAGTGCACCACTAAGACCAGTATCATTAGTAAGGAAAGCTCTTACATTTTGTGATGGTAAATTGGTTTGTTTTTTTTGTAGCAGAGTTGCATCGGGCCGGCTTGGAGCCCAGCGACACGGAACAGGTCATCCACCACCTCCACAGGGAGCTTCTGGAGGCCCAGGAGTTAGCCAACACCGGGAAACAGAAATGTCTGGAGCTTCAAGGTGACAGCAAATTCAGCGATAATAACCACAATCTGCATTCGAGCTCATTCGACATGATCATGTGTGCATGTGGCAGCCCGAGCTGGTCGTTCAGGAACCGCAGGGTCGCTGTTTATCGTCTTTGAGTGTCCAGAGAATCGCTATGTAAATTGGATGCATTGTTATTTTTATTTAGCTCTGCTGGAGGAGGAGAGGAAGACTAACTCTCAACAGACTGAGGAGTCGACCAAACAGATCCAGTACCTGCTGAGTTAGTACATGCACACGTGAAATACCAAACTAAACAAACCTGATAACATATTAAAAAACAATGCTCACCAAGTCGACATATGACATGAACAATAAGCAAATATTAGGCAAAATACCAAACATTAGGTGGAAAATACAAAATACTAAACGTATGAAATAAAATATCTGACAAAAATTAGAGGTAAAGTACACAAATATTAGGAATAAAATACAAAAAACATTCTAAAAAAAAAAAATTGGCCATGATTCATGACAGACAAACGTGGCTGCTCTGCTTGTTTCCGTTCCTCTGTTGACCTTCCACTTCTGCCTTATATATTTTGTGCACGTACAGCTCAGCTCGAGAAGCTGCAGGCCGGCATGGAGGACCTCAACTCCGCCCAGGAGGAGGTAGCTGCCCCTCCGCTTATGACGGCCCCTCACAAACCATTTCACATCTCACGCGTGTCCTCCCTCCCTCCCGCCTGTCCCAGATCCTCGTCCTGCGGCATGCCATGGAGGCGGCCACGGCGGAGCGGGAGCGCGACATCGCCGCCCAGCAGGAGGACCTGGGCAGCGTGCGGCGCGAGCTGGAGCGCTGGAGGAGCACGGCCGCCAAGTACGAAGAGGAGATCGGCCGGCTGCAGGAGGACTTTGCGCGGCAGCAAGGCGACAACGCAAGTCAGCTGCAGGGTAGGCCAGTAAAAAGTCAAACAAGGGCCCCCAAAGCAGGCCTTCCCCACAGCTGTCGTCACACATCAAAGTATGAACGCAGTATGGTGGCAGTGAACTCGAACTGTTCCAGTCCAACTAAACAAAGCAGAGAGAATTACGATCCTTTGTAAAGTCCGTCGGCTCGGGAACGCTGTCCTCATCGAGTGTGTCCGGCCTCCTTGGTCCTAGGGGAATGCGCCACACTGCAGCAGAGGTGTGCGTCTTTGCAGCTGGACTGTGACGGCCTGAAGAAGGAGAAGGCAACGCTCACGGACAAACTGCGCTGCCTGGAGGCCGAACTGTGCAGGTACATCCGATTGATGACAGTGAACCTTCGCTATCTCGCCCGTCCCTGAGATTAGGGATCAAAAACTGTCAACAAAAAGATGCAACTAGTAACTGCTCCCCTACTAATTTGCTCAATTAGTTGTCAACCAACTGTAGAGCTCGGTGCCATTTTGCAAATGATTGCATTGATCTAAAAGAGTTTTTTTTTTTTTTTATATTTTACTCCCGCTTGGGTCTCTGCAGCACCAAGGCTCAGAGTGTGGTCCTCGGTGGCGTTCTGGAGTCTCTGGAGAAGCGAGAAGAGGTTCTGCATGGCAAGCTGGGTTCTCTAAAGAACCAGCACCAGCAGGATGAATGTCGGCTGAAGAGCCAGCTGGACCAGGCCCAGGACCGCACGCACACGCTGCAGAAAGAAGTACTCATACACACACACAACACTCTGTTCATTATATCAGTGGTACGTCCGTAATCTGCGATTATTCGATTTATCGATGCTTTCGACATTTGATTTTGATTTTCTAGAATTGTTTTTAAAAGTAATCCTAAGGTTGGGGACCACTCAATTATATGACGTACGGCTAACTTTGTGTCACAGTATGAAGACACGCAGTCGCTGCTGTCGGACCTCCGCCAGCGTTACGAGAAAACGGAGCAGGAGAAGACGAACATCCACCAGGAGCTGGAGCAGTGCAGGAGCAACCTGAAGCTGCTGCAGGACAAGAACAGCTCTGTGAGTGCACGTGTGCACACACATGCACGCAGCGACTATGAGGGTGCACGTCGGGGCAAAGACAAGCAATCACCTGTAGCTGGTTTTTGGGTTTGCTTCTTGATGTTTCCCTGCTTTTAGTTTTCTTGTTCATTTGCAGCAGAAAAAGTGGCGTGTGTGTATTTTGTTGTTTGTGAGTCGCACTCCCGGACACCCAAGAAACCCAAGTTCAGTGGAACCTCTGACGGTTGTCCGCCACTTGACGTTTCGAGACCAAATTGAGGTGTGGTGGCACGACGCGGGTTTGACGCCGCCCCTCCCTCGTTGTTTCCTCCTCTTCCGACCCTGCGTCAGGATGTTTAACCACGCAATCTCGTGGCCGGATAAACAAAGAGCTTGACATCATTTATTTGTCGATTCTTACCATATGTCTGCAGACGTGGCCTTTCCACCAGATCGTAACAAGTGGCCCGATGAAGCCTATTTGAATTACCTGGTCTGACCACGCACATTCTAAATTCACCGAAAGTTAATTGCCGTTATAATTGCATTTTTGAAATTGTTGAATTAACAGGTATGCAGTGTAACTTTGGGTTAGGAATTCCAAAAAAGGTTTTGTGGCCATTCCTGCAATCGTGAGGACTTTTGTGGAGGAAGTGATGTCATAATGACTGACAGGCGTTGCGGGGCAACCCTCACAATTTTTTTTTTTTACCCTTTTCCCTCGCCACCGCTGCTGTGTCCTCCCATGTTTATTTGCCGGCTGATTTCTTCTTATCCCTCTCCTCTGCTCTCCTCACCCCTTCCCTCCCAATAGCCATCCATACTGCAGCCTGCCCAAGCCATTTTCATGGGTCTTGTCCTGGCTCTGCTCTACTGGTGTTTCGGCCAGTTGTGGTAGAAAGGTACATGCCGACGTGTGTCCGTCTCTGCCAGTCGCCCCTTCCCTCCCTCCCCCCCGATGTCGCCGCCTGTCTCGCTTCCGGCCCCTTTTTGCAACTTTCTGTTAAAAAGCATAATTTTTCACCCCGCCTCTTTTGCCAACTTACTGACACGGGTTGGTCACGAGACGTCTTCTCTCCAATTTTCTCTTTTGGCCCTGCGACAGAATGCCGGGATTTCATTTATTTATTTATTCTTTTTTTCAAATTCCCGGATTGACTTTGTCTTTCCATTCCGTGTCGTTGGGCCTTTTACAGGTAGATGAAGAAGGCGGGGGCAAAAATGTACAGAGTTGCAGAAAGGGCCGATAAACACTCTTCGTCTCTTTCTCTGCGATGTGAAAATGTTCCAAAGGCCGAGGCATTCAGGGGCTCACATTTGAAACACAAATTCTAAATTCTGTCAAAGAGTTTGACCCTGAACTCCCCAGAGGACATTTTCCATCCATTCTTTGCTCATCCCGACGCCGTACACGCATGTTGGTGAATGCGTCGCACACTCGGAACTCTGCTCCTCGAAATCTCCAAACTCAAAAGATGTTGTTAGCCATTGACGTATTTCGGAAAAACATTGTCTCAAAGGAGCCGAGTTCCATTTTGTCCCGAGCACGTCGGCTTCTTTTTCCTCACGCTTGCTTGCGCCTGCTTTACATCCCTGCTTGAATTTGTTCTCCAGTCCGCTTGATACTTTTTGCCTTGTTTCAAATTCTTCCTGTTCTCAAGCAGACCCTCAAGGTACCAAGATTGTATTTTCACTCGGAGACAAAACAAAGTCCATTAAATGCAAAGAGAAAAAAAAATATACACCCTTAAAACTACCAGGATAAAAATTAGACCAACCCTGGAAGTTGGGTCAATTGGGCCGTGTCTTGCGTGCGTGTTCATGCGATAACATCATCAGGATGAGTCCAAACAATGACGAGTACAGACGTGACTCGTCTCAACAAGGCCATCATTAAATATGACTGCCTCTCGCTCGGCTTTTGTTTGCCCGAACGGCAGCCTTGTAATTGGAACAAAGAACCCATCTCAATCTTTTACACATTGAGGGTCTTTCAAGGTCCAACTAACACTTCTCCTGTCCAAGTTAGCAAAATGGACACCACAATACAAGCTGCTAACGGCAAAACCATTGTTGTGTGTTTGTGGTTTGCGCGTGCATGTGCACATTTTGCGTCTGCCAACAGGGCGGCTGGAGCCCCTGGATGCCGGCCATCGCAGTGATCGTCGCCGTGACGGCAGCCATCATCTACCCCAACCTCTCCAAGAGCAGCTCGGCCTGAAGCACTCGGTCTCACGCACATGCACGCACATCCCGTTTATTGGGGCTTTCTTGTGTGGGCCAGACAATGTCTCAGTCACAACCCTACAAAAAGCATACACACAGACACACACGTATGTGCATTGTTTGCGAGGAGTGCGCCACTGCGTCACTTGTATAAAGTCAAATTGTATATAATTGTAGAGGGAATATAAAAGGTTGTGGTTTCTCACAGATTTATTTTGTTGAGCGGCGGGAAGTTTAGTTTATTTTGGGGGTTTTCTCATTTTTTAATAATCTGTGCTCTTACTCAGTCATGGTGATTATTTTTCCGTTTTTTGTCAAATTGCCACGGAGCCAACCGAACTTCCACATAAAGAAAGGCCAACCGAACTTCCACACGAAGAAAGACGCCTTGCGGCCCAATCGTTTTTGCCCGTTCTGTCCGACTAGCATAAATAACTAAATAACCATTTGTTGTTGTTGTTGTTTTTTTTGCTTTTATCTTAAACCCCCAAAAATAGCTTTGTGTTTTGAGAATTATGAGATGCAGGATTTTGGTTGCTGGCAAAAATGCAAACAAGTTTTCAAAAAATAACAAAACGACTTTGTTTCAGAAGAAAAACAAAAACTCATTGATTGGCAACATGGTAACTCGTCGCTTATTTGTCAGATTTGAACATTTTAAATAAATATCATTGCTGTCCATAAAAAAAAAAACTCGATTGTATTTTTATCCTAAAAGAAATTTGAGTTCTTTAGTGGAAGCTCTGCTCGGCTCGGCTCCAAGTTGGCCATGTTTAATGACATCTGAAATGGCCACCAGTTTTTTCCCCCCATTATTGATTTTTTTTTTTCCGAGGGAGTGGGAGAGAGGTTTTGAAACTTGAAACCAAATGATCAAATATGGTAAAAACATATGTTTTTTTTTATGGTAACTTTGAGGGCACACAAAAAGGGGGTCAAAGTGCCTCTAATGTAACTTAACACAAAAATTTGTGCACACAACCTCTCGCACGCTCACACAGATTCCCAGTGCGTCAATGTTCGTGTTGTGCTGTTTGTGAGCATTTTCACACTTGAATCAATAGCAAGTCAAAAAAATAAAACTTTCTGTGAACCGCTGTCAACTCTGTATCACCTTTATCTACTTGATCCATTTCACGTTGACTTCACCTTGTCAACTTCAGCTTTTTTTTTTGTCAACTTTCTAAAACTTTTGTCAGATATTCCAATTGCCAAGTTTGTCAAACTTCCCGCCAACTTTAGATTTGTCTTTTTTGTCAACTTGTTTTTCAACTTTTGACAACTTCATGTTCACTTGGTCAACTTTTGTAACTGTGACATCAAAATTTAACATGTTGCTTGCCAAGTTAACATTAAGTTTGTCAACTATTTGTCAACTTCCGGCCAACTTCGTGTTGACATTATAAACTTGATCATATTTTGTCAGTTTACAAGTTTGTCAACCTTCAAGTCAAAAACGTCCTTTCCACCTTGTCAAATTTACACCAATTTTTGCATAAACTTCCGAAGTCCAAGCGCCAAATTTCATGTCAACAAAAGGACCTTTAGCTGTAGCACCTTTTTTTGCACGCATTTGTGTGCGCGTGCGGGAAGTTGTGTAGCGCTGTGTATCACTGTTTGTGTAGTGTCTCGTCACATCCATGTTTGAAAAGAAGAAAATAAAGGAATTATCGTGAGGAACACTACAGTACACGGATAGAGCAAGAGAAAATTGTAAAATGAAAATGCTATTGAATGATGTGCTACTAGAACTATTTTGTTAAAGATCTGTTGTTAGCCACGACAATGGGGGAGTATGAGAGTATATATATAATATATATATATTATATTATATATATATATACATACATACACAGAGAAAATGTTTGAAATAAAGTTGTAGCAAGCTGACCCACCACAACTGCGTCCCGTGTCTTCTTGCACCAAACTGTCATATAAATCACTCTCCATATAATTTAATGTTATGTGGTTCCAAAACATCTGTCGGTACCGTCACTAAGAGGGCACGCGTGATTCATTTCGCGTCAGATGAGCAAGCCATAATTAAATCACGAGCCCAGACCTGCTGAGATGCTAATATTTACTGAGGTCACTGAACGCATTTGTCCTGCACACCTAATGGATTACGCAACAGTTTGGGCGAGACAGACACTCGCTCCGTAGATAAAATTTACATTTTGATTGAACACATTACAAATGTTAAATTATCATATATTTCAAGAAATATGGGTGTATTAAAACATTTCTTAAAATTGTTTCATGAGTTTAATAAAAATGTGAATAAAATACATTTCACTTTTAATGTATAGGATGAGTTTTTTCCTTTTTTTTTTTTACTGCTGGGTCGCCTTAATTTAATAAAGGCAATCAACATTTTTAACAAAAGTAACTTTGGGAAAATAAGCCAAACTTCAGTTTGTTTCAAAGATGATAAACATAAAACAATAAATACGTCACAAAGAGTAGTCAAAAAGCTGTATCACTCTTCCGAGGTATTGTGTGATCCCAACCTGCACAAAAACATTTCAAAATAGTATTAACCTAGCCAATATAAACGATCTTTGTTCAAATGTTGACGTCATCCAAAGTGGTGTTGCCTTCATAGTCTCAGCTCAAAATTGGACGTAACGCAAACCAATCAATCAGCAAGTCCAAGGCGTTGAGCGAAACGTCTGCGAATTCGTCACACAGCCTAGTCGCGGCTTTCAAGTCGCATGACGCCGTTTAACTCTCTGCCAACGAACGGTCCAAAGTCATCGCGTTGTCCGCCTGAACGAGCCCGATAACTCGAACTGACAGCTGAAGTCGCGAACATTCCGACTTCTGGAAAGCGACGCGTGAACGCACCCAGCCAAGCCAGTCTCTCCGGCTTGGATCAACAAGGAAAGTTTAGACCGAGTCGAGCTGTTCTTTGTGGAGGCAGCACCGCGGAGCGGCCCGCCTAGCCAACCAGTGTGCCCATAGTGCTCACGGCCCGAAGCAAGATGCCCACCACAGAGAAGGACCTGGCGGAGGACGCGCCGTGGAAGAAGATCCAGCAGAACACCTTTACGCGCTGGATCAACGAGCACCTCAAATGCGTCAATAAGAGGATCGTGGACCTGCAGCTGGACCTGGGCGACGGCCTGCGGCTCATCGCCCTGCTGGAGGTCCTCAGCCACCAGAAGATGCATCGCCGCTTCCACCCCAGGCCCAACTTCAGGCAGATGAAGTTGGAGAACGTCTCAGTGGCGCTCGAGTTCCTGGACAACCAGAACATCAAGCTCGTCTCCATTGGTGAGTCCTTTGTGGAACTCCAGAAAGTTCTATCGGAGGCGTCCTGTTTTGTTTTCAACGTTGTCAGCTTTTGCTGGAACTTAATGATCATGGTCGCATGGAGTTCAAAGCGAACCCAATTTCTATTCTGTTCTAGATAAAACCATGAAATTAGTTATTTGAGCGATTTCGCTTTGCTTTAAAGTGGAGCATTTATGAATGGAGTTTGGCACGTTTGGTGTGGGTGGGCGTGTAAATGAGATCTTAGCTCCAGCAAACCAATGTGTTGTCAATTCTAGAATTGTTGACCATCATATTAATTTATGGAGAATCAGCATTGCATATGTTTAAATGAAAGGCAAATTTTATCCAAGGATTACTAAAAAAAGGAAAACATATTTTAGTTGTGTCTGTCCAGAGATGGATTGAAAAAAGGACATTTTAAAAGTTGTTTGGTATTACAAGAAAATTTTAAGAAGCACAATACTTGTTTTAAATCATGTCAATGCATTTTCAAGAAGCAAAGGGAAAATTTATTGTGACGCGCCATAGTGCTAATGGACAAAATAATCTAGTACAGTGTTAATTGCAAATGTGTGTTCCATGTTAACACAAATAAGCTTTGACGTGTCTTACCTTCATGTCAGCTGCTACATTTAGCAGCTCAACACTTACATGTGAAGGGGAAAAAATGTTACACAATTGCAGCTGAATTGACAATAGCGAGACTATGTCACTGTCTGACATCGTGAAATTACTGTGTGAGTGTGCGTGAAAAAGGGTGTTGTCATGCGCCGCTGGAGGCAGATGTGTTGAATCATGGTGGAATTATTTGCCTTGGGTGTGCACACGGTTTACAATAATAGCAATCATTGACATCGCTAAAGTTGTTCAATTAATAGCACTCTCACACCGAACAAAGGCAGGAAGGCAAATTTACCGGCTTCGGAGGTAGCTAGTGGCCGAGCCCAAATCTGAAGATTACCAGAAATGTGGGACAGGCTAATCTAATTGGCTAAAGCCAACATATTTATTTGCACATTAGCCTTCTTTAAATCAGCACCGTCAGCAGTTTTTTTTTTTTAGAATTTTATATTAAATCCTTATATAAAAGTTAGTAGGATTTCCTTTGTGTACTTTTGTAGGGATATTGGATTTAGCATTCACAAATTAGAATATTTACCTTTTTTTTCTCAAAAATATACAATAGTCTTGTTATTTAAGCACTTCAAGCAGGATTTCTTCCGTTGTGAACACACCTTGAACTTGTGCAGACGCACATGCACGCACACACACCCGCATACACACCCGCACACACACACCAAGATAGCATTCAAGGTCAGAGTAGCACATTGCTCCAGTTGTCATGGCAACATGACTAAACAAAGCACCCGATAGGCTGCTGGAATTCACTTCCCTGTAGTGTAAAATGTGAAATGGGATCATTGTCACTATAAAGTTTATCTTTGTTAGCATGTCAGCTAGCCACACTGAATCATGACGGACTTTGTTCAGCCGACTAAGACAATTTTAACGGCAGGAAATAGAGGCGGCAAAATTTTGTTCACTGCTGCTGGGCTTTTTTTTTTAGACGAGTCTGCCACATTAACTCGCTACATGTTATTAATGCATTTATTTCCCTGGACTAGGCCTGCGTCTGTGTTATTTTTCAAGCAAAATGCTTATTAAGCAATTGGCACAAAAATTATAATTAAAAAATCTAATACAGTATGGCCAAAAAATGCAATTAGCATGTTGCAAGTTTGATTTGGGACACACAAGAAATTGGAGGTGTTAACGCTTCAGAAGAATGCTAACACGTGCCAATCATTTGACTACTAAAATAAGTAAAATTATTATGTAAAGTGAAATTCAGTGGGCCTTAGTGTGTCTTTGCTGTTATGAAAATGACTCATCAATATTAATTTTAGGTCAAATGCATTGACTTTGGCGTGGCCTGCTTGTTGAAGGTATAAACTCAACACTTGTTGTTCCAACAACGTCTGGTAACGACAAATACACACAGTCAGGTCTCGGTTCTTTTTTTTTGTGTATCACTGATGTACCGTTTTGGTGCGTTGGCAATCTTGTCAATGTTGTCACGTCACCGATTGTGTAACATGTCGAGCGCTTTCAGGTGTGACCAAAGTTCATTTGGAATTGCGCACAACCGTCTAGCATTCTTAACAATGTGGTTTTATCGGAGTGATGCTAATGCGCTAACGCTAACTCTTGTGGTGTTGCTGATGTGATCAAATTTGTTTTTCTGGGTGTCTGTTTACTGAGGCATTTATTTGTTCATACATCTGTGCATGTTAGCAGGGGGTTGTCGGAGAATTGGGGGTTGGGTGGTTACAGAGATGATGTCACTTTTGTGGAATGACACACACACACACATGCACACACACATTGTAGGAGCTGCACATCCTGTTTAGCTACCTGATCTTTTCCTCACTTTCAGTCAAGTCACTCAACTTTCCATAGTGAGCTGTTTGTGTTACTTTAGCATCTCCATTTGTTCCCTTTTATCATCAACCCTTACTTTAACAACCTTATATTACAACCCTTAAGCAATCTTCTTTGCTTACTTAAGCATCAATAATAAGTACCTGTACTTTGTCACGCTTTTGCTAGTGTCCTAACAAGTGAGTGCCATTACTCAAGAACTTTGCATTAGTGGTAGCACCCTAACTTAAGCACTGACCTAATAAGTGAGTGCCATTACTCAGAGAATTTTGCAGTAGCATCTTTATTTTAGGATGCTTATTTTAGCGTAAATTAGCACGTTGTTCCGATGCAGCCACCAGGGAAATAGAACTTGCATGCACGCAGATGCACACGCTGCCCTGTAATTTACGTGTACGCACACACACAGTGATGTCATCACGTGCACATATGGTGTGTCTGGAAGTTGTTCACTTCACACAATGACATGATTTGCAGAAAGGTTGCTAACATAGTGCCAGCACCCTTAATATCACCTTCTTGTATGACTTGTATATCTCTACTTTTAACAACTTTGTGTTAACGTCATTAAGATGATGATCTTCCTCGTATTATCGTTTTCTTCTGAAACGCACTCTCAGCATCCTCAGCGCAGTGATTTATCATTTTTGGGTCATAGACCTCAAGTAAAAAATATTTGTATTCAAAAGTTTTCCAGAACAATACTGGGGCATACTAAGATCCCACATAGAACCAGCATTCCAGTTTTAGGTGTGTTGAAAAATCCACAGTGTTTTCCTTTTTTTTTTTTTTTTTTTAACCCAACCCTGGAAATCACAATATTGTCACATTAGGCGTCAATCAACATCGCCCTGCCCACTGTAGCCGAGCTTGACACAGTAGCAAGTCTCGACAAAGGCAGCTGGAGGCCATCAAACAACACTGACCGCCGTATTTGAACTGTTGCTATGGCAACTGCAACACATTAGGACAGGGAGAGAATGTGTGTGTGCGGTGCAAAAGAAAGTGTGTGAGGGAGATTAGCTTGCGCGTGTGTGTGTGCATATAAAGGTGAAAAGTGGAAACAAAATGGCTGCTTCTTATCAGAGTGACACACCTTGCTTCTCAACTACAGGAAGTTGATCAGCAAAGAAAAAAATAAAATCCTTAAATTAGCACACTCAGTGCTAGGGTTCGTAATTTATCTTTTTTTTTTTTGCATCTTGAAGTTAGCATCATACTTTAGCATCCTTAAATTTGGAGTGCTCAATCATGCATGTTTTTGGGATGTGGGAAGAAACCGGAGTGCCTGGAGAAAACCCACACGGGTCATCATTGAACTTGATTTCATACTTTTACCACTGTTGTGCAGACTCTAAAGCCATCGTGGACGGTAATCTGAAGCTGATTCTGGGTCTGGTGTGGACCCTCATCTTGCACTACTCCATCTCCATGCCCATGTGGGAGGGCGACGAGGAGGTTAATTAAACAAGCGCACCTTCCGTTTTGTTTGGTGCCGTTAGCATCCCGTCTCCAACTTTTGGGTTTTACCTTGCAGTCTGACTCCAAGACGCCCAAGCAGCGTCTTCTGGGCTGGATCCAGAACAAAGTTCCTGACATGCCCATCACCAACTTCCACCAGGACTGGAGGACAGGGAAGGTGCTGGGGGCGCTGGTGGACGGCTGTGCACCAGGTACGCTACCAACCCATCGCCAACATCCTTAAAGAGGGAAATCTGTGAATCCACATTCAATGCATGCGTGTGTGTTTTTTTTTTTTTTTTGCAGGGCTGTGTCCGGATTGGGAGACTTGGGATCCAGTGAAGCCGGTTGAGAATGCTACAGAAGCCATGCAGCTGGCTGACGACTGGCTGGGCATCCCGCAGGTTCCTTTCCCGCCGTTGGCCATGACTTGCTGAACACACACGCGCCCGCAATGTTCACTCACATGAGTATGTGTGTTTTCAGGTCATCACCCCAGAGGAGATCATTAACCCACAGGTGGACGAGATGTCGGTGATGACGTACTTGTCTCAGTTCCCCAAAGCCAAACTGAAGCCCGGAGCACCACTCAAACCCAAACTCAACCCAAAGAAGGCCCGAGCTTACGGACCAGGTAGTCCACATTCATCAATAAACTCACAACGCCAAGTTTTGAGATCTTTTCTTGTTGTCGTGTTGATTTGCACCACGCGGGTCGTTGCCTGTTTTGGAGGAAATGAAACTTAGACTTCCCCCGAGGTCCGACTGCTAGCTACTGGAAGCACTGGTGTGCCTTTACAATCACGGGAAGTGAGCGAGCGCCGAGTCGAGAACAATGAGCTCCTGACAGGGGTCAGCATCGTGGTTTGCCCTCCACATCCTGAGAAGGAAATCAGATATGTCCCTAAAAATCTGATTTTTAAAGAGTTGTTATCTTGGAGATATGGTTAATTCCTGATGACCTGGGAATTGTTTGAAATTCTCAAAAAGAGGGAAAAAAAAAAGAAATGTTGAATATTTATTATGCCCTGTCTGTCTTGTTCCCCGTGCAGGTATCGAACCGACGGGCAACCGGGTGCTCCGCCCTGCCTTGTTCACAGTGGACACGTTCAGCGCCGGGCAGGGTCCGGTGACAGTCTATGTAGACCAACCGGACGGCACCAGACAAGAGGTCAGCGCCGTTCTCACTTTCCTTCTGAAATGATTGGCTCCACCAATCACCTGATGACATTTTTGTCCATCTCAGGTCAAGGTGGAGCCCAACGACGCCAAGAGGACGTACGCCGTCTCCTTCGTGCCTCAAGTGGTCGGAACCCATAAGGTTGTCTCTTCTGTTTGGGTGAAGAACCTATTTGCACAAGGTGCTAAAGGCGTCCTGACTTTGTGCTAGGTGACAGTTTTGTTTGCGGGGCAACCCATCCCCAAGAGCCCCTTTGAGGTGGGCGTGGACAAAGCGCTGGGCGACGCCTCCAAGGTGACACTGAAAGGCCCGGGAATCGAACCCGTGGGGAATGTTGCCAACAAGCCCACGTACTTTGACATCTACACCGCAGGTAATTCTTGTCAAACAAGCAGAATTTGCTGGAAAAAAGCAGCTTCGGAAGCAACTCCGGTCTTGTCTTTTCAGGCGCGGGCACAGGAGACGTGACGGTGAGCATCAAAGACCCGCAGGGCCGAGACAACAGCGTGGAGGTCATGATGGAGGACAAGGGCGACAACTTGTACCGCTGCAGCTACCGACCCACGCAGGTCGGCCTGCACTCGCTGACTGTCACCTTCGGGGGCGCCGCTGTACCAAAGAGCCCCTTCGTCGTCGACGTGGGGCCAGGTGAGGACCTTCACTCAAATGTCCACTGGATGGTGAGGAGGGAGAATTTGATCATTTCAGCCCTGGAGTCATCATGATTGTAGACCAGTCGGTCAAGTTCTGAATCATTCAGCATTCCCGACTCCCCAGTCACTATTTTATTAGGGCTTGAACCGATTAATCGATGAGAGATCTGTATTCCGAAAGTAGTATAAAATGGCAAACCGATTTGCCTTTGCTAAGCATCCAATCGCCCTCCTTGTTTTTCTTCAGCCTGCCTACCGGGCGCGTGCAGAGCGACTGGCCGCGGCTTGCAGGCGTCGGGTATGCGAGTGAAACAGGTGGGAGACTTCAAGGTGGACACCAGGAACGCCGGGAGTGGAGATCTCAAGATTCTCCTCAAAGATCCCAGTGAGTGGACACCGCTCATACTGATTCTCAAATTTGGCCCCTCTGTTGGTCTACCATGCGTCTTATCTTTCAGACGGTGGCGAGGTGAGCGTGAAGCAGATCTCAAGTCAGGACAAAGTGCACGCCTTTGAGTATTGCCCACTCTCGACGGGCAAATACACAGTCTCCATCTCCTGGGCGGGGCAGCAAATACCCAAGAGGTGAGCGGAGCATTAATTAAGCTGGCAAGCAAAACCTGCCATGGATTTAGACGCTGATGGCTCTGAGATTTGACATTGTGCAGCATTGTGAAAGAAGCCGTTGTTGTTTCCTCAGTCCATTCGAGGTCACCGTGGGTCCGGAAGCGGGGCCGCAACAGATCCGGGCGTGGGGACCCGGTCTGGAAGGGGGTGTCGTGGCTAAACCTGCCATCTTTGTGGTGGAGTCTGTGGGCAGTGATGTGGGAGTCCTGGGTGAGTCCAGATAGACACAAAAGTCAAGAAGGGAAAAATGAGCCGGCCCCTTTGCCGCTCAGGCTTTGCCATCGAGGGTCCGTCCCAGGCTAAGATCGAGTGCGAGGACCAGAACGACGGCTCGTGCAACGTCCGCTACTGGCCCACCGAGCCGGGCGAGTACGCCGTCCATGTCACCTGCGACGACGACGACATCGAGCTCAGCCCCTTCATGGCCTACATCCTGCCCGATCGCCATAACAACCACCCCGACAAGGTCAGCGGGCCTGGAATTGCGCAATATGATTGCCATGGCCAGATGCAATTTCACTTAACTGCTCTGAAAATTATTTACTATAAATAATGTCTCTTTTTTATTCTGTGTATTCCTTTTTTTTTACAATTATAAGCTCCGCCCACTAAGATGCAACTGACATGATATCACCCATACCCGACAGGTTCAAGCGTTCGGGCCCGGGCTGGAGAAGACCGGCTGCCTGATCCACCAGCCTACGGAGTTCACCGTCAACGCCAAGGATGCTGGCAACGGTCCACTCAAGATCATGGCGCAGGTATCCAGATGGACGGATGGACAGTATAGAGACGGATGCATGGGTGGATGAAGGTTATTCAGCACCAACTGCTCGTCACCTTCTCGTTCGTTTGACAGGATGCCGAGGGTCTCCCCGTGGAGGTGAAGGTGCGCAGCAAAGCCGAGGGCCAGTACACATGCTCCTACACGCCTGCCTCGGCCCTCAAGCACACGCTGGCTGTGTCCTGGGGAGGAGTCAGCATCCCCGGGAGCCCATTCAGGGTAAGCAGCGGCCCCTCGCAACCAGCGGGGGAGGTCTCGATAAACGCCACACTAGCTAAGAAACCCGTCATTATCGTCACGCGCGTTGTGGAGGGTCGACGGATTTTAGCCTTTGAGCCTTGAGGTGCATCGTTGTTGAACAGTTGAGTCGAAGGGGGTTGGAGACCCGAAGATAATCAGGAGATGACGTGAAGGTGTGCGTCTTTACACATTTCAAACCATTCCACAATTTTCACATCTCAGGGAATAAATGTACAATCATTTGCTATGGAAAAAGAAATTGTCCAAATAAAATGGCTTGAACGGGAATCGTGGTATGTCCTTTTATTGAAAAATAATGACAACCACAAAATGGCAATAACATTGATGATTGGAAATGGAGTAATCGTGCATTAGCGCCTGGACGTAAGTGAAATATTCAACATTTCAATTCTTCGCAATCAGTCACAATGTCGGGGACGATCTGAAATCAAAGTTTGCTGTTCTGATTTGTTTCTAACGTCCTCAAATTGATCCTTGATTGGGGTAAATTTTGGGTCTATTTTGTGAAACGTCACTAAAAAAAGTGTTGCTTGTCTTTAGGTGAACGTGGGCAAAGGGAGCCACCCAAATGAGGTCAAAGTCTTCGGCCCGGGAGTGGAGAAGACGGGACCCAAAGCCAGCGAGCCCACTCACTTCACCATTGACTGCTCCGGAGCGGGAGATGGTAACGGACACAAAAACTAAATTTGTGAATCTGCTCTTTCCTCGTTTGCGAGTAAATGCTGCTTTCCTGGCAGCTTCTCGCTCCCAGTCTGACCCGTTTCTGTTATCAGCAGTCTTTCATTCCAGTCATAGTCGCAATTCCATTGCCGCCATTGACTCTCGGCCCATGTGAACCTTCTCAACAGATAGATTTCAGACCTCCTAAATGTTTTTGGCCCTCCGTTGTTTCCTCAGGTGACGTCAGCGTGGGCATCAAGTGTGACAGCAACATGGTGGGTGACCGGGAAGCCGACGTGGACTTTGACATCATCCCCAACGCCAACGACACGTTCACTGTCAAGTACATCCCGCCCGCCGCGGGACAGCTCACCGTCAAAGTGCTCTTCACTGACAAGGTGGTTACGCAAGTCTGAACATCTCTTGAAAGTGTTCCCAATCATCCAATCACATTCAAACAGAAGCTTGAATGTTTTCTTGTAATTCCCTCGAGCTCCTCACACACATTTTTTTTTCTTCATTATGAAAACCACACAACCTAGCATTTAAACAGGGGTGTGTAAACTTTTGCTAACCACCATATGCCCTCCGTGACCTAGTTTTCCATCTGTGTTTCCATCCAGGAAGTTCCCCAGAGTCCTTTCCTGGTGAACGTAGACCCCTCCCATGATGCAACCAAGGTCAAAGCCACGGGACCCGGACTGGCTCGCACAGGTAAATAAAGACGCGCGTGATGAAGTCACTTCCTGTCGGGACATTGACGCACGAGTGTCGTGACTAGGTGTGGAAAGCGGAATACCGACCCACTTCACGGTCCTGACAAAAGGAGCGGGAAAGGCACCGCTGGATGTCACCTTCTCATGTCCTGTCGATGATTTTGACATCATCGACAACTACGACTACTCGCACACCGTCAAGTACACGCCGGTGGCGCCGGTAAGACGCACCCGTACACCCAAGTGAGCCCAAATAAATCTGATGCATGAAATTCATCTGCTAATTTTTTTACTTCTGAGATAATAAAATATTCTGCCGTTTGAATTGTTTTAATTGCATTCCACATATATTGACTGGCATTTTTAATGAGGTGATAGCTACCTACAAATTTTTAAAAAATCTTCCAAATGATACACGTACATGTGCTCAGGGCCCGATGAGCATCGCAACGACGTTTGGCGGGGACCCCATTGCAAACAGTCCCTTCGCCGTGGGCGTGGCGCAACGCCTGAACCTCAACAACGTGGGCGTTGACAATCTGGACGGACGTAAGAGATCCTAATAAAGGACAGAGTCTTTTCAGCAGCATGAAAAAATAAATGTTTTAGGTGTGGAGGTGGGCCAAGCGCAGCACTTCCTGGTTAACACAAAGGGAGCCGGAGGTCAAGGACGCCTGGAGGTTGAGGTGGTGAGTGTCATCTATATCTCATATTCCATCTTAATCTTATTTATTGATCCTAATGTCTTTTTTTTTTTCCTGGCCTAATCCATCTTTGTTTCTTAGCTGAGCCCTAGCCAGCGGCATGTGCCGTGCAAAGTGGAGCCAATGCCCGGGAAAGCCGACGTGAATCAGGTGCGGTACACCCCCACAGAAGAGGGGGTGTACGCCGTCAACGTGTCCTATGACGGACACCCCATCGCGGGAAGCCCCTTCCCCGTGGAGGGCCTGCTGCCTCCGGATCCCAGCAAGGTACCAAATTGCCGTCTTCTACTGCCATTAACATTCTGGACAAAATGTGCCTCCCCCTGTTGGGTTTCCATGGTGACATCCTCAATTTCCATCTAGGTGAAGGCCCACGGTCCAGGTTTGAAAGGAGGTTTTGTTGGGAACCATGCTGAGTTCACCATAGACACCAAAGGGGCCGGCACAGGTGGTTTGGGTCTGACAGTGGAGGGACCCACCGAGGCCAAAATCGAGTGCTCGGACAACGGGGACGGGACCTGTTCCGTCTCCTACCTGCCCACGGAACCCGGAGAATATCTGGTCAACATCCAGTTCGAGGAGGTCCACATCCCGGGCTCACCCTTCCGAGCGGACATCCACTGGCCTTTTGATCCGAGCAAGGTGGTGGCCACTGGGTCGGGCCTGAGCAAGGCCAAGGTGAGAGAGAGCCTCGACTGGATGGATCTGAATTTTTGGACTTTGTTTTGTCAAGATAAACTCTTGTGCATGCAGGTGGGAGAGGCCAGTGTGGTCTACGTTGACTGCGCCCAAGCTGGACGTGGTCAACTCAGCCTGGAGGCTGTTCCAGACCCATCTTCTGCCTCCACACCTGCAGGTTTGATACAAAGACAATTCAATAACTAGCTCTACTGTTCATCAAAAATGAATGTGTTCCTCGACTATTTGTTCCAGGTGTGAAAGCAAAGACGGAAGTGGTGGACAACAAAGACGGGACATACGCGGTCACCTACGTTCCTCTGACGTCGGGAACGTACACTTTGCTGCTCAAGTACGGCGGCAAAGCCGTTCCCGGTTTCCCTGCCAAGGTGATGGTGGTCCCAGCCATCGACGTCTCCCAAGTCAAAGTGTCTGGGCGTGGAGTGGACGGAAAAGGTACGCAATTGCCTGCTTGCTGACAGTCCCACCTGGATGGTCAACGTAAAGCCCGCCCTTCCTCATTTGTCCCGCAGGCGTCTTCAGAGAAGCCACCACCACGCTTACGGTGGACGCTCGTCCTCTGAGCCGGAAGGGCGGGAACCGTGTGAAAGCCGAGGTCAGGAACCCGTCTGGGGATCTGACGGACTGCGTGGTCAAAGACAATAAGGACGGCACGTACAGCATTGAGTACACACCGTATGAAAACGGTAATGCAATTCCTACCAAGCATCTAAAAATGGTCATGGGCTAAACTTTGGTCCACAATTAGATGTCCTCTGTAGCCCATTGTCTGGCCTGAAACCTTGGTCCCTAAATCCTTTTCACATGGTGTGCCCAATTGTCTTTCAGGCGAGCACAGTGTCCAGGTTCTCTACGAAGACACGCCCGTTCTACGGAGCCCGGCCAGGGTTTATGTGTCTGACGGCTGCGACCCCAGCAGAGTGATGGCCATGGGGCCAGGCCTCAACAAGGGCCTGACCGATAAAACCAACTCCTTCAACATCATTACCAGGTGGAGGCACTTACACGCCCATGGTGCGCCGCCCGCCCGTCTTGGTCTAACAAAAATGCTACTGTAGGGGGGCAGGCACTGGTGGTCTGGGCATCACCGTTGAGGGTCCGTCTGAGTCCAAGATGGCGTGCAAAGACAACAAAGATGGTAGCTGCAGTGTGGATTACGTCCCCTTCACGCCAGGCCTCTATGACGTCAACATACTCTATGGAGGAGAGCACATTCCCGGTGAGTTAGTTAAAATTACTACCGAGTCCATTCATGCAGGAAGTCAACTTGACAAAAGAGGAACATCTGAAGAAAATCAACTCTCTTTATTGTCTTTTAGGAAGCCCTTTCAAAGTTCCAGTGGAGGACCTTGTAGAACCCAGTAAAGTGAAGGTTTACGGGCCGGGAGTGGCTCCAGGGGTTCGGGCCAACATTCCGCAGATGTTCACAGTGGACTGCAGTGAGGCAGGCCTAGCACCGCTCGTGGTCGCTGTGCGCACTCCTAAAGGCTTGTCAGAACCTGTGGAGGTGTTGGACAATGGGGACGGCACCCACACGGTGTCCTACACGCCCTCCGTGGAGGGCACCTACTCTGTGGCTGTACAGTACGCCGAAGAGGACATTCCCAGAAGGTACTGCATGTGGAACTGCTTTGGATTTTCAATCTGCTTTCTTCACGTTACTTCATTAATCTTGCAACTTTTTGTGTTTTCTTCCCCTTTTAGTCCGTTCCCTGTTCAAGTGCTTCCCACCCACGACGCCCGTAAAGTCCGAGCCAGCGGCCCCGGGCTGACCAGCAAAGTCCTCGCCAGCTTCCCCGTGGAGTTCAACATCAACGCCAAGAAAGCCGGACAGGGCCAACTGAGTGTGCTCATCACTGTCAGTACTTCCACACACGTTGAGTTGTATTGATTTTGAAAATCCACCGCAATCAACCGCTGGCTGTCTTCAGGACCAGGACGGCAAACCCAAGCTGCCCACGATCCACGACAACGGAGACGACACGTACAACGTATCGTACGTGCCCGACCGAGCGGGTCGCTACACCATCGTGATCAAGTACGGCGGTGACGACATCCTGGACTCGCCTTACAAAGTCCAAGCCACGGTGACGGGAGACGCTAGCAAGTGCACCACGACTGGTGCGTCACTAGCAAATACGGCGCGTAGCATTTTAGATTGACCTTTCTTTAAAGGTCATAGCTAATGTGCTATGTACATCAGGGCCTAAAGTGGACCCGAGAGGGGACCTGGATCACGAGCTGTTCCTCCTGGTCGACACCAAGGGTGCGGGCAAAGGCAAAGTGAACTGCGTGGTGGTGCAGCCCAACGGCAGTGAGGTGGACGCCGCGGTGAAGGACAACCAGGATGGAACTTTCGACGCTTTCTGCACGTTGCAGGAGCCGGGCGACTACATTATGTTCGTGCGTTTCGGTGGGGAGCACATCCCCGGGAGTCCCTTCAAAGTCAAGGTATCGAAAGCAGCTCCGAGCCGAGCATTTTCGTCCCCCGCACATATTTCTTAGTAAGAAAGAATTAGCACTGCAGCCGTTTGATGCAGCAAAACAAAGCTGTCTGTCAGCTTTTCAAATCTTCCTGTGGTGTCCTCAGGCAACCAATGAGGTCCCTGCCGTGCAAGAACTGACGTCAATCCAGCAGCAAGCTGCTCCACCAGGTCTTGGCTTTCAGCCCTGGGTACGCGTGCAAACACACACACCCTCCAACTTGCTCAAGCGTTCTCCTTCCAATGAGATTGTCGTAAGTGACATTCACCGGTTCCTCCCCCTCAGGTGACGTCAGATGAGCTCGGCAACGGCATTGGCGGCGGCAGCGCATTCAGACCCTTCCACATGGTCATTCCTTTCGCCTTCAAGAGGGGCCAAGTCACCGGTGAGAGACACATGCATGCAGCATTGAAAATGTTTCTTTAAAAAAAAGAATGTCCCCCCCAAAAAACATATTTTGTGTCTTTCAGGGGAGGTTCTGATGCCGTCGGGAAAGTCCGCTCAGCCGCTGATCACGGACAACCTGGATGGGACGGTCACTGTGCAGTACTCTCCCACCGAGGCCGGCCTGCACGAGATGCACATCAAGTACAACGGAGTGCACATTCCAGGTATGGATCTTGAACTTTGAACTCTTTTGGGAAAGCTGTCCCTAATCATTAGTCTATCAGTTTATTGTCAAACTAATGAGAAAATTGAGAGAATTACACCTTATGTAAAGATGTGGGTGTGTTGCTGTTCCAGAGTCCCCTCTTCAGTTCTACGTGAACCGCTCCAGTAGTCCTAGTGTGACGGCCTACGGTGCAGGCCTCAGCTACGGCGTGGCCAATAAGACTTCGGTGTTCACCGTCAACACAGAGGATGCTGCTGAAGGTATGACACCACAAATCATGACTAGATGATCAAAATACATGGTCTGGTGTGCCTCAAGGCTCAATACTAAAACCACTGTTTCTTTCAGTGGTGTTTTTCTTTGCTGCTCATGTTCTTGAATTTGTGGGAAGTTGTTGGGACACTGTTGCCGCTATGCATGTGTCCAGGTGGCCTGGACCTGGCCATCGAGGGTCCGTCCAAGGCGGAAATCACCTGCCTGGACAACAAGGACGGCACGTGCACCGTCAGCTACCTTCCCACGCTACCGGGTGACTACTGCATCCTGGTCAAGTACAACAACAAGCACATTTCTGGCAGCCCGTTCACCGCCAGGATCACGGGTTTGTACCCGCCGACAAGGTTATATTTGTGGAGAATAGGAAAAAAAACGCTGGGAGGACAGTTTCCAAACCAAATCCTGCTTTGCATACGCCACAGAGGACAAACAACGGCGCTCGCAGGTGAAATTGGGCTCATCGGCCGACTTCTTCCTGAACATCAACGAGACGGACTTGAGTCTCCTCAGCGCCAGCATCACGGCGCCGTCGGGCCGCGAGGAGCCCTGCCTGCTCAAGAGGATGGCCAACAACCACGTGGGCATCTCCTTCATCCCCCGTGAAGTGGGCGAGCACTCGGTCAGCATCACCAAGAACGGATGCCACGTGGCCAACAGCCCCATCTCCATCATGATCGTGCAATCTGAAATCGGAGACGCCGGGCGCGTTCGGGCCTACGGTGATGGCCTGGTGCAAGGGACCACGTTCACCGACACCAGCTTCATGGTGGACACGCGAGATGCCGGTAAGATGGCCGCCGCCAAGCTGGGGAACCTCTTTGACATCATGCTGACATCTTCGTGTTACGTTAAGGTTACGGTGGGCTGGCGCTAGCCATCGAGGGGCCGAGCAAGGTGGACATCCAGACGGAGGACATGGAAGCCGGGACGTGCCGTGTCTCCTATTGTCCCACCGAGCCTGGAAACTACATCGTCTCCATTCGCTTCTCTGACAAGCCCATCCCAGGTACCAAGAAAACACCCAGATGAGCTCCACTGGATTTTGTGAGGCCAAACACGTTTGGCGTCTGTGTCGGACAGGGAGTCCGTTCACAGTGCCGGTGACGGGCGAAGGTCGCATCCGGGAGAGCATCACCCGCAAACAGAGGGCGGCACCTGTTGCCGGCGTGGGCAGCGTCTGTGACCTCAGCCTCAAGATACCAGGTACCTGTCGCTTGAGATGTTTTCTTCAATTCATGTCTTTCTTCCCTTCCCTTCCTTCCTTCCTTCCTTCCTAGCCCGCTTCCCAAATTTTTCTCCACAATTTGCTTCCTGGTCTTTCTATCATCTTCATGTTCATCTTCCTCCAGTGCGCTGCTTCTTCTTGACCTTGTGTCGCTCCTTCCTTCCTCACATCTCTTTTTCTTCTCACTTCTGTGGAGCCCGCCGGTGTTCCAGTGGGGAAATGGCCGAGGTTTGCTGCCATTGTTTTTATCAACAGTCTGCTCTATTTCACTTTCTCCTCCCTCATAAATGCTCAGAACTGTAAAGCTAGAACAAAACAAGATTGGATTTTAAAGTGAAACCATGATAAGCATACAAAAACAACAAACAATGAGATTATGTTTTTTATAATAAATACAAAATGTGAACAACATTGCTAAAATTGATGTTTGTGTTTTAAATGACATTCAATTTATTCATACTTGTGTTTCGTCGGCAGCCCTGGACATGCGCGATGTCCGATCCGAGGTCACGTGCCCGTCGGGCGCCGTTCAGCCTGCTCAGCTGGTTGCCGCGGGCAACGACACATACTGCGTGCAGTTCGTGCCCACCGAGATGGGCGTGCACAGAGTGAGCGTCCGGTACCGGGGCGCCCACGTGCCCGGCAGCCCCTTCCAGTTTACTGTGGGGCCCCTGGGCGAAGGCGGCGCTGCCAAGGTCAAAGCGGGAGGCCCTGGACTGGAGGGAGCACTGGTGGGAGAGCCAGGTAGGCAGCCATCCCTGAAAGGGGGGTTAATATTTTTGACAGAATTTCCAGGGGTCCACTTCTAGATTGCCAGTGCAAAGTTGGCCCTCTTGGTTTCTTAGTCTTCAAAGAGGCCCCACTCACTCCATTATTGTGTCTACAGCCGAGTTCAGTATCTGGACCAGAGAGGCCGGCGCCGGGGGCCTGTCTGTGGCCGTGGAGGGTCCCAGCAGGGCCGAGATCTCCTTTGACGACCGCAAAGACGGATCCTGCGGCGTCTCCTACGTGGCACAGGAGCCCGGTAGATAAACAACACACACACACACACACACACACACAACAAAAAAAGAAAAAACATTAATAGCCTTTGTGTGCGACGCCAATGTGGTTCTCCAGGCGACTACGAAATTGCCGTCAAGTTCAATGATCAGCACATCCCTGACAGTCCCTACCTGGTCCGTGTGGCGGCCTCCACCTACGACACCCAACGCATGATCGTCACCGGACTTCAGGTGGGCCGCCCACATGAATACAAAAAAAATTGACAGTCCACCAAAATAATATAACAATAAAGTAGAATTAAAAGAAGAATGTAATCCCAAACGCCCATTTGCAGAAGTCTGGTCTGAAGTTGAATCAGCCGTCGGCCTTCACTGTGTCAATGGAAGGAGCCAAAGGAAAACCTGAGGCCAAGGTCACCAGCCCCTCAGGAGCTCAAGAGGAGTGTGCCGTTAAACATCTGGAAGGAGGTGCGTTGATCTCCGTATGTGTGCGTCCGTGCACAGCAATGACTTGCTCTCCCATCCCAGACAAGTACTCGATCCACTTCATCCCCCGGGAGCGAGGTCTCCACACAGTGGACGTCAAGTACGGGCCCCAGGGCCGGACTTCCTTCAGCGTCATGGTGGGCTCGTCCGAACCGGCCGGAGGAGCTGCGCTGGTCTCGGCGTACGGTGCCGGACTGGAGAAAGGCACCACAGGTTTTCAAATCTTCCTTTTGCCATTTTCCAGGATTCCAAAAGAAAATAGTCGTACAAAATGAATGACATTCCAGACATATAGATAGGTGATTTATTTTTCAAACTTATTTTTTATCAGTAATCAAGAGATAATTAGGAGATAATTCATTTTTATATTATTTTTCCAGATAAGGTGACCATTATTTTCTATAATCAAGCCAGTGTGCGTGCGTCCCGCCGGCAGGTGTCCAATCGGAGTTTATCATCGACAACACGATGGCAGGGCAGGGCGCGGTGGCCGTCACGGTGGAGGGCCCGTCCAAGGTTCAGATGGAGTGCCTGGAGGTGGCTGAGGGCTACAAGGTGCTCTACACGCCGATGGCTCCCGGCAGCTACGTCATCGCCGTCAAGTACGACGGACCGCACCACATCGCCAGCAGCCCCTTCGTCGCCAAAGTCACAGGTTCGCTCCTCTTCTAGTTTATGCCTTTAGCTCTTGTCGCCATCTTCCATCTTTGGTCTTAGTCAGCATCCTCTTTCAGGTCCCCCATTGGTGAACGTGACCAACGCCAGCGTGTCATCGACACTGACCCTTGAACCCTCCGTGGAAGCGTCAGTGCTTAGCAGTAGCAGCGGCGGGTCTTTGCAGAGCGCCACAGGCGGGTCGGACGCCAGCAAAGTGCTGAGTCGAGGCCCGGGCCTGAGCAAGGCCTATGTGGGCCAGAAGAGCAGCTTCTCGGTGGACTGCAGCAAAGCCGGTGAGTCTCACTACACAATCTGAAACGGGCCTGGTCCTTCTTTTGATACATGCTGGCAAGTGACCCTTTTCAGCCTATAATATATAACATGCCCCCACCAGGTAAGAACATGTTGGTGGTGGGCGTGCACGGCCCCCAAGTTCCCTGCGAGGAGGTCCTGATCAAGCACTTGGGCGACCTGCACTACAATGTCAGCTACGTGCTGCGCGAGCGCGGTGACTACGTGCTGGTGGTCAAGTGGGGCGAGGACCACATCCCCGGCTCGCCCTTCCACGTCGTCGTGCCCTGATGTCGCCGATTGGGGGCTTTTTTGCGGCTTTCCCTCCCCCCCATTTCTGCCGGCCCAAGCTATATTTAAAATGTAGGATTACAATGATAGTTGTCACATGCTAATTATGCTAATGTATTTTAGCATTGATTTGTTGTTGCTGTTAATATATTTAACATTTTGATCAACAGCTTTGAAGAAGTGGAATAAGGCCAAAAAGCATTTTTGGGGGGCATTTTGACCATGACAATATTTGTACAGTAGTACCTTTTGAACCAACAAGGAGAATTTTAGCAGGCAGCTAATAATTCTTTGCAAATGACTTGCTCGAACCATTTTTTTAAGTTTATTCTAAAAGTCAACATACAAGAAAACCAGTATCGATGGTGCAGGAGTTATTAACTCATGTGCAGGAATATGTAGACAAACAATATACTCATTTTCTTAATCTGCAACACATTCTCATTTTGAAACTGTGCTAAAAATGTTGCTAAAAATGTCCTAAACAACTGGAATGGCTTTTTTCACAGTGTTGTGCAAAGAGCTCAAAATATTGCCAAAACTGGAAACGGGTTGTGTCACACTCCAGTCCAGCAGGGAGAAGAGTAAAACGGCACGTGAGCTTTTGTTGGGCTCGCTTAGGGGACTACTAATGTTTTACTTCTCCCACAATCCTTTGCTCTGGCTGTGAACGCTGTTTAATGTCATGGAGTAGGTTCAGCTCGTCTCGTCCCATTTGAATGTTGCCTTCTCATGTGTCACTATGTACATTTGATCATTAAAATGAACTGATATTACTGAACGGTTTTATTTTCATTCATATTTTAACCAAGATAATGTATCGACATTTATTTATTACAAAATGCCTTGTTTTTACATTTTTTTTTTCAAGTGAGTGCAATACACTAAAATTAATACAGATGTCTTTTCTGAAAAAAACCAAAAAAAAAACTTCCTGGAGGAGCAGACTTGGCGGGTAAACAACTTAGTGTGGGCGTGTCACTGTTACATCATGCAACTTG
Source organism: Syngnathus floridae (assembly GCF_059516105.1). NCBI lineage: Eukaryota > Metazoa > Chordata > Actinopteri > Syngnathiformes > Syngnathidae > Syngnathus > Syngnathus floridae. The sequence goes on along the minus strand of NC_142423.1, from coordinate 13,483,394 downwards.
ACCCCCCCCGACCCCACACACACACGCAGAAGGCAAATGACTTTTCGTCTGCATGGTACCTCGTCACTTTGGACCAATCGCTGGGCTGCAGCTCACCTTTGTCAAGTGCGTATGTGTGAGTGTGCGTGTCTCCCTTGTCTCTGAGCTTGCATATTGTTTGGTGTCTCCTGGCTAACAGCACACACGACAACGAGCTGGTGGCCTTTTCCTCCACTTGCAGGTGAGCACCACTTCCTGTTCATACTCTTGACTGAGTCTAAAACGTTTCCTGTTCATACTCTTGACTAAGAGTCTTAAAATGTTTCACCATCCTCCATAGTAAAGACAACTCGTTTGTTCATATGGCATGGAGGGGCTTCAAATGTTTGAGATTTAACTTTTTTTCATGAAGGCTTCCCAGCAGGTAATAGTTGTATCCTACATGTGACATTGAATTGTTTTTGAAGGCTTGACATTTGGTTTTTAGCAGACATTCCTGTCACGCACCGTTGCTTTAATCTGATTGTCCGAAAGATTAAGAACTTGTCTAGGCAGAATTTTGTTGGCCTGTGTTCAGTCTATAAACGACGATTGGATTGTGATTTTCATCCACTCGTGTTTCTCCTGAATGGTCAGGCCATAATGCTTGGTCTCCAGGAACTGCTAACACCTAAGGGCTGACCATAAACATTTAACAATGGGCTGTGGAATGTCTTTGAAGGCACCAAAAAAAAGGGTGTGTGTAAAATCATGTGAAGGCCGCTTGCGAAGTGTAAATAGCGTGATGCTTGACATGCCTTTTGCGTGTTCAGACAGCTTCATCTCCATCTTTGCATCCCCTTCTGTTTTTCAGCAACCGCCACCATGAAAATAGCATCGTTCAACATCCAGAAGTTTGGACGAAGCAAAGTGTCTGACCCTGACGTTCTTCGGATCCTGGTCCAGGTAACACGCACGCATGCACGACACAATATTTGTGATTCATGGAAGAATCCAACGGACTATTTGGTGATTGTATTCAAATATACCACCCCCAGATTATCCGTCGCTATGACATCATCGTGATCCTGGAGGTGGTGGACATCAGCGGCACATCGGTCCAAACTTTGCTGAATGCGCTCAATACGTACGTCTGCAGCAGTCCGAAATGCTCAAAAGGAAGGAAAATTATACGTGTGTGTGTACGCAGGCCCAACGCGTCTCATCACTATACTCTGAAGATCAGCACTCGGCTAGGACGTTCCCACTACAAGGAGCAGTTCATGTTCCTCTACAGGTAACCACGATGATGTCATGGTCGCTGGACTCTGTGGCCAATGTGTGTGCGGCTACGCGCAGGGACGATCTGGTGGACCTGGTGGGCTCGTATCAGTTTGACGACCAGGTGACGGAGGGCGGCGACGTCTTCGCCAGGGACCCGTACATCCTGAGATTCCGATGTCATGACACAGGTGGGAAAAGTCAGCCTCGCACGATAAGTGTGCCTCAGCGTCACTGTTAAAGTGTGTATTTTCCTGGCAGTGCTGAAGGACCTCGTGATGATTCCCGTCCACACCAAACCGGAAGACTCAGAGACGGAGCTCGACGAGCTCTATGACGTCTTTCAGCATGTCAAGATGAAGTGGAGGACTGATGTGATGATATTTTCATTCTTGTTGACCATTCAGTTCCTGTTTCTCTCGACAATATGAGATCTCACAAAAAGTCTGCCGTTTTGGTTTGAAGAAGACTTCAACTTTCGGGATTTTGGACAATTGCTACTTTTCCTCTTTCCTCAACAGAACGTGATGATCTTGGGCGACTTCAACGCGGATGGCGCGTACGTCTCCAACAGGGAGTTGCAGCGTATCCGCATTCGCAGCGATAAGAACTTCCATTGGCTAATTGGAGATGACGTCGACACCACGGCCAGTGTAGGCAACATGCATACATACGACAGGTAGGATGCGGAGGTGACCTGAACTCTGAGGAGATGTTAGGAGACGTCAATGCTAACAAACATGGAATTCAAAAACGTATTTGCAGGATCGTGGTCTACGGCGACGACATGCTCCGCGCCGTGGTGCCAAACTCGGCCAGACCCTTCAACTTCCAAAAAGCGTTCCATCTCAGCAATGAGCAGGTGAAGCAGCATGTGGCTCATCAGACAAGATATTCCATACAACTTCTTTCTAAGAATTTTACAAACTCTCAGTGTGTCGCGGTGGAAGAAAAAAGCAAAACACGGCAATATGGAGCTTGTCGCTTTTGCAGGCACTGAAGGTGAGCGACCATTACCCGGTGGAGGTCGAGCTGAGGTCTCTCACTACGCCACCACCGGAAAATGAAGGTATCTGCTGCGATTATGTCACCCTTCTGCTGTGGTATTACATCAAAAGATGAAAAGAAATCATAGATTTTCAGAAATTCCACAGAAAGTGAACACTTTTTGGTTGAACTCCAAAGAAGAACCCGCGAGGAGATAGGAAAATAAAGCAATGTGCTTTTTTTTCTGTTCAAGCCACCCCAGCAGTTCCGCAATCGGACAACGAACTGCAGGAGTTGAAAAGAGGAAACTTGCTGCTGGAGCGTGAGAAACTCAACCTGGAGATCCAAATTTTGCAGCTGAAGCTGGCTAAGATGCAGCAAGGAGATGAACAGCCACGCCAGGAGCCAACGTCAAGCTGCAAAATGCTGTGAGATGATGACACACTGCAAAATGTTGAACACTGAAGCCAACAGTCTCGTCAAATCGGCGACGTTAGTACATTTCAACACTATTCTGCTGAACTGAAGAGATCTGAGTCAACGTCTGCTAGCTGAATAATTCAAAGCTTCAGGTCGCTTGCTTCCGAAGGCCAACACGAGCACTTTTACCTCAGACATATCCACTTTATTGAGGCATCATTTTGTTATAATCAATTCATGACCTTAGTGAGTACTTTCATGGTTTTGCTCATTCAACTTAATTTCATTGAATGCTTTTTTTTCTAGGTTTTTAAAGTGTTTATTATATTATGGAGTAAACCATAAAGGTACAACTATAGACTCTTGTGGAACTCCGCAGTCCCTTTTACTGAATATGCTATAACATCCAACATTATATTATAAATAACCTACTAAAACTATTTTGGAGACTGGTGTGAAAAAATTAATTTGCAAACCGTTTTTTATGCTTTTCTTTTATAAATCGCACAGTGACGATATCCTGCTAAACAGAAGCATGTCCAGCTTTGCTTCCATAGTCCTACAGGTTCTCTTAATGATTTCAACCATATAACATAGATGTATGAAACCAACAGAGCAGAGTTAAGGTGATTTCAAAACATTTTATTAGTCTTTCCTCCATTTACAGTAAAAAAAACAAAACACATTGTGATGTTTTTCCCTCTTGCATTAACATAATTATTAACATAATATTTCAAATATGTTGAGGGAGACCAACCTTTTATTTGAAAAGGGCCGGTCAGTGTTTAGGTCTACAAGTGCTTACAAGAAAACATCACAGTGTGAAAGCTGTACACTGACTCCAGTTGACACTGCCTGAGAACCGTCGCAGGAAAAAACAACACTTAAACCAGAACAAAACAAACCGGACATGCTGCAGTCAGATTAAGCCCAGGCGGCAATCATCGGGAGGCTTCACTTCTTGCCTGATTTCTTGATTCCGGTGCCAGCTGATGGAGGGAAAAGACATGATGGCACATGAGGAGCGCTAGTCCATTCAGGTTCTCATGCCAACTTCATTGCGCTTATCCCAAGATCTATATGTTAAATTATGCAATTGTGTTCATACCGAGAGGTCCTTTCCCAGAAGCTTTGGCCTTCAAGGCCTCTAAGGCTTTCTGCTCCTCCTTCTGCTTCTGCTTGAAGGCAACCTCGTCCTGCACACATTTTGTACACTTCAATGTCATGGGAATTTTCACGTGCACGAATAATTGCAATGAACCTAACGCTTGCATAACCATTTGCTAAATACCAAATGCAAGATAATTATTATACGTTTAAGAAACTTACTTCGTCCATGTCTTTGGCCTGTTTTTTGGGCGCTTTCAGTGGTTTCTTTTTGCCTCCTGAAATGAGATGGGTTACTGTCAACACAGAACACAACTGACTGGCAGGTATGAACACGACTTTATTAAATGTACGCAATGTGTCAACATATGGTATTTAAAAAAAATTACTGTAGCGACTCTCATTAGCAACGTAGCTAACCAGCTAATGCAACAATAATGTAACGTTAGTGATTTTTAATGTTATTTTTACATGAATATATCATGGTACGCATTCGCAGCGATCTAAAATGACGTCTCACCTTCTCTGCCAGACATTTTATGGCGTTAATAAGCGCAAAAAAAGAGGAAAATGGTGTAACGTTTTGATAATAAAATTGGACTGCCTTTTTTCTATCCTGTCACGAAGAAGCCGCGCCGCAAGGACCCCTTCAGCCAGAAGAACTTTGAACCCGGATATAGAAGCACCATCATATGCCTGATCAAAACTCAAATGCTATCGTCCGGCTTTTCACTTCAGAATGACCTTATGGACGCTGAAAAAATATCCTCCCAGTGACATGTTTGTATCGGAAATACACAAGATTACAGGTATGTGTTTGTTTTATCTTTTAACCAAGCAAGACAAGAACGTGATGATAAATACTAGGTTTGGAATCATTGGAAATGGGTAGAGGACACATGCAGCAGCTAGCTAGCTGGCTAATGTAAGGATGAAGAGATGATTACTGCCTCAAGAGCAAAACCACAAAATATAAAATAAAATATCTAAGCAGAAGTGTAAAAACAGTAATTAATGGCATACTGGCAGGACTAAAAGTAGGGATACACTTCTTTAATAAACCTTTTTATATTCAAACAGCGAATACAGTCAAATAATTGATTAACATGAGTCTGAATTCCAACTGCGATATGCCAAAAGTGGATCTGAAGTCTCTTAGGATGCTTTCCATCATGGTTGTCTGAATTTAAATTATTTTCTTATACAATATCACTCACAGGTGGTATCGCTGTAGCTGGGGACAAATTGCATCTCTGATTTGCTTCTCCATGAGGTGCTTTCCATTTAAATAATGCAACAATAGAATACACTAGAGTCAGTTCCTTGATGCGGATTTTGTATGTTGATCTCAATTGTGTCAGGTACAGAGTTCTCGGCACCGGTTGTTGGTCCCATTTCTTCTTACTCGGACCCCTGCCAGCCCGGCTGCGCTTGGTGCGAACCTACGGTGCCTATCAACAACCCGGCGGCCCGGGCCCATCCGATCCCGATGGCGTGAAGGACCGAGCGCTGTCTGCCCTACAGGTAAGTCAAAAGGCAAGGCAAGTTTATTTGACATGAAAGGCATCAGAGAAAACATTAAAAGCATCACAGCACAGTTAAAAAACATTAAAAACAAATAATTGCACTTATAATAATTCCAATTGTATTTGTTCTTGTCCAGCACGCCGGTCGATTGGGGCAACAGTGGGGCCAGAAGTCTGCCCTCATGGCCACCACCACAATGAACAGCTGGTGGCAGAAGTACGAGGAGTTTGTCGGGCTCAACGAGGTCCGCCAAGCTCAGACCAATGTCACAGAGGTCAGGAGACACCCAGACTGGTTGCGAGTAATAGTAAACATAACATAATTTTTTTATTTTTTTTTGTTGGTGACAAAAACAAACAGAACTTTAAATTATTTACCTTATCCTTTAGTCTTTTTTTCCAGAATCAGAAAATAAAAGCCACAAGTAAGATATTTTTCTCGCCTCTAAATTTTTTTCCCTGCTTGTAGCAATCCCAACTTTAGAATGTTTGGCTTATCCCTACCCAAACACAGAAGTAAATTCCCCAAATTGTGTTTTTTGGCTTTCTCTAATTTATTTATTTTTGACTGATTCACAACAGTCTCTTATCCCTACTGCATTTTTTTTCCCTGAATGATGTTTCAGGCAGAGGCGGCGTTCATGGCGTCGAGGGGGCTGGTGCGCGAGGCCCATGCCAGCCTGGAGGCAGTGCAGACTCGTCTGAAGGAGGCGCGGGCCGGGCTGGAACGCGTGTCCCGGGAGGAGGCCACCTACCTGGAGCTTGCCACTCTAGAGCATCGACTTCTGCGGGATGAGCGGCGGCTGCGCGTGGCGCACGGTCACGCCGAGGCGTCTGAGCGCGAGGCCTTTGCCACCTTCTCAGCCGCCGTGCGCGAAAGTCACGAGAAGGAGCGCACACGGGCCGAGCGCACCAAGAACTGGTCGCTCATCGGGTCGGTGCTGGGAGCACTCATCGGCGTCATGGGTTCCACCTATGTCAACCGCGTGCGCCTGCAGGTGAGCATGCCCCACAAAACACTTGCATTTTTTAGCGTTTTTAAACACATTTTAAACTTCCCATTCCTACACATCTGGTATCGTGTTGACATTACATAATCCAAATAGGAGCTCAAGAGTCTGTTGCTGGAGGCCCAGAAGGGTCCAGAAAGCCTGCAGGAAGCCCTCAAAGTCCAAGCCGGTAACCATCGCTCGCAGCAGGACGAGCTGGGGGCGCTCATTGACGGCCTGAGGGTCTCTCTGCGGGGGGCCTCCGCCCACCAGGGTAGCGATACTCCCCCCACTGACCACTCGCCGATCCTGGACTCCCTTCTACCCCAAGTGTCAGAACTAAAGCAAAGCCTAGGCGGAGTCCGCGGGGAGCTGTCTCACGTGAGGAAACTCCTGGAAAGCAGCTCTTGGCGGCGGTCCGAGTGGTCGCCGGGGACTGTCGAGGACACCCAGAATACGCTGAGCGAGCGAATCGGTCGCACCACGCTGTACAACGCCGCCTTTGCGTACACGGCCGCCGCACTCACCGTCATGGCCGTGTACCTGCTAAGAGGATGAGCTTAGGGCCCGTTGCCATAGTAACACACTGGAGTAAAGATGGGGAGTCGCAAGAGTCGACTCAAGTTAGTGCAAGTTCAGTCAAGAAATTGTGAATAACGTAAAGTGCCAAGAAATTGCTTGAAACTTGAGGTAAAAAGAAAAGTCACGACTGACTTATGCTTTGCACATGTAACTTACCAACCTTTCCTTATCATGACGTCACGTTGCACTGGGACCAACCACAGACTCGTGATTAAAATGAAGACCAATTTCTGCCCTGCTCATTTGTGTCCAGCAGAGGGCAGTAAAGACGCTCGAAGCTCGTCAACGGTCACTCGTTGACGTCAACGCAAGCGCCAGTGATTAAAAAAATGGCCAACAAAATTGTCTTTAAAAATGATTCATTTGTTGGTTTGTTTCAATATATTTGTTAATATGCCTTCAAGCCCAAGGTAACCAAAATCATCTATTATTTCGATATAATTCATCATGTCTCCATGTTATGTAAGGCTATTCTTTTGTCCAGAAAAGTGAAAACAAGTTTCAACTGTGTCGTCAGTCTTTCTCAGATGCGTCATCAAATATTTAGATGTGTCGAAACTGTCATAACATCTAAAAAAAATGTTCACTTGTCAGAACAAAAGAAATGCCTTATATTAAATCAACTATTATTACTGTAGGTCCTCTTATAACTGCGGATGTGGCTTTGTTGAGGATCAACCCTTCATATTTTTTGTTGAGTTTTAAAATGTGCACATTAGCGGAAAATCCATCATTTACCTTCCACTACTCGTCAAGTTGAGGGTGAGTATATCTTAATTTTTTTTCCCAAGTGTTAATATTTTCTTTATGCAGCGGTAAAGACACCAATTTGTCACCCTTGCAATTACATTACATTACTACCAGTTCACATTACACACTTAATTAGTTATATAATTGTTTAATTTTACGGCGGGTGGTTGAGAAGGCAATATAAATAATTTGTACATCAAAAAAATCACTCCAACAAAACATTTCCTGTTCACTTGGGGTTCAAATGACACGTTGACGTGTATTCAAAGACTCTTTGTAAGTGCCGTGTTGCCTTCAGGTACATTCGAAGTGGTGTCATATTCATTCTGTACGCGTGCGTACGTGTGCTGGTGAATCCTCTGCGGCAGCTGCAGAGTCTTTTCTTAGCCCAAATCATCATTCCGAGCTCACTCTCAGGCAGACAGACAGATTTGCACACCCGCACGTAATCCTCCGCATTCAATCTGCAAAATAAGATTTACTGTATGTGTTGATACGGAAGAACAGTGCAAGTGGAGTCATCAAGTCAAGTCAAGTCAAGACACTTGTGGAACTCCAACATTTACTTAACTCGTTTTATTACATTGTTGAACTCCATTTTATGTTTTTTTTCTGCTGTTTACAGGTGATGATGTCATCTCACTGAGATGCAAATCAGATGAGAAACGTCAAAGAAGTGTTTGAGGAGGTACATGTCACGTGACCATGTAATCCAGGTATGTGTGTGGAGAAGGAGGGGGGGCAGTAGTCACGCTGTGTAGATAAAACCAGTACTACTATGTTTACAAGTCCTGTAATTTCCCTTGGTCATATAATTTATGACCGCACTAATTACTGAATGGCTCGTTGTTGTGACATTGTTGGTGTGGAAAAATTTGTCCCATATTAAAGCTCAGGGTTAAACCTGGACTGAAAAGAATTTACGGTAATATTTTCACAGATCAAACATGTAGTTTCGTTTTAGAATGGGTTTTTCCGTGTCGCTGTAAAACTATTTGACGGTTGACAGTTGAGCAGGGCATGGCATGGCATTTTGAAAATTGTGTGATTTTTAATCTTAGGAATTTGGCCATTTTAAGTAATAGAAACCATTGCAAAAATAAATAAACTTTCACCGTGCATGTGCCATCTGTTAGACTGAGAAGTCCACGTTTTTTTTTTTTTGCAAACAGTTGACTGGCGGATAAAAATATCAAGTGAAAATCACATAAATCTTTTTGGTGGGAGCAGAGGAAAAAATACCAATGAAAGAAAAAGAAATCCACGAAAAAGGGAAGGAAAGCGGCCTGCGATGCATTTCGGAGGTCAACGAGTTCAACTGAGTGAGGGATTTGCGTGTGTGTCCATCCTTGCTGACGCTGCGTCAGAGGATCAAAGATGTGTGTGTCTAGACATGTCCGTGTGTGTGTGTGGTGCTATACAAATTTTGGGGGGGGGGTCATTTTGTCCCTAGCAAGCACCATCATGCGTGCAATGACATGGCATTGACTCATCCTGCATTTGAATGGGCTGGGAGTGAGTTTGCACAGTGCTGTCTGCTTAACTTGTCCACGTCAACTTGAATCAACACGTGATGATTTTTGTCTGCCGCACACACATATAGGGGTGAACTGCTGATTGGTCGCTGGACAGACAAAAGCAGTGATTTACAGTGTACAGAAACAGCCAATGGATTGATTGCTATTTACTGGTCAACAAGGTAAAGAGACAAAATGTGACAAACAAACATGCAATTGTTTGCCACTAAGTCACAGGCTACATATGGAGAAGCATGTGATTCTGCAGGCAACATAGACCAACAGTGTATTAATATTAAGGATGGGTGATACCACTTCTTTTACAGACTGACGAGTATTCCGTCTTTGAGTACTCACTGATACCTGCGTTTGATATTCAACATTTCATTGAACACAAAAGAAATTGCAGAAGTGGAGTCACTGCGGATCGGCGGCTGGTATCGGCAGCATCCATATGGTACTCGATACCTTAAAACAACGTCGCGATACTCTCTATTGATACTCGCTCATTACTAATAGATTTAGACAATGTAAAATTCAAATGGCAAATTATGGACTGGTTGAACACATTTGTTTGCTGTCAATCACAGGACACATGTCGTCGTCACCATACGGGTTAGATAAAGTGGAGTCCATTTACCATTTCGTATCGTGCATATAAATGGAAGTCTGCAAGCTTTGTACATATTCATGGAGGTGAAGTGCTTCCACCGGGGAGCGGTGTCCTCGGAAAACTGCCGCACTCAGATTTCATACTGCATATTTCACACTCGCATGTCAAAGACATCTGGAGGAAGAGGCCATAGGGCGGCGTCCAATCATTCCCAGGGAAAGTCGCTCAGTGGAACATGACCCAGAAGCATTCTGCCTGTCCGTCTGCTGATGTTTCTCACAAAGGCTCCGACTTGAAAGTGGAGTCCCTTAGCAACACTGTTGACTGCGGTGTTTGGAGAGTATCAACACCGATGCCGAGTGGGGCCCAAACATACTCTACCTCTGACCCTCAACAATGTCCAAACAAGCCTCCGCTTTCTCTAGTTCCATTTATCACCTCACTTCAGAGTCACTTTCACACGGGGCTTACTTACGTAACGTGGACCAGGCCCAATCCATTCTCACTCATACGAGTGCCAACTGTACCTTGCCTAATGCCAATTTACAGATGAACAGGTCTCTGAGACTTTTAGGAATTTCAGCCCCCGAAAGTCGCTTTGACTCTGCAACATGAAATTGGGTGGCCATGTCTATCAGGAGATCCACAAAATGAATGTCTGAAAAGACCAAAGAGTCGGCCGCTTGCGATTGACGTGACAGATGAACAGAAGAACATCAGAAGAACTCGAGAAGTTTCAAGCTGAGTACGTCCCCTGCATAACTGCCTAAGAGGCTTTTTCTAAGCCATGTAAGTATCCAAGACTTGGGCAACTTAACTGTATTCAACATAATTTGCAATGCAACCATCATTGGCTTTTCCCATGACTGGAAACAGTTTGAGTCCTACCTGACAAACTTTAGCAAGGACTCGAAACAAAATCGTCTGCAACTCCTGAAATCAGATGTGAATGACTGACAAGCCCCAAAAGGCTAAAAAGTGTCTTTCAGTGGAAGAATACAAGACTCCTTAATAAGTAACTGCAAACTATCAGCAGGAATTTTACAAGTGACAATAAAAATTGCGACACATCACGTGGATTGACCTCGCGAGGGCAGGAGGAAATGGCAAAGTGAGGAAAAATATGAAGTTGTCGTACAAGCTGAGTGAGTGGCATCAGTAAACAATGACCTCATCATTTCCAAACAGTCGCAGTGATCCTTGCGTAAGAAGATTATTATTAATCCACACACATGAAAGGAAGCAGCGTTGGGGCCATTTAATGGGTGGGAGGTCAACTTTTATACTGTTTAACTCTCTAGTACCGAGTACTACAAATACCAGGAATTAATGGAAACAGCAGCCATTTTGGTTTTGACCTCTGAAAACGTTTCAGGAAGTCAAGGTGTAAAACAACAAAAGTCTGTCATTTTAAAGGCTAATTTGCTTGAGACAGTTTTTTGGAACATTCAGCCCTGGAGGCCACTTACACTGAAATTTGGTTGTCAAGAAGGCTAATTAAGTCTGCAAACCTGAAAGACTTCATTGCACTCAGTTAAGCTTCTGTAGCATCAACTGGATTGGCCGGATCAAGATCTTTTTGAAGGGTTTTTCTGAGACTTGTCCTATTTCACAAAAAGTAGGTCATTACTAGCCATAGCTGAAAGTTCAATGTAAAATCATGAAAATGAACACAGTTATCTTGTGATGATGAGCGACTGGCGGCCAGCCAGTTGAGATAATGGACCAGTCTCTATCTTGACTCAGTATTCCGTCAAAAACAGAGCCATGCTTGCGGACTAAGCAACCTGAATTCATGCCTTTCAGAATACTATAGATGTACTTGAGCCAGCGTATCATAACTGTTTCAAAGTCTCCATGCAAACATTGCAAGGGTTCGTTCATGAATATGTAATCAAATGAAATGGAAATATCATGAAATCTCCTGAGGACATATGATTGAAATGTCATGTTCACGAGGTCAACGTGTTTATTCCGTGTTGCTGTTGAGGGTCAAGGCGCTTTCAGTACATTCTGTTCTGCAGCCTTTACAATGAAATCTTTGTAGCTTTACAATTTTGACAGCAGACATCTGCATTCCAATAACTTGGTCTCTGCACATGAAAAGCATCGGCATTTAAACTACTGCCAATGGTTTTAGCTAATAGCCGCTTCTGCATCGAGTGATTGCCAACACAGCCATCCGGCCATTTTGCTTGCTTGTGTCAAAGTTGGATGATCATTTTACGGCTTCTTAAAAAGTTAGAAAATTAGAACACAAATGTGCAAAAGAAATTATCCTCCAACACGAGTGTGGACATCAGTCACTTTGGTTTGAACGATCATTTCGAGCATTATTGGAAAGTGGCGAAAAATGGCATTTGACAACAGTTTCAAAATCTCAATGAACAATGCTCAAAATCTAGCAGTAATTCAGACATTTTGGTTTGAACTGGTGATTCATTCATGATTACTAAATTCATTAACCCTCACAACTGTTTCACTTATGTCATTTTTTACCCCTCATAATGTGGTGGAGCCTCTTTTGACTATAGACGATCTTCATTCACCATGGCAACGGTTGGGGGCGGAGCGCCGCACAACCGCTCATGGTGCTATATAACGTGTGACTGTGCGGCGGCGAGCGGCCACCTTTTCGCCGCTCGTCCACGTCTAAGAAAGCCTAGCAACGAGACGGCAGACGAGCAACTAACCACGCAGGAAGGCAAGAAGAACAACACGGTCAATTCTTTGTGGTGGAACTATTAGTAGAAAGTGCGTGACCAAGAAATACCGGTAAGTCATTATCGCTAATATGATGGCTGTGTTGGATTTTCAAGGAGTGCGCATGCGTAGTAAGGCCTCAATTTCATCATTGCCTGGGGGCTTGCGCATGCGTGAGGTCTGAGTGAGCGGTTTGTGGGATTTTTTTTCCCCTCTACCCCACTAACACACTTTACGAAACAAATAGTTGACTTTAAAAAGAGAAATTCAATGTAAATGACCTAGCATAATATCAGACATCGTGATGAGTGCCATTATAAAAACCGCTATGGATTGTACCGTATATGATGTCATGGTGATTATGTAACTTGGATCACAATGCCGCTGCACTTACCATATACTTAATAACCAATATGCATTAACCAGCAGGTTTTTCTTTGGTTCAAGTCATTTACCTATAACACTAATTATTATTATTATGAGTGAATCAAACCAACACATAAAAATGCATGTTGAAAAATGACTATTGTTTAATTGGTACAAGTGGTAGAAGTGTGTCAAAGCCACAAGGGACTTGAACTGTAGTGGCACAATGGCTGGAACGGAGCCAAGAGGCCATTGACTTTTACTGCTTTAGTACTTTATTGCACTCTCTTATTCATTTACATAACCAATCTTTGAAATTCTACTGCAAGGATCGGTGGTTTAGCTTCCAAAGTCTCATTTGCAAAGCCAAATTACCAGAAGTAACAAACCTCCGGACGGGTCCGATGGCGTTGTGACACATGAATCTTTCGACACAGTCAAGAGAAAAGTCATTTGTGTTTGTTTGTATACAGAAGCTCTGCCAGTGGCTGCTTTATGCCCTCATTGGCAGATAATTCCAATCTGGTTCTCCGTCTAGCCGTCTGGACGGCAGGTGGCCAGCAAGCCCAAAGATGAAACGCTGTGGACAAGCAGCCCAATGACTTCAGCTCCTTAACGTCTTATTAGCACACTATTGTTCGGCACTGTTGCGGTTTGCAGAACAAGTTGGCACATAGCTGAGTCTGGCTGGGCGAGTGTGACCTTGCCAAGTTTCAAAAGTGAAAGCAGCTTTTTGGCCAATGTGGCTGCCTTGCAATGCAAAGTTGGCAATGGCTACTTTCCTGGAAACAAAACCGTCACCAACGTCTGACGAGGGAACGTGTATCGGATGATGCTAGCATGAACGTGAAATGTCGGAACATCTGCCTTTAGAAGCGCAATCATTTATTAATATTAGTTAAACAACAACTTAGCTGTTATCTAAAACGGGGGTGTTTTAAATTCCTGCCCTGGAAATGTGCAGTGCACGGCCACTTGAAAATCAAACAAACTCCTCTTCCGAAATCGTCATGACACAAATTTCAATTTACAGTAGAAATGAGTACAAATTGAGTTTTTCTGCCTTCTGCGTTTAAAAGAAGGCCATGTCTTGTGTTTCTCCCAAACGGCATGGAATGAATAGGTTGTGGAATGTTCCATATGTCCTCCTAACCAGTGAAAAATGACTTTAGTAGACGCCCCGCCCCGTGCGGGGTGGTTTCCATGGCAAAGCCAGGACGCGCAATGTTGTTGAGCGCTGGCCAGGACTGGTTATATAATCCGACGAGAAGGAGGAGCCCTCCTTGACGGACTCCTTCCAGCGGACCCTCCGGCTGTAAGCCCCCCCTGACCCCTACCGTGGCTTTGTGCCTGACACTTATGAAAGTGCAAGACTCCGCCTCCCTGCCTCCATGATGTCAGTTTCGTTTGGAGGAAAGGCTTAATGTATTTTATTTAAAAAAAAAAAAAGTAATTGGGCAGTATACTGCATAAGGACACAAAGGTGTTTCATGGTCGAACCCACAATCTTCTGCTCGGGAGGTTGACCCACCCTGAAACTTCACCCACATCCGTGTGTGTTTGTTCGTCACTGTGTATTATTGTGGATGTGTGTTTGTCATTGTGATGGTGTTTTATTTTTTTTGTGCGACCTTGTGTCTTACCGTATGTGGTTTGTTTGTGCACGTAAACTTCCGCCAGTATTGCAGCAGTTTTGTTCCTTTTGGCTCGGCCGCAATCTTCATTTCTGCTTTTTTGGCGCATGAGCCAGTCAGCACTAGCCGTGACCTCGCCTTGGCCGAGTCAGCATGACTCGGCAGATTGCTGCCTTTGCCTCCATTTCCCAGCATGCATTGCCAGTTCAACACGTTTCACAACTTCAGTGTTGGAATGGTGACATGATTAATGTACACGTCTGAAAATATGAAACGATCAATTAGGTGTGCGCATGCGCACGTCTTTGCACGTACGCATGTTTGCACAGCGTCTCCGTTTCCAGGAGTCACGTTGCCCTGTTTAACTATGCGGCAGATGACAGGAGTCAGGAGCTCACTTACATCACATGGGGGAGGGGCTGGGGCGTGTTTGAGCCTCTACCCGAGCTCACAAAGGTGATGGTAATGATGTGACAAAAAAAAAAAAAAAAAAAAAGAGAAGCGCCCTCATGCATTTGGTTTCTCTCCTCAGTCGACAACATGGAGCTGCACGACAAGGAAAGTGTTTCTGGAGAGATTCTGCCTGTGGTGATTATAGGTGAGTGGAAACAACACACACACACACACACACACACATATGCAAAACAAATTATAATACACAACATGTGCAAATGTAATGAGAGCAGGGTCTATGTCGCTTTGGTGATATTCTGCCAAGGCACTGCTGCAAATTGCATAAGACAAAATGATTAGTTAGTAGCTGACACTAGTAAAGAGTAGCTTCTTAAAAAAGAACTTGCGACTGAAATAATATCTGATGAATACTTGTGGTGCACAGCGCCGCTTTGCGGGCAGTGTCAAAAGTTCGAACGTGTTCGATCTTATGATATGAACCTGCTTCAACGCGGTATTCCAAATGTTTGTTCTCACCACCCACGCGCGACGTTTGTTTGTTTGTGGCACAAGTGCAAAGTTCTGCTACGGTGTATTGAGCATTAAAAATGTTTGCGGTGATTTAGCATTTGAGATGTTTGACGACAGCAACACTCAGGTTGACTTTTCCCAAAAGTTCACTTTGAACTTTACAAGTTGCGCACGTATCGAGGCCTGCTCTCCGGAATGTTTTGAATGTGTCACTCCACCAACACACCGGATAATGATCTGATCATCGGAATCGGGTGTGTTGGCACATGCGGGCCCTGGTGCCAGGCAGATGTCAATGTTAGGGCAGAAGATGAAAAACAGAAAAGTCTTTGTCTACAACAAACCAGGAGCATGCTGGACACCAGATTCCCCCCCCCCGAAACTCCACACTCCTCTCATTCTGCGTTTCCCAGGTAACGGCCCCTCAGGGATCTGCCTGTCATACCTGCTGTCGGGCTACACCCCCTACCTGTCATCGGGGGCCTCGCACCCCAACCCGCTGCTGCATGACAAGCTGGCCAAGCATCCTGGCCTGTCCCTGCTGGAGCGGGACCTGGAGTACCTGAGCGAGGGTCTGCAGGGGCGCTCGTCCAATCCGGTGGCCGTGCTCTTCGACTCGCTGCTGCTGCCCGACAGCGACTTCGGCATGGACCACGTGTCCCCGCTGGAATGGCGCTACGAGCCGGAGAGAGCCGTGCCGCACTTGGTGCTAGGCAAGGGGCCTCCGGGAGGAGCCTGGCACGTACGTACGCGCCTCACACGGCCCTCTGTTAATCCCGTCGTGGCCAGACGCTTGATCCTTCTTTGTGTGCTTTCAGACCATGGAGGGCTCCATGCTAACGCTAAGTCTCGCTAACTGGATGGAGCTGCCTGGGCTCAAACTGAAGGAGTGGATGAAAGACAAGAGAAGGTGAAGCATCTCCCGCATTGACTCGTTACGATCACGGGGATCACCTAGGCCTTGATACACCAGAAATGACAACACATTTGTTCGTTCTGACAGAAACGTGCGCAACGACCGTGCCACGCCGGCTGAGATCGCGTCCTACTACCAACACTATGTGTCCCAAATGGGGCTGGAGGACAATTTTGCCTGCGGGACCACAGTCACCTCGGTCAGCAGGTGCCCCGCGGACCAGCGCGACCCCCTCGGCTGCTGGAGGATCAAGGGACTGCAGTGCCCAGAGGGAGAGGAGCTTGCAGGTAGGCGCAATGATCTGCTTCATCCAAAGTCCGGCGTTTGGAGTTGACCGCCTGACTTGGATGATAAAATTCGGGCCGTGATTGTTAGCTTTGCAACTACGACTTTCTTGCTCTGGTAGATGATTCTTCCGTGGAGCGGGTGCCCTTCTCCCTGCTGGCCCGCAACGTGGTGTTGGCGACAGGCACGCACGACATCCCCGCCCGCCTGGGTGTGGAGGGCGAGTCGCTGCCCTACGTGTGCCACTCCTTCTGGGAGCTGGAGGCGGCCATCTCCCGCGGCGAGCTGGACGAGTCGTCGGACCCGGTGCTGGTGGTGGGCGCCGGGCTGACGGCCGCCGACGCCGTCCTGGCGGCCCACCACCTCAACACGCCCGTCTACCACGCCTTCCGCCGCGCCGTCACCGACCCGGGCCTCATCTTCAACCAGCTTCCCAAGATGCTCTACCCGGAGTACCACAAGGTCAGTAGCTTTGTTTATTATTTGCTTGCTTCACTTTGTCCAGTTCAAAAGAAGTTGCTCATGCTGACATTTTGCCGTGTCTGCTTTCAGGTTCACCAAATGATGACTCAGCAGCAGCACCAACCGGCATCCCCTCTGGACTCATCTTCCTCGTCTCCCCGCTTGTCCTCTTCCTCATCGTACGCCGGCTACCTCAGCTTCCCTCAGCATCGTGTGGTTTCCTTCCGGCCAGACCGCAAATGTGTCCTGCAGTCAGACTCGGGCCAGCGTACCGTGGTCCAAGTATCCAAGGCGCTGGTGCTGATCGGCGCCCACCCTAACCTGTCCTTCCTGCCTGAGCAAGGCCGCCCTCTGGGCCTGTGCCCGGACGAGGCCGTCACCTGCCGCAGGAACCCCATCGACGTGGACCCCTTCACCAACCGCGTGCTGGCCGCCAACGGGCCCGGCATGTACGCCATGGGCCCGCTGGTGGGCGAGAACTTTGTGCGCTTCCTCAAGGGCGGCGCCCTGGCCATAGCCAGCGATATTGCCAAAGGGCGGAGGGAGGCCGTCGGCGGTGGGGCGCCGAGGACCTCAGAAGAACTGGCTGACAAGTGGGTGGACAGGCAGGCGGCCACGCAGACCCTCACGAAAGTGGTGCGATCGTAGCGACGGCCTTTATTGTTGTGCAATTGGACTTCAAACAAGCAAAAAAGAAAATTTGCCTTTTTTTCAAAGCAGTGGTTCTCAAACTGAGATTCTCCGGGGGTCTGCAAGCCGTAGCTCAAGCGTCAATGTTATCAAAGTGAGGCTATTGCACTGTCAAACAGAAATGTAGTGCTTCGCCGCAATCTTGTGGCATCTCAAGAAATTTATGAATCTGTTTGGGGGCGTCACTCGTAATCTTTTGCTATTTTTGGCACGGTTCCTTCCCTCATTCCATAAGTTGTACCATTTCTTCAAAATTGTTATAGTGTGCTGTAACTGCCTACAGTTGCCAACGGATGGCAGTGAAGCTCCTCAATACAAAAGTGGCAAACTAGATTATAAATCTTGATGAAATGACGAAAAGGCTGGCGGGCCTATAAAATAATTGAAATGAAATTGAAATAATGAATAAAATAATGTAGCAGTTATTCCTACCTACCTACCTTAATTTTGCACGTTTTTACCAGGATAAACGAATGTTATATTTTAAATTGTCCTTTTGAAATTCACTTCAAATAAGACTACTCTCTTTAGGTAAACATTCAAAAATACAGTTCTCATAATTAGTGTTTTGCAATAAAAGTAGTTGTATTCTTTTAAATGTCACAAATTTTTTTGTAAGTTTTTTTTACAATTTCTATCCGTTTTGTGTTGTTGCCTTGAATTGGGTGTGAACCCGAAAGGTTCAGGTGCTGTTCAGCGTCAGGGACCAATGAGTACCACTTTAGGAACCACTTCCTTCCTTCTACAACTGGGTCGCATGACCAAAACAAGTCAGTCCAAAGTGGAACTGGGAGTTCCTTCTTTTGTAATACCTGTTTAATTGCGTTGTCATCGTTTTGATAAGATATGATATGCTGTCTGGATTCTTCCTTACAAGACCAAAGCCATGATTGGACACACTGTCACGACTCCCTTTCTGTAACGTGTTTACACAACACTGTAATCATGGAGTCATTTACATTATTGAAAATATACAATGATGTGATACACTTGATAAAAACTTTTTTTTGCTGTCCGCCTTGCTTCCTTCCTGCAGTGCTTCCTTCCTGCAGTTTTTTGTAATTCTTGCATCTTTACTTTCATCCTTTGATTAAACTCCTCCATTCGCTCCTCTCTTTTCTACTCTTTTAGTTTTTATTCTTGGCCTTCCTCCCTGTTTTTCTTCCAAACTTTCTTTTCCTTCCCTTTGGACTACTTTCACATTCATACTTCCTTTACCTAAAAAACCCTTTTCTGACTTTCTTCCTTCAACTTGTTTTGTGTTTGACTCAAAGTGTTTGCCATTAATGACCTGTAAAAGCAATAATTTATGTAGTTTGGAATATGCACAAGACAATGTGATGCTTGTAACAGCATATAAACATGTTTGTATTCAATCAAATTGTGGATATTAAAAGCACTAATATGCAAACATCGATGTTTGTGCGTGACCCAATTTATGAGTTTTGGGGATATCAACCATCGTTAAATTAGGCCGATTGTGTGCTTGCTTTGAAAAACATTGCATACATCAGAAGACCTAAATAAATCTTTGAAACCAAACACTTGTTAAAGATTAACTGCAACCAGAGTGAACTTTAAAGATTATTCGATTGAACTGCGGTAGCCTTTGGGTCTAATCAAGACTGTACTGTGGTCAGCGAGTGGTCCCAATGTACCCAACAAAACACAACAAAACTCTTCCCATTACTGTTTCCATGGAAACCAGACTAGGATTTAGAAGGCCCCAGTGATTCAACACAACCGCGCTGGTTGCTATGGTGACACTGGGAAGTGAGTCAGCTTGTTGCCAGGCGATGACTCAGCAAAACACACACACAATACACACGCGTACACGCGCGCACACGCGGGCACACGGGCACGCGCATACACTGCCTCTCCACTGTACAATGACAATACTGTAAAAGCTTTTTATTCTATTCTATTCTATTGTATTGTATTGTATTCTATTCTATTCTGTTCTATTCTACCTAACAGTACTCCAGTCATTTTGATTTATTAAAATGAAAAATGGCTAATGACTAATAACTTGACTGACTGTTAAATTACATGTGTCTCCCCGCCCCTCCGGGACGCCCACACGTCTTTGCCCCACAAAAAAAACCCTCCCTCCACCTTGCCCGGATGCGCAACGTCAAACTATCAGGACTCATGACCGGATTCCACTCGGACTTCAAAATAAAACCAAGGAGGGAGGTGAAATAACACTGACACTTAACTCGATTAGGCAGCTTGGTGGCGCAATTATTATTATTATTACAATGACCATCAAAACTCTTTCAGTCACCCTACTAAAAGGTGATCCGGATTGCTAAAGTCATTTTTTTTGCAATTATTAGTACAACTGTACTTCCTTGGAGAGTGAACAATGACGATGCAATTAATGTTTTTATTTCGAAAGTTCTGACAGGATGTAAATCTTGTTGGCAGTGACTAGCTTGGGTGGGCCATTAAAACCACACGCACGCACACGCATGCACGTTACACGAGCACACACGTACGCGCGCTCCACTCTCACTAAGGAGCTAAGGAGGTGGGAGGACTCCCTGTCCGTTGGACTAGTGGAAGAAAAAAAACGGCGTCTGAAACTCGTCACAAGGCAACGTCGACGCACCGCTGGGAAATAATGACACTTAATTGTTGATTTCCCAGAAAGAAATAAAATAATATAAAGACGAAGAAGGACAGGAGAACGACGGAGAGGCGAGGAATCGGAGCGGTGCCATGTCGCCACTCGTAGTTACAGGTTGCTAGCGCAGTTAGCCACCTAGCCGCGGTTAGCTAGCCCTCCGTAAGCGACCAACTTTTCAGGGTTTCCCAAGCAAGCTCAGTCCGGCAAAATGTGCTATTTCCCGGGATGTTTATCCGCTTGGCCGGGGGCTAGCATCGGCTGAGTGTCTCCCTCCTCGTGTTTTTTTTTTCCTGCTGCACTTTTGGGGGCGGTTTAATTTGACGAAAAGTGGACTTTGCCCCACGGCTGGTGTAGTGTTAACCCCTTCCAAAGGCCTCCATTGATTCTACCATTGGGAGTATTTGAAAACTGTTTTTCTAAAGAAGACAAAGTTGGATTCACGTTCCCCTTTTTTTTTTGCCTGTGTGGAAAATGGATGCGGGCATAGAGAAGGAATGCAGCGCCTTGGGAGGTCTCTTCCAGCTCATCATGAACGACATGAAGGTAATCGTGTTGAAATGGCACCGAAATTACACTTTGGTGGATTTGAATGATCACAATATTGTTCAGTATGTTCCGCGTTGTCCACGCGTATTGTTGGGTTTTCTGTTTAGAAGCAACTCGAATAGTAAAATGTTTCAAGTAAAAGCAGTCGCTACTCACACGCTTGAAATTAATCTTTACTCGTTTCCTTATTGTATTACGTTTCAGACTCAATATTACATTTTTTTCAACATATGGATGGATGGGCGGACGTTGGTGCCCTGAGATACGAGCGTCCTTTAACCACTTTTTGCTTTGATTTTTATGCGTAAACTTGGTTTTGTCTAACTCGATTTCAAGTTTGACGTATAGTTGACAATTATTCATGATTTACTCTTCAAACTGTTCATTGCTACTTCCAGTTCAAATGTACTGTCAAACTCAACCTACAAAATGACACTTTGTGTTTTCAACTCAAGCACATAGCTTAGCTTTTAACACAACAAAGACACAAAGGGGCTTTTAAAGTCATGCACACTCAAAGTCACAAATAACCCTATTGCTCTTTGATGATTGTGACCCCAAGTAGATAGAAATATGATTCTGAATGTATTTGATTGCTGCCGCATTAAGTACTTGCTACATAGTGCTTCAACTAACATTAATAAATTGATGGATGAAAGTGCTGATGAAAGTATACTAGGAGATACAAACGTAAAGTCCTGCAAGGTCTGTTTTTTTTGTGGGGCATTAACTCGAACGCCAAATTTGACATGCTGGACTTTGATTTCGGTTATATTGAGTTTTCCAACTCCTGTTGGGCCATGTGAAAACGGGGGTCAAGGGTGGGGTGGGCAATCAGGCGACCTGGTGCAGCGTGGCACGTGACTTCTCCATTGAGTCTTCTACCGTCTCAATTATGACAAGATAATGACACAGACGACAAATCCGACGAGGCTTGCGTAACGGCGGCTCCTCAAATGACTCATTTTCGCGAGACGATTTTCTCAACACCTGTTTGCTAAATTTTGCGTTTGATATCCGAGAGCTGCCTGACAAAGAAGAAGCAATCGAGCAGCTTCGAGTTTCGTGCCGATTGCCAAGCAATTTGTTGCTTACCTGATGGAACTTGTAGAGCTAGATGTGACTCACGTGTACTGGAACACAATTAGGAAGAACTATGTGTGTGTATGGGGGGGCATCCATGGCGGTGTTCCAAGCATGGCATTGGCTCTCGCCTTCTGCCATTCCGGCAGTCCTATCCAATTAATCGGCCTTTCTGTCAGGATAAATCTCGACTTGACTCGATTGCTTTTGATCGGTCTGTCAGAAACCTGCCCGAGCTCGTCGGGGTCATTACACTAATTAGTCGCATATGCACACGCCCTGTTGACGAAGGAGCCGCTAGTTAATCCCTCGACTGCAGGTTCCTCCCGCAGTCCAAAGTCATGCAGTGTCGCTTAAATCAGGGGTCACCGACGTGTAGCCCGTTCCAAAAATAGCTCCTCAGTGGCGGCAGGTAACACTGCAACACTGGCGCTCACCGTTAGCCCGTCTATGGCATTTTGTCGTGTTCGTTAACATTCACGTCAGCGAGGTAAAGAAAGCGATGTGTCAATGCTCTTGTTGACGTTCAGTCGACAGGCAGTGGCGGTGACCGGCTTGAAGAGAAGAATTGCTGGCTGGCTGCCAAAGTGCTGCTCGTTGCCGTTTCAGATGAGGAAAAATGCGTGTGATTGACCAGACCAGCTAGCATGGTTTGTGACAGTAGCGCTAAAAGCAATCTCCCGCCAGGAGCCCACACATTTGTGCTTTTTCACTCCGCCGTCCATCCCTCGCTCCTTCCCTCCTGCCATCGGTGCACCGCATCGCTGTCCTCTCGTTCCCGCAGTGTCTTCGCGCTTCACAAGGATTCAATTTATGCTTGTGAGTTGTTTACTTGAAAGGAGAACGTCGCAGTAGACCTCTTCTTGCTGCTCCTCCTTGCCTCTTGACTGAAATTGAAACCGTGATGTGTGTGTGCTTGCGTGTGTGTGTGAGTGAGTAGAATGGCAAAGTCTGACAACTGACTACTTGCACACTGGAACCTTTGGATTGTTGTCTGGATTTGGAAGCAAGCCTCCCCTTCCCAACTGTAAAACTTTAGGAACCGTCACACGAGTTCCAAACCAAATGAAGCACTGTTAATATTAAAACGTAAAAAAACAAAGCAGTTCCATTTCAGGAGGATGGCGAGTACACGGCAAGGGATGGACGAACATGAGTCGACAGGTAGCAAGACGGATGAGTGACGCTCAATGGAGGGTGGGGTGCTGTGACACACCAACACGCACGTACTGCACTTGGAGCAGCACTCCCGTTTAAAGGTTTAAAATGGTTAAAGTCATGGCGAGCTATCAACACAGTCGGGAGAGATGACGACTCATCCGCCTTTGGACCTGAATCCACCCAGCTGACTGATCCAATGAGGAACATGAAGCAATTCTGTGTCATTAGACTTCCTGAAACGAAGTCAGCACTCGTTTAGAGTTAAGAATCCTTGCACAAAGTCACATTTGTTGTTTGCTTGGGAGTCTTTCAGTCAGTAAATGAGTAAGAAGACACTTGAGGTTTGTTTCCACGAGGGTCGGAGAAAGCAAAGCCGCTCTATTTGAGCAGATGGCGATCCGAGGCCCTGGCGACTTGAAAGCGGGCCTCGTCCGCAGAGACGTCGACATTGGGCAGTGTGAGCTCGCTCACTTCGGCGACAAGCTCATACTTTTGCGGTACGTCTCCAAAGAAACCATTAGCGTGATGTTGACACGCCCCGGCCGTCTGCTTTGGCTCCTTTTGTCCCGCTCGGACTCAGCCAGCGCTGCTCAAACAAGCCTCTCAAGCTGCTGTTTGAGCAGCCGCGGAGGCTTTGAACGCTCGCTCGGGCTCAGCGCGCGCAACGCATCGACACGCAGCTTGGCGAAAAGGCGCCGGCAGATTGCGTTCATGATCTTCTCATTCTCCTTGGCCCGCCCCCAGCCTCCCTCGCTGAAAATGCTCCAAAGCTCTTCGCAAATGTTCCGAAACAACAAGACTGTGGTTTCTTCTCGATTGAGTGCAGGGCTCCTCTCCTCGTAGCAGCCGGGGCTCCTGGTGGAGCAGAGTGGAAATAAGTCTCGCAGAACATTCAAAACGGCAGAGACCTGTGAACATTCCCGGCGGTCACGACAATCTCGGGGAGAATGTCAGGTTTAGGTGAGAAGTTGCCCGGGAATCAGCTTGCTTTCGTTCTCACCGACTGCTTGGCTCATTTTTCCAAGTTGGCATCGTGGACATCAAGATTTGCTGCTTCTAAATTGGAATTTTCTCCCGAAATTACTTTGTAGCAAAAGCACAATGCAGGCGAGCCAAAAGTCAGGACTGAGGTGTCAAGTTTAACAGCCGCGACTCGCCTCTCATGACCGCTCGGGTCGGCAGCGGTCGGCGCTTTCCCACGACCGTTTTAGACATTGCTGGAGATCGCCGTACAAAAGCCAACATGATAAAGTTCCACTTTGTGTGAAAGGCACGGGGGAATTGATGAAAGGTCCAGTTTGCCTCTTCAGCGCTATTTTGTGACATTCATGGGAGAAAGACGCTCGAAAGATTCTGACGACAAGCAAAATGGGGACACGTTCGAGGTGGCAGAAGAATCGCGTTATCGAGATAGCGCGAGACGCTTGAAGGCATTTCATCAGAGGTCAGATGGGTCGAAGAGAGTCGGTGGCGTTGTGGCTGAGCAGCTGCCGCCGCGTCGAGCGCCCGCAGTGCGAAAGGCGCCTTGGATGACATCATCCGTCAAAACGGGTTTGTGGACCCTGAAGGGCACGTTGCACTCCTGCGGCAAAGATGCTAACCTTGTCTGCTGTCTTCATATGAGCAGCTCGCCGGCTGTTAACTTGATTTTATTTTTTTTCCCCCTCTGCTTCATTGTTGATTAGTCATCAATAATTTCAGATGATCTGAAGTTGAATTTTAAACTCCATGCCTTGTTAGACAGATAACATTTTATGACAGTTACATGTGTAGTTGGAGGTTAATAGTTAATTGTTTTCTTTGTTTTTTTTTATCCTGGATAAGAGGAACCGGTTAAACCCTGCTTGGGCTATCCCCATTCCAAACATTTCAAACCTAGTTTGCCAGTATTTGTGTGCTTTGTTTATTGTGTTGTGTTTTTTGTTTGTATTGTTTGCTTTGAAATGAACTTGTTGCTGAGTGAAACGAGTGTAAACACCGCTGTTTGTTTTTCTGCAGGCCAGCTATCCCACGTGGGAGGACTTTGCCAGCAAGGGAGTCAAACTTCAGTCCCAGCTCAGGTACGACTTGTAGCAATGGCCGACACTCGTCATGTCACATCTAAGTCCTTCCACCAGCAAGCTGGTGAAATGCTATCGTGTGTTCTAATATCGGAGCATATACCTTCAAAGATTGTGAAATGAGCCATCCCAGACCGGTTGTGAAACAGCAAGCCAGGTAGCCATTTTGCTTCTTTGCTCCGCTTCACACGAGAGCACGCACAGACACTGTCATCTGATCTTCTCGGTTCGCTTTCTCAGAGTGATGGCCTTGTGTGTGTGTTTGCTCATGCAGTGCTAGAGTAGCATTCATAACCTAACACACAGAGCAGACAATAGGCCCATTGATGATAATGATGTGGCTTGAGCGGGTTTCCAGTTGCACTGCCGAACTGGCCTTTGAGAGTCTCTCATGTGGCTTTTAGCAGTCAGTCGTCCAATAACTGAACCACAGAGTGAGCAAGTCGGGGAGGGGCTGCTTGATGATGTCCTTGTTTGAGTCAATTTTTGCTTGCTGCTGAGATGTTGTGTGTTCAAACTCGGCAAAGAGCAGCAAGCTCGTCGTTTTTTACTCCAGCCACGTGCTGCTCCTCTGGCAGGCGACAAACGAACATCTATCCAGTTTGATTAATAACTCCGCTTAAGTTGCTAAGGAGGAACCACAAAGTCACTGTGTCAATAATCTTTATTTGAGAGTCTTTCATTTCCTGGCAAATGTAATGCTCGCCACGTTTGAGCATCATTCAATTGTTCCCTCTGAATACAAAAGAGAAGTATTTTGTTCCCTTCCTCGACCCAAATTATTTCCGACGCGGTGCCCGGCCGTTACACCTGTTCCTCTTTTTTTGGAGTGCAATTATTTATTGTTGTCTGTCGCACTATTCAGGACCACCATCCTGGTGACGGGTGCCTTCCTGGATGCTTTTCAGAAGGTTGCAGACATGGCGATGGGCTCCAGAGGTAAACACAAACACATCTGTCTGTCTGTCAAGCAGAAAGGGCTTCTCCTGCACGCTGTGTTGATTCTCCAGCTGCGCATGGGGAGCTCTGAGCTGTAGTCTTAAGACGCTCGCTGCGATTATGTAAGAGCAGTTGGTATTCAAATGAAATCCAGCACGTGGGCGGGAGGCCCAGCGGCAAAGCCAATCGTGGCCGCTCCCCTCCAAGGAAGCAGCAGCAACAGCAGCAGGCCTGCGCCGTCATGCCTGAATGTTTTTGTCTTTTTGCTCTTCAAATGTAATCGGATGACATCACGAAAAAAAAAGCAGGCAGGCATACTTCACATTCTGACGTCGTGTGACAATCGCCGCTCGCCATTGAGCAGCTTCAAACAGCAGCTGAAAGTTACAAGTGGACGTCCTTGGAAATGTGTGGACAAAAGGAAAAATCAGAAATAGCGTGATTCTTGCAAAAAAGTTTCTAGCATCTTTGCTGGGTTTTAAAGGCTCATCACTTGTGATGAATTGTTAGGAGTAAAGAACAAAGGAGGCTTTTGATTTTGAAGACGCGTTCTTGTGAAAACACAGACTCGAGGCACTTAAACGGGTCACGCTGCCCAACGTGTGTCATCACTGGGAGGCCAAGAGGTTCTCTGAAGACGCGTCTTTAGGTCACGCTCAGAACATCACGAGATGGATCAATCAAGCTCAAGCAAAACAAGATTAACGCTTGTAAAAATCGAGGTTTTGTTTTGCTGATGCACTAGTTTAACGCCACGTCATGTTAATTTTCAAATGATAAAACCCATTTGATTTATTTTGCGAGGCAGGCAGAATCCAGGAAGAGAGAAAATCAGTAGCACGTCCTCAACCTCGCGTCAGTGTCCTTCAAAGTGTGAACATCTCGAACATGCTGGCTCCAACTGTGGCATTTGCGGCCCGGCAACTCCTCTGCCTTGGCGCCGCTCGCAAAGAGAACCGCTGCCATCTGTTAGCTGTAAGCTAAGTGTTAGCCGGGGTGATGGCGTGTTGCCCAAGCGTATTCGCCCACCTGTGTGTGTGTGTGTGTTTAGACAGCTGCCTCCTCCTCCGTCCTTTGGGCCGCTACTTTAGCTCGTCAGCTGCTTTGTCCAACCGAGTGTGTTTGTCCAATAGCGGCGCAACAGCTGACTTGCACAAGGGCGACAAGGCTCAGACTTTTGCGTGGGACCCATGGGGAGCCTCGAAGGCCATGTGTGCAATTTGATTGACCGTTTGCATGCGATGGGGAATAAAGAGCCACTGTCCCAATTTGCCCGCTCATCAATATCGATTGGTGGCCACAAATAGAAGCTGCGAGGCGGCGCCGTGTCTGTGTCATGCTGGATGATGTCACATGGCTCTCTGGGCTCTATGAGTGTTTTTGTGGCTCGGCTGATGATATCACACTCTTGTCAAGATTGGATTCAATAGGTGCTAATGTCGTCAAAGTCTTCTGAAAATTGCCGGCTGATTTGGCTTCTAAACAATTTGGGATTGTTAAGACAAAAATGATCGGTAGAGTGGGAAGCACCAGATTGCAAAAGAAAAAAGCACCAGATTTCATAAGACTTGTCATCGTCAGATGATTTTAAAAAAGTGTTCTTCCTCCTTGCCTTCTGTGGTATTCCCGCATGACTCATCACCATGGCAACCCAGGACCGGTTGACATCTTGGCATCACGAGGCTTTCTTTCCCCCCCCCCCCCCCCCCCCCACAAAAGCAAACACGCATGCTGACAAGGTGCTGACGGGCCATTATGGAAGTTTCCTAACGTCTGCGGCTGAAGGACAACAATAACTTCACCCCGAAAAGCCGGTCAATGAATCAATAAGTGGTTCAATACAAGCAGACGGGAAGATTGATGAGGTTTTGCGCACGTGGTCGCGGCAACCGCACGGCGAGTCGCACGCATAGCCGGACGAGCCGTTGTTGAATGAGCCCCATTATGAGCCAGGCCAGCCCGGAAAAACGGCAGCTTCGGCGAGGCTGCCCAACACTCTGGCCTCTGTCTTCCCCTCTCAGAAGGAAAATTGGAAATGACGACGAGTGCAGCTTATTTTCCTTTCACCTTTACGTGCGCTTCCGTTCGGCAGACCGGCGAAGGGCACGAACACACGGGCTGGTTTCTTCTCATTGCGGGCAAGGCGAGGCCATCATTTTATTTTCCTAATGGGTCATTACCATGATGGTGTGTCTCTTGCCGCAGTGACAGGGGATCTAATTGTGGAAATCTGCGCTTGTTAATTGCCTACAGAAGACACATCATGATCACAAAGCACTTAAAAGATTCATTTATTTCTTTTTTTTTAATATTCTTGTTTTGTTACTTGACATGACCCGAGCACCCTCTGGCAGCTCCCTATTTGCATTCTGTGCGCTTTATAATCAACAGCCACACACGGGAGGGGAAAACGCTCGATGTTGCTTGTCCCATGACAAACGGCGTGCTTGTTTGGATGGCCTGGAGCGTGAAATGTGCTCTGTGCACCGGGCGGGATTCAAACGGCCGCAGTCATTTTAATGGCTCGAGTGTGACAGGGAGGGGAAGGCAAATAAAGCAAACATGCCTCGTCACACCTTGCAGCAGGCTTTGGGTGTAGCTCGTAGGAGTGAATTGCTCTATGTTCACTGACATCACGTTCTTGTATTTGCTGGCGCCTTTGCATGAACGCTCTCATTTGCCAGAGTTGTGCCGCTTTCAGTAGGGTTTACACCCCCAACCCCCCCCCTCTGGATTTTACATAATTCCATCTATGAGTCAGCAGTTTGTTTCCCCCCTCGTGTTCTTTCGTTATTCCATCCAGCCTGCTCGGTTTAATGTTGCACTGCCTGTTTTGACTTCGTAAAAAATGACGTACTGATAAAAGGTGTGTTTCTCATAAATTTATTGCCTGCATTTGTGCATAAATCACTCAAGACTAAGACGCTCTCGCAAGCCTCCGTTGTTACTTTAAAATTTGAATGGCTGCCTCACCCTTAAGTTACTCATTACACAATGAACCAATTAATGTCTACAATCTAGTGCAGGGCAGGCTCCACTTTTTTTTTTTTTTTCAACTGACGCATTAAAACTAACATTGGTTCATTAACTGCTGTAAATAATTTCAAATACATTTCAAAGCACAAAAGACCACTTGTGGCATCTCATGGGTGTTTTTTTGTTTTGCAGGTGCTACCAAGGAGATCGGCTCGGCGCTAACCAGGATGTGTATGAGACAGCGCAGCATTGAATCCAAACTCAAGCTTTTCACCACGTAAGACACGCACACGCTGTTGCGCTTGTGACGTATTCAAACACCTGAAGGCAAATGAGGAGACGCAAAAATGCGTCTGCCACCTTTTCTCTCACTGTGGGAATGCCAGACGGTGACGTCTGCTCCTATCAAGAGGAGGCTTGTCATGAGTTGACAGTGTGTGCGAGGGCAGCAGACCCCAAACGCTTAGCTTGCGCAACAGCCTCAACTTTAAAGTGTAGTCATACGTCAACTTTGAGTGGCTCGATTGAGGTCGGCAATTCCCGGGAAATAGCGACCAGGCGTTTCCATGTCATCTTCTGTCAAACGACCAAAAGGTGATTTCACCAAGACGTCTTTTGCCCTCCCAGAGCGCTGTCAGAAAGTCTCATCACACCGTTGGAGTTGAAGATGGAGGAGTGGAAGAAAGCGGCCAGTCAGCTGGACAAAGACCACGCCAAAGGTTTGCCAGCCGGGCACGGAAAAAGTCCCTGCCCGCTCCGCAACGCCGCATTCACGTGCATGTATTTTTGTTCTCGTTTCAGAGTATAAAAAGGCGAGGGCAGATATTAAGAAAAAGTCATCCGATACTGTCAAACTGCAGAAGAAGGTCAAAAAAGGTATGATGGAAACAGAGCTTGTTTGATGGCATTGACAGAAACTGATACTCGTCCATACGCTGAATGCAACACGCAAAATTGTTTGCAATAAATTGTGTTATGCTAAATTGTGGGGGAAGGAATGCTGATAAAACAATTTCATCCATAACTTCTCCCTTCCTAAGTGGTGGACCAACACATCACTCAGACAACCATTACGGCGTCTTTTCCAGGATAAAAATATGATCCAAAAAAAGTTACAATTCTTACATCATTGTTATTATGATGAATTCCAATTTTCGACTGAGTGTGTTTGGCTTCAAATGGCGCAGCCTGACCCCGTGAGTGGCGTGGGAGTCATCCAGTGAAATTTAGGAATTTGAATATTTGACTCTGGAGGGTTTTGCTTAATCTCTTGTGGAAGGAGACTCCCGTGACACACCCGGTGATCACCATGGCAACACCTGGCCACACAATCCCCAAAACCGAAGATTACCACTTGGCAGAATATACGATTGCCTACGGCCTTTTATGATCGTAGCAAAGAGGCAACGCCCCAACACATGTTCAGACACACCTCCTCAAGCTCTAGCACACGCAACACACACACACACACACACACTTGGTAAACACATCACATACCCAATGAGTGACACTGCCGACCCTCCCAAGGTAAATGCAACTCGTTTCAGCCGTTGGCTTTCGGCACGGCGGGTATATTTTGTGATGCAACATGTGGTTATGTTTCGGCATAGGAAAAGATTTTTGCAGGTTCTACTTCATTGACAGTCGGGCCAACCCGAGAAAAGCGTGCTTGCCAGTGCATACAGTGGACACCCCTACTGCTAATCATTCCAATTTGACAAGGTCGTAAACGCTCTGTCTAATCGAGAGAAGACATTTCTTTTGACTTTGAGGGACTTGAAGGAAAGTTTTTGAGCTGCATTACTTTCCACCGCTTCTCTCCTTGCTTAGGCACTCCTGCCGTTTTGCATGTCAATTTCTTTGCCTCTGCGCCTCGCTCGGTTCACTTCAGTTCATTCATGATGAGCTTGGGCGAAAATATAATTACGGAGCGTTCCGCGTTTGCGTGCGCGTCCACGAGCTCTATCATTATGCGGTACGCGACCACTTCAGATGGCGTCTCAAGTTGCTCGTAGCGAGAGGCAGATGATGGGAGGAGATGAGGGAGCTTTAAAGGTGGCGGTCGCTGTGCGTTACTACGACGAGGTCAGACATTATTTGTGAACTCTCGGGTGAAGTGAGAAAGGGCGAGAAAGCCTCCATTTTGTGTTCGTGTGGCTCGTTGCGATTGATCTGCCGAGATGAGACTGCCCGACATACCTTCTAGTTATCGCTGTCGATTGTCATTTAAGGGCGCCCCAGGCTAGTGGTCAGTCCCCCATTGTGCGTGCGGGTTTCAGGAATGCAGACGGACTGGTTTTAGGTGCGAAGAAAGTGCTTCTCAAGCATGGCCTTTTTTGCCTACTGCTGCTTTCTCTCAAGTGCCTCAGGCTGTTTACGCTCACTCTAATGGCTTTCTTTAAACTGTTGGGAATCGAAACCGACGTGGGCGTCGCAAATTCAAATAGCTGCAATATTATTGATTGCGCAATAAACACACAAATGATAGACCCAATTTGGACATTTTCACTTTTAAAGGTGCTCTCACTTTTGTGCCCGCAGCTTGCACGTTGATGACTGTGTTATTTTGGGGGGACAGAAAATTTACGGTTTGTTAAGCTCGACACTGACGGCTTCAATCTGGAGCAATTACAATCTCCGTTTCACCCCCCAACCCGCCCCTTTTCTCGCGGAACATTTCATAGTGTGGTTTTTCTGTAAAATGGTTTCACCTCATGCAGCGTAGCAGGAGTCATGTTCCACCATTCATGTCGGTGTATTGTTGCCATTGCCAAGTCACAGCCACACATTGTGCATGTGTGTGTGTGTGTCAGTGGAGGGGCGTCTGTGGAGGTCAGACCTCAGGCAGACTTGGCGACATGGAGCTTCTGTTAGCTATGTGAAAACGATCTCACTGACCCAGCGGTGCACCCGTACGCAGACGCTGTGCAACAAAAATGTCTGCTGGCCCTGTGCTCGCACATGCAAGCTTGGGTTGCTGTAGGAATTTTTGAAATGGCCGACGACTGGCGTACAATCACATAAGAACAAACCGGGAAGACAAAGCAGCTTGCTTGGTGGCCCCACTAAAGCAATGATTCTCAAACTGGAGTCCCCAAGCCATCGCTTGCACATCTGCATGCGAAGAAAACAAACCCACGAGTGCAAATCCCAAAACATACGATTTCATTGTGACGTGTATAGAAAGGTTTTCTCACTTATGAATCCCTTTGACGCAATTCCTCCGATGCAACCTAGAAGCCAATTAAAAATATGGAAAAACAGAGTACACTGCCCTCTGCTGTCACTTTGTGAGACGTATACTTAAAAGCGACAAACAGTCTGGTGTTTTTTTTTCTTTTTTTCTCAGTACGTGGACCTGTGGGAATTGTTGAGCGCATCCATCCGTTAGGAACGATAAAAGCACTGCCTTTTGCGTGTTTGTCTTCAGGCAAGGATGCTGTGCGCGGGCAGCTGGACAGCGCACTGCAGGACGTCAACGTGCGCTACGCCGTCCTGGAGGAGACGGAGAAGAGGGCCGTGTGCCGGGCGCTCATTGAGGAGCGGGCGCGCTACTGCACCTTTGTCACCATGCTGAAGCCAGTGCTGGTCAGTGTTTGCGTGCACGCACTTCTGCCTCCATGTGCTGACCACGATGCCACTGTGCCATTTAGGACCACGAGATCAACGTGCTGGGTGAGGTGACCCACCTGCAGACCATCCTGGACGATCTCACCGCGCTGACAGCCGAGCCCAACAAACTGCCACCGGCCAGCGAACAGGCACGTGTTCTCCTTGTTGCAGTATTTTCTTTTTTTCTCTCTTTGAAACCAAAGAGCAGTGGACATGGCGCCACCTGGTGGAATATTGAAGTTGTTGGTCATCGAGTTACGGAGGCGTTTTGGTCTTTGTGTTGAATGCAGAGGGCAACACGACACTGAGCCGTGTGCTGTATTTCACATGGCCACATATTTGTTACATTGGGTGAATGTCCGGTTCCGATCTGATTGTGAGTTTTCTTCATTTTCTCAGGTGATTTTGGACCTTAAAGGTTCTGACTTCAGCTATGCCTACCAGACACCGCCGGCCTCTCCCTGCAACACGCTGTCCAGGAAGAGCAGCGTCAGCAGGTGATATGCTCGGACTTAACTTAATTTCTCCCTTTTTTTTTTGTTTTTGGTGTGGCCTTTAACACTCTTTTGACTTTTCTTTGATTAGCTACCATTCTGGGTCGGTGCGGCACGTCCCTTCCTTGGACTCCATCAGCTGTGCTGTGGACGGCGTGCACATCCAGGTAACGGCAACTCGCGCCATGTGTGGAAAATGAACATTTCTATGCTCACTGACTTCACAAAGTTGGATGACCATGCTTGCAGCTGCCAAGTTTTGTGTTTTTCTTCTAGAGGCTTTTGGTTGACTTTCATAATGTACCACTTTTGGGGGTGCATTGGGTTTGTTTATCTTCCAAGAGTTGGTCATCCACGGATTTAGTGCAACTTTATCCACATGATCGTTTCTTAAAGGAAATAATGAAAAAACGTAAGACTGCACAATTTATCGAATTTATCAAATTCATCCATGGCAAGGGAAGAAAGTACCGGGAAAATGGAGATGGAGATCGTTCCTCAAAATGGATCAGAATCTGTTGATAAGGCTTTTTTATTTTTAATTTGATGTTCACTCTAAGTCGAATTCTGGAGAACTTGGGAGAATCCACTGCTTACTCAGTAGCACTCTCACTAATGTTTGACTAAATGGCTGTTCCAAAATGAAAGGTCCAAAAAGGACACGCTGCTTCTCCTGTGTGCAGCAGCGCTCCTGCCGCTATCTTCCCATGGGCAGCGCCGAAAATGGCCGCTCCCTCAGCGAAGGGAGCGCTCCCTCTCGCTCGGGCGCCCGACAGGTTGGCCGTGCTCGCTGCGGTTACGCCGGCCGTCGCCCCCCGCCGGGCCGCCGCGTCAGCCGCCGGGATATGACCACTGTGAGGCGTACTCGCTTTCTCCCTTTTTGTGGTGTGGTGCATGGTGGTAGCTGTCCGCCCCATCGCATCGGCCTCCCACCGTCTGTGCGTTGACCTTCACTTCCACCCTTTCATTTGCAGTTAGTCATCCAAAATGAAAGAGTCTGCCGTATTGCTTGGTTAATCGGACACACACAAACATTGAGCAACTATCCGTTTTCCCAATTTTGAGGCTCAAATCCAAAATATGTCAAATTAACGACATCTGTGACTTTTTCATTTTTGTTTGATGTTCCATTAAGAATGAATATTTGCACACGAAACAATCATGCCACCAGCATTCGTGACATCGGGGCGCATCCCAATTTTTGGTCTCATTCCCCTGCTGCATTTAGCATCCCCGTCTTGATTGTCGTTTTGTTGATCAGCGGCTCATCACGCTAATGTTTGTGTGCGTGTGTGTCAGGATGCAGTGGGCTCCACCAATCAGCTGGCTTCCGCGGGCATGAGTGGCGAGAACGGCCTCCTGGCACCTCCTCACAGCGAGAGGGCCCGCGCTATGTCTACGTCTGGCCAGGTACTTCATACACACAGTAGCTGTGCCTCATCAGGCAAACATTTTGAGTAAATCAGAAAAGTAAAAAAGGTTTGCTGATAGAGCCTAGAAATAATTACTCCCAGAGCATGTGTCATCGAGATGCCCCCCCCTTTTCCAAAAATGAATAACTCATTGTCCACGTTGGTCTGTTCAGTCGTGTTCTGCCCGGGATCAGCTGGCCCTGACTCTGGGTGCCTTGACGGCGGATGCCCCGCGTAGCAGCCGGGACTCACTGCACTGCTCCAGCGGCTACAGCACGCAGACCACCACGCCGTCCTGCTCCGAGGACACCATTCACACGCACGGTGAGGAGCACCCGCGTGCACGCCACTTTGAATCGCCCTCGCCACTGTCTGGAGCCCTTCGGTCCGTCATTTTGCTTTTGTTTTCTTTGCTTAAAAAGAATCCCTCCTTCCTTCCTTCTTTTCCAGCTGTAAAGAGAGAGCCTCCCCTCTATGGTAGGTCTCTGTTTGTTTTCCTTTTCCCTCCTCCTCATCCTGCTTGCATCCTCCCTTTGCTTCATCTTCAGTTTAATGAGCTTGGCTCTCAAAACAAAGTTGGATGAAGTGCAATTAGTGTACGTGCACGCCGCCGTCGACTGTGTCAGCATTACCCTGGTTCCGTGTGAAAGGTTACTTGTGGCTCTTTTCAAAAGTAGCCACATTTGTTGGCAAGCGTTATTTCTTCTGGCAAGTTCAACTTTGCAAAGAGCACAAAAGTGCCCCGATGTCACTCGTGCGTCTTGTTCTCCCTCTCCAGTTGACTACGAGTCAATTTCCCTGCACGGGGACAGCGACTCCATCTCCCTGCACCACCTGTCGCACGGCGGCAGCGGGGGCGGCGGCGCCCAGTCAGACTTCGACAAGTCCTCCACCATCCCCAGGAACTCGGACTTGGGCCTACAGTACCGGAAGTTCGCCCAGTCCAAACGTCCCGCCTCCACCGTCAGCCTGCTGGCCGAGACGGAGCTGACGGGCGGCTCGCACACGGCCACCATCCGGCGCAAGCCGTCGACCAAGCCCGCGTACCGACGGGGCACCATCAGCGGCGGCGTGCCCATCCCCATCTGCACGCCGCAGGTCCCGGCGGGGGCGACGACCCGGGGCAGCGACGAGAACGTGTTCATCGCGACCTCAGGAGGAGGTTTCGGTTACAATAAACTCTTCGCTTCCACGCAGAGCCTCAGCGCCCTGCCGCTGTCCTCCACCTCATCCTCCTCGTATTCGCCATACTATCAGCTGGTGCCTGGTCAGATGCCCATCCCGGTGCCGGTACTCAGCGTTCCGCCAGAAGGCGCCGTTGCCAAGCAGCAGCAGCAGCAGCAGCAGCAGCATCTGCAACAGCTCAACCACCAGGCGCAAATGCAGCAGCAGCAGCATCTGCAACAGCTCAACCACCAGGCACAAATGCAGCAGCATCTGCAGCAGCAGCATCTGCAACAGCTCAACCACCAGGCGCAAATGCAGCAGTTTCACTACGAGCAACAGTTTCAGAAACAGAACCGGCCCCAGATCAACAGTCAGGCTCAGTTCCAAGCCCGAGTCCAGTTTCCAAACCAGCAGCACAAACAGAAGCTCTTCCAGCAGCAGAAGGCCCAGCTTCCGGCCTCCCATGCCCAGCGAGAGGACTCCATCCCAGGCTACTTGACTCAGGAGCAGAACCCACTGCTCTCCAGCCGGGACCAGGACCTGGACCAAGATCTGGACGTCCCGATGCAAGCGAGGGGGGACATGGACATGCTGAAGCTGATCAAGGGTGTGAAGCTCAAAAGGACCCTGACCAACGACCGCTCGGCCCCCCAGCTTCCCCCGCCCGTCAATCACAATTGAGACGTTGCTTGCCTGATTTGCGCCTGTTTTTTTCTGCCTTTTGTTTGACTTGACGGTTCTCCTTTTTGACCAGGACATGGAAATCTTGTTAGTTAGTCGGCTGGCAAAGTCACAGCAAATTTCTCGAACGTTATCTGTAAATGTCCACAAGGAGTGAAGCTTTGGCATTCAGCTCCCCAATTTCACATGCGAGGGCAGTACCTAAGTTTCGTTTGTCGACGTTAGAGTTGGTCACTCTTATTTTGGCTTGCACAATGCAAAAAAAAAAAAAAAGCTTTAAGTTCTTTTTTAAGAGCCAACTTATTTTATTTTTTAATCTTTAACAGTCATTTACTTGAACCCTGTGAATTCATATGGAAAGTTCAACTTAAAAAAAAAATGCTGGAATTTAGTAGTCACTTCCTGCTTGCAAGAATTCTGGCTGTCTGGCCTGGGTGCGCTTGATGCGCTTCTCCCAATTGGCTCAGCTTTCTTTAGATAACCGCCATGAATGACACTTAGACCTACTTTAGTCGCTTCTATTTTCAAATGCGGATCCATTTTCTTTTATTTTTCCAATGCTGATCTTTCCAACAGTAATTCAATGTTGACTGAACACGAGGACTGCAAATAAGTTGGAGGAGAAGGAGCTGAGTCAGCAGTTTTGGGAATGAACAGAATCTCTAGTGTTTAATTTTTTAAGTATAGTTTTATTCTTCGTGGACCTCATAGCGGGGCTATGAGGAGGAAAGCTCAAAAATGTTCCCGTTGCATTACTCGTTTTGGCCGCACGATGGTGCTCTTCGCTTTTGGGATTGAGTTCAGGGTTAGAGAAGCTTTTATTCAGTCCATGCAACAATTCTATGAAAAAAAAAGTTCCTTTGAGGTGTTTTAGAATACTCGTTGTTTTTGATTTAGTATGAGAAAGTAAAAATAGTAAAAAAAAAAATATTTTTTTGTGTGCCTCTTATATGCTGTGCAGGTTTGGCGAATTGACTTTTAGTCTTAGTTGGACGTTCAAGTTTTGATTTCTGGTCTGGCCGGTGGTCGCCACAGTTACAGCTCAATTGGCTTTCTCTTGTTCTTTCTGGTTGTACATATTCCTTTTGAAATATCTATACATGCATATTGTATTTTTCTGCATCGGCTCCGTCAGGTATGACGCCGATGTGCTATTTTTGTAGAAGATCCTTAAAAGGTCCTGGCAAGGGCACCAACTATTAGAATGTACTTTTTCGGTTATTGTTTTTTTTTCTTTTTCTTCTCCAGTGCCATCACATAATTATATCGAGAGTGCTCGTCAAAAAAAATACTGCTGTTTGGCGCAGCAGAGATGGGCTTCATAAATCACGTAAATCGTTAAACGCTAGAGATGAATCGTAAAATAATTGAGGCACAATGGAGGTCGCCGCTTGTGTTTGCTGTCCAAAGAAATCCAATATGATGTCAGAGGATCAATGGAGGGCTGTTGCTGAGTCATTGTTGAGGCTTGAGTTGGAAAAAGGTGTAGATTCTTGTTAACTTTATTTTTTATAAGTGCATAGCAAACATGATTAAAAGCTAGAAAATGCTACTTGTTACAAATACGTCTAGTTTTTGGAATGATGAAACACGCGCGTGTTTTTTTTCTTTTCCACCGCTCTAGAAATGAAAAAAAGGCCTCAATATTGTAATTAGCTTTTTGTCCTACTGTCTATTGGATTATTTCTGGAGTTTTCGGTTGATGATTAAACATGGAGCAGGTCACGCTGCTCCATGAATATTTGAAACAAACAACAGGAGAGTTGACTCATTGATTCTTGATTCCCCCCCCCCCCTTAAGGTCAGCCAAGGTCGTTCCAAGAGGATTCAAAGCGCATAGAGTTGGTCTATGTCCCCCCCACCCAACCGGTGAGACCATTTTGTTAAATTTTGCTCTCCTATGACTTTAAAAAGTGAATTTAGAGGATTTCTTGCATTATTAGAATGTTCAGCCATCTCTAATGATGTGACCTTTTCCTAGAGCAGCGTGTCCGTCAATAACAGCGATGACAACAAGTGGATTGACTCACCTCTGCTTTTGTTGTGCACTGACGCACCTCTTTGCTCTCAGGTAACACACACACACACACACACACACACACACATACAAGCTGATGCTGACTCATCATCTTATGATGCCCCGTCCACTTTCCCTTAAAATAGCAACATCCAATCTTCTCTAATGGATGTTATGATGCACTCAGCAGGAGCCAGGCCAAACCGTGTACAAGTCTAATCGCCTCATTGCGTCACATGTACAAAATTTTCCCTGCCGTCATTTTGGAAGCACGATATCATAAAAAGCAATCTGAGCACATCATATTGGCCCAAATCCTCTTGCTGCTTTTGCCACCTGGGCCGTTCCAAGTGTCTTATTACTTTTGAGGTCCAAA
Source organism: Syngnathus floridae (assembly GCF_059516105.1). Taxonomy (NCBI): domain Eukaryota; kingdom Metazoa; phylum Chordata; class Actinopteri; order Syngnathiformes; family Syngnathidae; genus Syngnathus; species Syngnathus floridae. The sequence continues at coordinate 13,444,528 of NC_142423.1, read as the reverse complement.
TTAAAGCCCGGTGAGCTGAATTTAGTATTCTAGCCAGATTTGGACCCAGGGGCCTTAGATTGGACACTTTTCCGGCCTTGTCATGGAGAGAAAGTGATCACAAGCAGACACGCTCATGCATATTGGGAAAGTGAGTCATGGCTGGCCCAAATCGGACCAGTGACTGACTCAGCGGCCACGTCACGGTGACTCGGCACAAATTTGGCTGGCGCTTGTTGCAGTCACATTGCACCAGCTGATCGTGCCTGCTCGCACCAGAAGGGGGCGCAGCACACCGTGACGCAACTCCTGAGAAGGGGGACAAACAGCACACTGCAATGGCAAAAACATTTTTATTTTTAATTGTAAAAGTTCATCAAAAACTAACACTTCATGTATAGTGTATCTGAATAGTTTTAACAGCACTTACTTTTTCACTGTTTCCAAAATGAAACAAATCATTTTTTTGCCCTCAAAATCCAACATGGCACTTTTCATAACAGCAATTTTTTCTTCACACTTCATTGATACACCTTCAGGAATGAAGGTTGCACAAAAAGCCAAAGAAAAAACTGATGCCAATTCTTGGCTTTTTTTTTTTTTTTTTTACCCACACAACTTTGACCTTTGACTTCAATTTTTTTTATTCCTGCCGCATTCATCTCTACCGCATTTTTGTTCTTGTTGTGTTTGCTGCCATAAAAGACTCCAGCAGAGCTCACGAGATGCCCCTATCACATAGCGGGCGGCGGTGCTAACGAACTCAAGGTTAGCTGATAATCGAGCCGCTGTTGCCCCCACCAGTTATCACTAACCAAACAGTGGCGGCGAGACCAAAAGGAAGCAGAAGGCCGGCCGGGCGCGCTGTGCAAAGACTTGAGGCAGATAACATGTAAAAAACAACCAATCAAACTAACTGATGTTTCTACTCGCTCTTGAGGTGCTTGACAAAGTTGCCCTTTGAATGTCAAGGTGGTTGTGGGCATCACCTTGACGACGCACGGCCATTCACGAAGGGGTGTGGTTGCATCATGGCGTTGTGTGGAATGTTCACAATGTGATGCTCTTTGGCACACCACAACATTAAATCATGTATGATTAACGCTAAAATTGTTTAATATGATTTTACTTAGTGGTTCCGTACAAGCCTCGCCTCAAGTAGATGCCTCCTCCTATCTACATGCGAGTAAAAAAAATTCTCCGAGCCTCTTTTTGAGTCAAGACTTAGATGAATGTGTAACGTACAGATAAAAAAAAAAAAGTTTGTCCAAGACTTTCTCAGATGGTGGTTTCGGTGAGTGGGGGCGGTTTGTGTAAAAGGAGGTGGTGGCAGTGGGGGGTAGATTTATGCACAGCCGTGGCAACTACCCCGCTGAACTTTTGTACCCACTGCGTGCTTCCTCGCTGACGACAGTGGCGCTAGTCACGAGGAAAGGAAAAAGCCCGCCAAAGTTCCGAGCCTCTCAGCCAATGGGCAAGTGGCGGGGGCGGGGTCTGGTGTCTTGTGTGTGCGTGTGACCGCTGCAAGAAGTGACTCAGTGAGACTGAATGAGTCTGACTTGTTCCACTGGAGCTCACTTTTTGACTCAATCAAAACTTCTCTCTAGTTTCCATACGGAAAGTTATAACACTTACTGCAAAACATCATCATCTTACCCAGCTGTCAAGTACGCAAATTGTTATGCCTTGGTGGATTCCCGTGACCTCTTTACTTAACAACGAGCAGCAATTTGGCACAATTACTTAAAAATGAGGCTTCAGATAGCCAACATAATACTCACTGGCATATATTCTTTATCCTCCGTGAGTATTGCAGCTTACCAATTCACTAACAGTAGCTGTGAAACTCTTCTTTTCTTTTCAGTCCTCATGACTGTTTCACTGCCCTTGGTGGAGAAGTTAGACACGCTAAAAGGAGATGCAAGGTTTCTTATTCATTATCATGAGCAACCCGTTTAAGTCTTTCTATTTTGTTTGTTACTTTTATGACTAAGGCCTGACCGATATGGATTTTTTCACGCGATTATGGCCATATGAAATTCCGAAAGCTTAGTGTTCGGGTAGGTCGCGTTGACTTAAGTCAGGCTAGTTAAGGTTACGTTTTGCTAAGGATAAGACGCTACTTGAAGAAATGACCTTTCACTGCTCACACTTGTTGCCGTGCTGTTTTTTTTTTCCCGCCGGCGTGGTCGGAGGAGCGCCCGCTTGGCCTCCCGCCAACCGCGCATTCCACCGAGAGGGAGCGCACACGTTCAAAGGCGCCCGAGTCGAGGAAGGAACCACACACGCTGACGGCACTTTTTCATTCACAAATGACTGTGTGTGCATGTGTACTTTGGCCATGAAAGGAAACACTTATGGAGGTCCGCTCACCTAGCATTTACACTTTTAACGCTGACATACACGTGTAAAAAGAAGCTGGAAAAACAAATCTGTACAGAAGAAGCTGCAAAATGAATGCAACCAATACTCGTCATTATGGATATAATAACTGTTTTCCTTTTAAAAATAATATTATTCATATCCACCCAATTATTGTAGTTTTTATTTATGAATTAACAAATATCACATATTAACACACACCCACACACACTGCCTGTTGCGGCAAAGCAAACACTTCGTCTTTCAGTGGAAGGTGCGTCCACATGATACACATGCTTGCTTGACAAGTTGTGTTACATATTAACACACACAAGCGAGAGTGCAAGTGTACACCCACCTACAACGGTGTGTGTTTAAAACGACATTACCGGCAGAAAAGGCTTTGACGTTCTCTCAGCGCCACACTGACACATGTTGATGCACTCACATGTTCACACACTTTCACTCCACACACACACACAAGCAAGTTGGGGTATTTTAAGGACCCACTTGATGGTCAGGAGTCTTTGCTGAAGAGGGAAGACTCAATAGCGCCGTTTCGTGGAAAATGTCGTTGGACATGTGAAATCCAAGTCACACCTCAGCTGCAAGATAAGCCCCCTCGTCCCACCCACACTGCCCCCCCCTCACACTCACACACACACATACACAACGGTGCGTTATCACACCTGCTTGTCATAAACCATGTTACGTTATGCGGTGCTTATGTGAGGCCATACCAAAAAGAAAATCTACCTTGGTATCCACCACTGGAATTCAGCCCCTAGTGGGAGTTGCACAAGAAATTTGGTTGACTTTTCTACTGTAAGTGGGCCCACAGAAAAGGATCAGGCCTGAGAAGACTCAGAAAGTCTGACGCTTGGCTTGAGGTGGCCATTTTGCCTTGGACACCATGTCTGAAAAGTTGCGGAATGCTGCTGTTTTGTTTTGAAGCGTCCCCTTGAAAGACTTCCAGAGAACCAGGAACCCAAGTCTTGGCCCAAAGCGGAGGTTGACCTTGGTGTCTCAATGAGGAGAGGCGAACATGGGGTCAAGGGTCGACGCAAGATATGAGACAGGGGTCAAGAGGGGTCACATTCAAGCGGCTACCTTCTGAGAGCGGCTGGACGAGGGAAATGTCTTGGAAATCTTTTGGAGCGACCGCCTTCGCTTTCACACAGAGACGCAGCATCTGGCAAGTGGAGCCTGAGATGGGTGCGCTGACGATTGCTTCCAACACAAGTGGGCTGAAGTTCACAACCTTTCTGGCAAAGGTCGAAAATGGCAGCTTAAAGATGATCACCTTCTCAAGTTCGTGCCAGTGTCGTGGAAATGGCCACTTTGAAGGGGATGGAAAGTTACGACGGAAAGGGCCTCAACGCAATACCTCGTGCTGAACTTTGAACTTGAGAACAAAGACCATCATTAAGGACCCTTCACATGACACACAGCGAGGAAGACATCGTTTCCTACACGCACACACACAAGCTCACACAACGGGGTCATCGCTGATTCCTTTTGTTCCGGATCGTTCAGGCCCGGACACAATTGTGTGTCCTTTTCTTTGTGTGTGTGTGTGTCGAGGGATTTATACTACCAAAATAAAAGTATAGGAACCCCCTGCATCGCAAACGCCCCGGCCTGGAGCCCTACCCACTGCCCTCATTGCCCCCACCCCAATATGTCATTTTCCCGTGCCACCATCATGTGAATGAAAGCTTGTTGCTAACATCATCGGGGGGGAAAATGAATGTTCTGGTAGCTTCACACTTTTTTCAAATTTTTCAAAACTGAGCGAAGCATAAGAAAGCATTTCACTCGTGTGTGAGAGCATTTATGTCATGTGTCCCGACACGTTTATGTTGTGAGCACATGAGGGAAGTGGGTGGAAATATTTTTGCCAGACATCATTTCAGAAGTGTGTATGGTGCGGAATCGTTCACCTGCGAGGGTGACAGTCGTGCCTGTGAGAAGGTGAGATCTTTTCAATTGTGTGTATGAGAACGTTAGTCGCTTCCTTCCTTCCTTCCTTCCTTCCTTCCTTCCTTCCTTCCTTCCTTCCTTCCTTCCTTCCTTCCTTCCTTCCTTCCTTCCTTCCTTCCTTCCTTCCTTCCTTCCTTCCTTCCTTCCTTCCTTCTGCCCCGCCCCCTCCCACACACACACAGCCTCGTCCAATATCATCCCGCCTCCTCTTGACGTGGCATCTTGGCTTTTGGATGCACACCAGCTTCTACTGAGAAGTCGCTTGGCCCGTAGCAGCTGCTGTGTGTGTATGTGTGTCAGTTCTTGTGTAGTAAAACATGATATGCAGTTCAGGGAACTCTTAAAAGACTCACGTGTACAGGAGCGGTTTGCCACAGGAAGTGTCCCATATATCATGTGTGCTTCCCCCCCCCCCCCGTTTGTCTGCTCTACTCTAACAATGATAATGAAATTGCTTTTTTTGAATGGGTGAACATATTTTGCGTCTGTAGTTTATATTTTGTAAAAATTATATTTTTCTCATTGAAAATGTGCACTCTTTTCGTGGAAATATTCACGCGGCGGCTCAGTGGGTACCACGTCCGCCTCACATTTAGGAGGGTTTGGGTTCGATTCCACCTCCGGCCCTCCCTGTGTGGAGTTTGCATGTTCTCCCTGTGTCCGTGTGGTTTTCTCCTGGCACTCCGGTTCCCTCCCACATCCCCAAAACATGCTTGGTCGGCCGATTGAGCACTCCAAATCGTCCCTAGGTGTGAGTGCGAATGGTTGTTCACTCTGTGTGCCCTGTGATTGGCTGGCAACCGGTTCAGGGTGTCCCCCTTCTACTGCCCGATGACGGTTGGGATAGGCTCCAGCACGCCCGTGACCCCCGTGGGGACAAAGCGGTACAGAAGATGGATGGATGGAATCATTCACGCCCGCACAAGCACACACATAGCTGATAGTGTGATTCACTCATTCCTCAAAAGACTTTCCCACACTCGTGCCTGCACACCTTTCACACAGAGATCTTGCCAAACAATTGCATCAGACCTACTATAACATTTTGATCCACCTTGGCACTTCACACAGAACCCAGCAAAGACAGGAGAGTTAAACATAGGTTCTGTGCCCAAATTAATTGTGTATGTATATTAACACTTGCTTCTCTATTTTTGCTCTTATATGGCAAAAAGTATGAAGCAGGCTTGTGTGCATGTGATAAAATATCCTGCCTTTGCTGGGTGATGTGTGAAAGACAAAGATGAATACATGATGACATTACAGCCAGGCAAAAAATAAGAAAGGAGAGAATGAAGAGGGAACATCAAGACATAAGAAGCAAAAGTAGCAAGAGGTGGAAAGGAAGCAAAGAAGGCAATGAAGGAAGAAATGAAGGCAGAGAGAGAAGAAAAGGAGGCGCAGGGAATGAAAATAAGCCCTCAGCTTTTTCTTTTACAGCTCAAAATAAGAAAAAAAATAAAGAAGGAAAAAGCCACTCGAGGAATTCCATTCAAGCTTTTCGCAGAACGTTCGGGAATTTCTTGGAAGAAGAAAAAGCTCCCGTGGGAGAAGCTGTAAAAAAGAAAGGCTTCTGCCGTCGAATGTTTTTTTCTTTAAAACTTCGACAGAGCAGTTGAAATTGTGTGACTTCGTGTTAAACGGGGGATATTAAGATGTCGAAGGTTTTATTTAATTTGATGTCACTCAAGGTGGTTTGTTGATGTTGTGCTTTCTTTTGTTCTGAGTCTTAACCTGATTGTTGGTGAAGTTTGTCTTAGGCGGGTCAAAAGTGTGTCGGACTTTTTGTGAAAACAATACGGCGCTTTTGTTCCACGTATTTGACCTCTGTGTGATCTTGACACAGTGTATAAATATCAGTGTGTGCTCCGCATAAGTTATTGTCGACCAAATCTGCAAAATGTGATTGTGGTTAATTTATTTATTTTTTGTAGCATGTGTGTGTGTATAAAATGTGTGAATGTGTGTGTAGACAAGCCCTTGTGAAAACAACAGCGAGTGAATGAGTGCCCTGAGAAAACATGCGCCGACTGAATGAATGAAACTTCCCCAACGTGTTGTTCCAGTTGCAGGATGTGTGTGCGTGTGTGTCTGTGTGTGATGCCGGCCGCAGAATTCTAACCCGGCAAGCCTGTCTTTTGTCACGTGGTTGTCTCGACTCGGCTCGTCTGCACCGCTACTCGTTTGATTGAGCTCATCACTTTTCTTCTTCGGTTGTGTCCTTCTCTTGACTCCTTCATTTGCATCCTTCCCTTGTGCCCTCTGTTACGGCCTTCCCGCCAGACGTTAAACGTCTTGTGGTAAGAAAAGTCAAGTTGTTGTCATGTGTGGCAACTCACGTCCGGTGAGTAAATTAAAACAAGTCGTTTGTGTGTGTGTGTGTGGAATGTTTGCCTTCATCGGTGGCAACAAAGACGGGAAACAGGTTAGTCATTCGGATGTCAAATTGGAAAAAAATGTCTGTTAGTCACCCGGATATCAAATTCCGCTGCCAGCTGTGCTGAGAGCTGAGGTTAGTTCAAATACTCCTGCCTTCCTTTTTCCGGCCAATGGTTGCATTCTTGGCCGCCCACATGACTCTCTCGACCAATAAGAGCCCTTGGAGGGTATTCCATTCATTCCATCATGCTGAGTCCTGCTGTGTGTTTAAATTCCTGTATACTTACATTTCTATATATATTTTTTTTAGTTGCACACATCTTTTTTCTCCTTTCCATTTGTCCCTATCTTGTATTCTTTATTTGCATCCTTTTTTTTGCCTTCTCCTCTTGACATCCAATTGTGACTTCTCCTTCATTTGTGTGCTTCTTTCGCTTTCTACTTTTGCGTCCTTCACTTGTGACTTGACGCATCTTTTGCATCCTTCACTCCTCCACCTTTTGACCCCGTTCCTTCATGAATGTCATTCTTCTGATGCCATTAAAGCAACATAGGGGCCTTGCATCCTTGCAGGTGCCGTTTGCGATCAAATTCATTAGCCCTGGGATCACGGCCAGAAGAAGATGAAGAAAAAGTGAGCGTAGTAAAAAAGCTGGGTGACATCTTAACTTTTACGCGGCACCCGGAGCATCTCCCGGGGGGCCGAACATTCCATGACCGACATTCCACGTCATGTGATCTGATCGGCCTCAGAGCTCAGCACTTTCACGCTGGACTTCCGCAAGTCTTCCAGGCCTTTTTGAGGACCCCCCCCCTCCCACACACACCACTCCAGTCTTCCAACCTTTAGATAGAGCTCCTGCATCGTGTGAATGTATATTTTATACTGCATGCAAAATGCTTGAGTGACAGCAACAGCTGCGAGCAAATTCCTTCTGTGTTTTAACATACTCGTTTCGTGAGCTGGGGGGCAGGGGGGGGGGGGGGGGGTTACGACTCCCATACGAATGTGTATGTGTGTGTGGAAGGGGGTAGTGACTTAAAGAACCAGATGTTTTGGGGCTAAATGAATACATTGTTAAGAGAGGGAAAATGTGAGGCACAAATTGTCCCCAGCAGCTTCACCGATTGAAAATGTTTCTGTCAGTACTGACACAGTTTGGTAGTAATTTAAGTCAAGCCCCCGTTCCAATTCCCAGTTTGGACTTTGGGGTTCTTCGAAAAGCGCACACACATTCCCTGGAAAGCTGCAGCGAGTCATGTGTACAGTTAGTTGCGTAACCTTTTTGGGGGCGCCACGAGCAGCTGGCGTGCAAGCGTTACGCTTTCGCTTAATGGCACCAAACTGGTGTGGACAAGAAAATCCTCTCCAAGCACAGGGATCATTGTGGGAGGGGGGGCTTCTTCTTGTTGCTCATCTTCCTAATTCTTGTGCTGTGGCAGCTTTTACTTGACCTTTATTTTCCCTTCAGTCTTGTCGTGGTGTGTTCATGGTTTCACGTGAATTTGTAATTTGAAAGCATAACATTGCAAACCTTTGTGCAGCCAGCAGCGGCTGGAGGTGCTTCCAAGCTGCAGCAATGTGTTTTGGGGCAGGAAGCCAAGTTTCCTCTTGTCAAATTCCCCCACTTTGAAAGGAGTTGTGGCCCGAGGGTCAACATTTGCCTGAGATTTGCATGCGTGGGTGAGGCAATCTTGTGGAACATTCCTGTCCCTTATCTGACACCTGCTACCTGACTTGCGGGATGGCTGGGAATGCCTTGCTAAGCTGCTAGCATCTAGCTAACTAAATGCTACCTTTGACTTCATGCTTTAATTCAAAGGGCATGCGCTGCTCCTTCTGGTGTGTGCACCTCGACCACTAAGGGGCACTATAATCGTCAATTTGCAGCTCATCTGTAGTAATGTAAAACAAAACTAAAAGTCTCTATGCTATGCTTTCTTAAATATCAGTTATTAAAAGGTGAATCACAACTGCCGCAATATCAAAATACAAACGACGCATTGTGAAATGATCTTTAATTGTATTTCGTTTGACAGTAAAAGTCAGCTGGAGGGTGCAGTCTACATCTTGAAGTAAGCACACTTGACCTCTTTGTGTGACAATCATTGGGACTTTAACTTTTTTTTGAAGTGCCGTTTTCTACCTTCCAAACTCCACACGGCAGAGGAGGGCAGAAACTAATCTGTTGTTTTTGGGGCAGAATAACATTTGTCTTCCCCGCAACAATCTCTAATGCAGCAGTAGCAGCAGCAGAAGCAGCAGCATCTTCTTCCACTTCCGCTTGTGGGATGGCGGGGGCAGCCCACTTCCCTCGCCCCAGACACTTGTTTGGTCCCGTTGATGCAGAAGCATACCGAGGTCTTCACCGGCTAGCCAGGAGACAAAAAACCACTCTAGCGCGTCCCAGCTCGTCCTCTCCCGGTGAGACGTGGCCAACTACTCATTAAAGTGAACTGAAATAGAAAGATCTAGCCCACTTTTCAGGCTGCAGGGGCCATACCAAAACGAAAGTGTGAGTTGAGGTATCTCTCTGTGTGAAAGTGTGTGTAGTAGCGTGAAAGGGAGTATTGACGCCCCCGCAGAGCGGTTAGGGTGTGTGTTGGCACGTTGCTGCAACGGAAGCATCTGTCAGTCTCAGCACAATCACGACACAACGTGCCTTGAAATGGGCACAGGGAGGCTTTTGAATGACTGCATGTGTTCGTCTTAATGTTCTTGGTGTATGACAAACCATTAAAAGAAAGTCGACCATCTGCAGGGAGCATAAAAGTGGCTGTTGGGAGGGGGGGCACAAATAGTGTAGTGTCAGCAGCAAACCTCATCTGCTCAACTTTATTGCCTCCTCCAAGAAGGTTAGCGAGGATTTTATCAGTGTCAGGTTTGCTCCTTTGTGTTCCTTTGCAATTCTTCGCCTTTTCTATCTTCTCAGAACCTTGAAAGGCTGACATTACATTTTATTTTGTTGCCATATATATTCCAAGCAATGTGAGTGAGGGTCCTATAGTGCAGTGGTTAGTACTTTGGACTTTCACCCCAACGACGTGGGTTCAAGTCCTAGTAAGACCACAAACATTTTATCATAGAAACATTTGCAACACAGTTGCTCGTGTGCTGCCCCATGTAACCTTTTTAACTAGTTGCTTGTGAGCTGGTCCATAAGACCATATATATTCCGGTCAATGAAAGCAAGGGTTCCATAGTGTAGTGGTTAGTCCTCTGGACTCTCACCCCAGTGACCCGGGTTCAAGTCCCAGTGAGACCTAACTTATTTTATCATAGAAGAATTTACAACACAGTTGCTCGTGTGCTCTCCCATATAACCATTATAACAATTTGCTTGTGAGCTGCTCCAAAAAAAACATATATATTCCATTCAATATGAGTGAGGGTACCATAGTGTAGTGGTTAGTCCTCTGGACTCTCATCCCAGTGACCCAGGTTCAAATCCCAGTGAGACCTAAATTATTTTATCATAGAAACATTTGCAACACTGTTGCTTGTGTGGTGCCCCATATAACCATTATAACTATTTGCTTGTGAGCTGCTCCATAAAATCATCTATATTCCATTCAATGTGAGCGAGGCTTCCATAGTGTAGTGGTTAGTGCTCTGCACTCTTACCCCAGCGATCCAGGTTCAAGTCCCAGTGAGATTTAACTTATTTTATCAGAGAAGAATTTACAACACAGTTGCTCGTGTGCTCCCCCATATAACCATTATAACAATTAGCATGTGATCTGCTCCATAAAACCATCTATATTCCATTCAATGTGAGCGAGGGTTCCATAGTTGTCAAGCTCTAGTCCTCGGGGCTGCATTCCAACATGTTTTCCAAGAGTCCCTCGTTAAGTGCACCTGCGTGAAAACTTTTAGCCACTTTCACATTGAAAAGAAGCTAAAAGTTTTCACGCAGGTGCGCTTAACGAGGGAATGGCATGGACACTCGATTAGGTACACCGCCATTTTCAAGTGTACCTAATAACAGGCCACTTTATTAGGGTGCACTTAACAAGGGAATCTTGGAAAACATGTTGGAATGCGGCCCTGAGGAGTTTTAGCTCCTGTGACCTTTGACCATGATATTTCCCTAATAAAGTGGCCTGTTATTAGGTACACTTGATAATGGCGGCGTACCTAATGGAGTGTCCGTGTGATGCCCTCGTTAAGCGCACCTGCGTGAAAAGTTTTTGGTCACTTTCACGTTCCAAAGGAGCTAAAACTTTTCACGCAGGTGCGCTTAACGAGGGAATGGCACGGACACTCCATTAGGTACACCGCCATTTTCAAGTGTACCTAATAACAGGCCACTTTATTAGGGTGCACTTAACAAGGGAATCTTGGAAAACATGTTGGAATGCGGCCCTGAGGAGTTTTAGCTCCTGTGACCTTTGACCATGACCACATTTGCAACACAGTTGCTCGTGTGCTGCCCCATGTAACCATTATAACTAGTTGCTTGTGAGCTGGTCCATAAGACCATATATATTCCAGTTAAGGCCTGCAAGGGTTCCTTAGTATAGTGGTTAGTCCTCTGGACTTTTACTCCAGCGACCCGGGTTCAAGTCCCAGTGAGACCTAAATTATTTTATCATAGAAGAATTTACAACACAGTTGCTCGTGTGCTCTCCCATATAACCATTATAACAATTTGCTTGTGAGCTGCTCCAAAAAACCATATATATTCCACTCAATATGAGTGAGGGTACCATAGTGTAGTGGTTAGTCCTCTGGACTCTCATCCCAGTGACCCAGGTTCAAATCCCAGTGAGACCTAAATTATTTTATCATAGAAACATTTGCAACACTGTTGCTTGTGTGGTGCCCCATATAACCATTGCAACTATTTGCTTGTCAGCTGCTCCATAAAGCTATATAGATTCCATGAATGTCAATGAGGGTTCCATAGTGTAGTGGTTAGTGCTCTGCACTCTTACCCCAGCGATCTGGGTTCAAGTCCCAGTGAGATTTAACTTATTTTATCAGAGAAGAATTTACAACACAGTTGCTCGTGTGCTCTCCCATATAACCATTATAACAATTTGCTTGTGAGCTGCTCCATAAAACCATCTATATTCCATTCAATGTGAGCGAGGGTTCCATAGGTGTCAAGCTCTAGTCCTCGTGGCCGCATTCCAACATGTTTTCCAAGAGTCCCTCGTTAAGTGCACCTGCGTGAAAACTTTTAGCCACTTTCACATTGAAAAGAAGCTAAAAGTTTTCACGCAGGTGCGCTTAACGAGGGAATGGCACGGACACTCCATTAGGTACACCGCCATTTTCAAGTGTACCTAATAACAGGCCACTTTATCAAGGTGCACTTAACAAGGGAATCTTGGAAAACATGTTGGAATGCGGCCCTGAGGAGTTTTAGCTCCTGTGACCTTTGACCATGATATTTCCCTAATAAAGTGGCCTGTTATTAGGTACACTTGATAATGACGGTGTACCTAATGGAGTGTCCGTGTGATTCCCTCGTTAAGCGCACCTGCGTGAAAAGTTTTTGGTCACTTTCACGTTCCAAAGGAGCTAAAAGTTTTCACGCAGGTGCGCTTAACGAGGGAATGGCACGGACACTCCATTAGGTACACCGCCATTTTCAAGTGTACCTAATAACAGGCCACTTTATTAGGGTGCACTTAACAAGGGAATTTTGGAAAACATGTTGGAATGCGGCCCTGAAGAGTTTTAGCTCCTGTGACCTTTGACCATGATATTTCCTTAATAAAGTGGCCTGTTATTAGGTACACTTGATAATGGCGGTGTACCTAATGGAGTGTCCGTGCCATTCCCTCGTTAAGCGCACCTGCGTGAAAACTTTTAGCTCCTTTTCAATGTGAAAGTGGCTAAAAGTTTTCACGCAGGTGCACTTAACGAGGGACTCTTGGAAAACATGTTGGAATGCGGCCACGAGGACTAGAGCTTGACACCTATGGAACCCTCGCTCATGTTGAATGGAATAGATATTGTTTTATGGAGCAGCTCACAAGCAAATTGTTATAATGGTTATATGGGGTAGCACATGAGCAAATGTGTTGCAAACTTTTCTATGATAAAATAAGTTTGGCCTCATTGGGATTTGAACCCGAGTCACTGGGGCGAGAGTCCAGAGCACTGACCACTACACTATGGAACGGTCACTCACATTTCATGGAATCTATATTGTTTTATGAAGCAGCTCACAAGCAAATAGTTACAATGGTTATATGGGGCACCACACAAGCAACAGTGTTGCAAATGTTTCTATGATAAAATAAGTTAGGTCTCATTGGGATTTGAACCCAGGCCGCTGGAGTGAGAGTCCAGCGGACTAACCACTATACTATGGAACTCTCGCTCACGTTGCATGGAATCTATATGGTTTTATGGAGCAGCTCACAAGCAAATAGTTATAATGGTTATATGGGGCACCACACGAGTAACCGTGCTGCAAATCTTTCTATGATAAAATAAGTTAGGTCTCATTGGGATTTGAACCCGGGTCACTGGGGCGAGAGTCTAGACCACTATCCACTGCACTATGGAACCCTTGTTCAGATTGCATGTAATATATATGGTTTAATCGAGCAGCTCACAAACAAATAGCTCAAAATTGCAAAATAGATGTCCAAATTCACAAGGTCAAAGTTTACATTTCACCTTTGAACTTTCTTCTGTCTTTATCTTGAGTGGCCTCACTGCCTTTGTTTCCCTCTTCGTCATCTTGCATGCAGAGCTGCTCTCCCATTGGCCGAGAGCAGAGCTTCCTCTAACACCATTGGCCGACGGGCCAAACAGTCAAACACGGCCCCTCACGTGCTGCTGCATGCCTGCATGGCCCGCTCCAGATGCGTACATGCTGTACTTCGAGTGAATGCACCGCTTGAACTGGCTTTCGATGTGTCTGCGCGATTCCTGGAAGTGGGGAGTACGGCGAGATGTGAGACTGACTGACTGACAGCTGTTTTGCATTGCTTGCGATCATTTGCTTGCAACCGCATCACGTTCATTTGATTCCAACCGTCGACACCTCGCCAAGAGCTTCTTCTTAACCCAAACTTTTTCTTTCATATTCTCTTTCCTTGAAGTTTCTTCCCAGTGGCCTCCCGCAGCAGTGTGCACATACGCACGTGTAAAAAAAATAAAAATGTATTTGGCAAGCCTCTGAAAGGCTGTTTCAGCCTGTTGGAAAATTACCCTGAGTGCTTTTTAAGTGCTACAGAGTTGATATTGACTTACAACACACAGCAAGATTATAATGTCTTAACACTTTATTTTTTTTTAAATCTCATTATGAATGACCTGGTCCATCTGTCCCTTTCCAAAACGGAATGCGGCGCTTGAACACAACAATTACACACAAATCTTTTTGAGTGCATTGAATAGGAATGCATGGCGAAGACTACCTTGTGATTAGTTAAGACGGGCTACCCCAAAGAAGGGGCGGGGTGGGGGGGGATTAACCTATTGTTATAGCTTCTTGTGTGGAGGACCCCCGCCACCCTCACCTCTGCTGTCAAGGCCCATTGTACCCCCCAAAACAATGGCCGACGTTTGATCATGTGTGCAAGCCACGATGACCAGTCAGGACACTTTCAAGGTGCCCGCTCAAAACAAGAACGGACAATCATAAAGAGTGAGGGGTGGTCCTCGCAGCACATTACAGAGCATGGAAAGCCCACCCTACCCCGAGTCTCTTTTTCTATAGTACGCTTTTTCAAAGGCGCTCTTGGCTATAGGTGGCAGTGGGACGCATTCCGAGAAAAAGATGGCTACTTCTTGGGAAAATCTTGCGGGGGGGGGGAACATGAAGTAAACGTGATCCCAGAAGTGCTATCTGTCCATGTCTTGAGATTCTCACATTCTTCTTATGTTACAGCAGATGAATTCTCGCAGCATCTGGATTCCTTTCAAGTATGGGAAAGTCCAGCCTTTTTTTTTTTTACACTGGTCAGAAGTACAAATACTTTGTGACTGTCAATCAGTCAAACCAATGTCACAGAAGTGTGAGGCGATTTGATACAATTTAGGGACGGTTTGAGTTTCAAGTGGAAAGATTCGATTCGGTTTGATTCGGTGGACTCGTGATTACCATTCACTTGCAATGGCTTGAGGAGTTCCGCCTGCACAATAGGCCGTTCCGAGATTTGCACGGTAATGGCAACACTTAAGTTTTGCAAGATGTCATCTTTGTCACGTAAATGCTCGTGATTGAAAATGCAAAGACATTGAAAAGTCTTGGACATATGAAAGACTACCGCACCCAAAACTAATTGCATTTAGCGTATGGCGCCGACGCCCAAGATTAACGCTGCTTTGAATCCCAAATGCGAAGTATCCAAAGGAGGCATCACCGGTCCCAAAGAACAGGACTCCTTTGTTTTCCGGAAGTGAATCTTTTGACCCGTTGAGCATTTCAGATCATTAACTGCTGACCCCCACTCCCCTCGCTACCCCCGACGGCCAAATCACCTTTGTGCCCCCTCATTTGCAATCCCCTGGGAGAGGATTACAGCCTCAGTGAAGTACCCAGGATGGTGTCTCCACTAGATTAGGAGTGACTCCAGTTTCTTCTATGGAAGGTGCAGGGGGAGGGGGAGTTCGTTCACGGCCCATCAGCTGATCCTGCATAGCCGCATTCGTTTGAATGCCTGGCCTCTCTGCCCCCGCACCCGCCCCAACTTTCACACTTCCATTTCAACGCCGTGTCTGAGCTGATCTTCGTCACTGTGGCGGCCAGAGCCTCCTGCTGAGGGACCCCCAAGAGCTCACCAGGAGGGACATTTTAAGAGGGGGCACATTTGGAAGTCAAACGGATTGACCATTGTTCCTTCTAGCTATCTGTCTGCCTGTCTGTCTGTCTGTATGATAAGAAATGACAATCAATGAAGTGTGCAAATGCCCCAACACACTTTAATGTCGTTTCTGCCTCTGTATAGTCAAATCTGTCGCAAAGCTTAGATTTTTTTTCTGCTTTATTGTAATGAGTCTCAGAAATGCCCCCAAATTTACTGCAGTACTGGCACGCTGGCCTTCACACGTAACCCAGCAAACGCATGATGTCAAAGATTAGCAATTGACCGAAAAGACATCCACTCACAACGGCGCCATAAAGAATAAGTGCAAAAGTTAAAAGTCAGAAAAGCAACATAGACAATAACAAAGGAAAAAAGGAACAGCAGGCCAGCTGGGGAAAGGCCTAAATATTGTAAATGATCCCGAGGTCCGCCAAACAGCCTCCTTCAAGAACACCCCAAAACACACAAAAAGCCTCCACAAACGGAAAGAGAAAGGAGAAAAGAATCCCTTCTTTTAATAAAGAGAAAAAGAGGGAACAGTCTATCTATCAATCTACCCATTTTTCCATCAATTTTTCTATCAATTTATTAAAACTTATAATTAATGGTCATTTTTTCATGCTAATTTGGCAACACGTCACCTCAGTCTGTTCAGGTCAGGTGTGCACAGTTGCGCACTCTTATCTGTCAGTATGTGAGTAACATGTTGCACGTGAGAAGACTCTATTCATCCGTATAGTCCACTGACAAATGTTTCAAATTGTTCATACACTTGTGTTACGTGTGTGTGTTTGTGTGTTGCAGCTGTGCTCATCAGCAGTTGTAGCTGTTACCGTTTGGCGCTGCCTTTTGCTAGCATTAGCGTTGCATTATGCTTTGAGACTTCAAATTTTGTGCAAATATAACATTTCACGGTGAATAATTTACGTGTGATAATGAGTAAGAATTCATTCGATTTTTGGAAGACCAAAAAAAGTACAGTAGAAATTATATCAAAGCAGCTGTGTGAAAACAAATAAGCTTGCCTTCTGCACAAACCAGAGCGATTTTGCAGAAGCCGGACCCTCACGTTGTTTTTGCAAGAAGTGCAAAGTCAGACAGACCCCTTTGCCTTTTGCAAGCGTCGTCACCTTGAACCTTCAAGAAAGCAAATGTGAAGCTGCTGGCGTGTTTGTTGCCACCGACTTGTGAATGGTCACTGCAATGACGCAGGGACCGGGCGGGACTTTGGTTTGATATGCAACAGACGGGGCCCCCAAACTACTTCAATGTCAACAACGTCCTCCAAAAAGCACCGACTGGAGCTCTGCTTGCCCACATGCGAGGGCATCGTTGTTGCAATTGTTTAGGTGCTTCACTCAAGCATGACTTCACGTGCTAGCCTACAAGTCCTTTCCCGCACATACTTTTACTTGTGGGTCTGACTTGTCTCTGACACGGAGAACAAGGGTGGGGTATTTTTTAGGGAGCCCCCCGTTTCGTTTCTCAGCTTTCTTTCAAACTATACTAAGACAACAGCAAACACAGCTGGCCAGGTTTTCCCCTAAACAAGATGGCTGATCATCATAGGGGTGGGGGGGACAGTGCGTGTGTGGAGGAGGGGGGGGTTGAAGGAGCCCAAAGTGGGGGTTGCATGTGGTGATGGTGGTGGGGAGAGTATCACAGTGGCTCGCAGCAGTAACACAAACACTGCATCAGTTTTGATGATCTATCTTGAAACCCTAATCCTAGTTTGAAACACTACTTTGACACACTAATTTCAAACCCTAACCCTAGTTTGAAACCCTAACCCTACTTTCAAAACCTACTTTGAATCCCTAAGCCTCATTTCAAGCCCCTACTTTTTTTTGGTTGGGGGAAGAAAAGAACTATGAACTTTTACTTTTTGGAATGATGCATAAAATTTCCAAGTTCATTTTGAAATTTGTGAACTGAACCCGTTCATGTAGAACATCAACTTTCCCAACACTGATGTTGATACATATTCGGCTCGTTCTGCTCTCGCCTCGTTGCTTGAAATGACAAAGCCCACTCAAGTGAGAGGTGAAACGAAGGCGTCGGCTCAATGCATGCAAACTAGGGGCAGCACCAGGGAGCCCAAAGGGGCCAAGTTTGGAGGTTGCAAAATTCCCCTCTCTCGTCACACATCTTGCTTTCAAGTGACAAAGAACGGTCATCTTCTTAACAAATGACAAGAGTTAAAAAATGATGAATGTGTTGTTTGCTCAGGCTTGAGCAAGAGTGAAAACCACTCAAGAGCTTTTACAGCATCTGACCAGTTCACTTGCTTATCTTAAAGCTGACTCTCACCTTGGCCTACATAACTCACTCACACACATGGTAATGGATGTTTGCACAATACATGATTGTCATGTCAGTGCAGGTAGGAGCCTTACTCACACTTTGGCCTCCTGAGACCACGCTGGCAAATCTTGTTTTTCTGGAGAGGAAAAAGATGAAAAGCGCTTCTTGGACTCATGTTGGATAGTTTGGTGATTATCGTTTTCCTCACTTACACCACCTAAAAAGAAAAAGCATCAGATTTTATTGGACCAGTCCAAACTCAAGGTCACGTGAGGTCCTAATTTCATAAGAAAAACAATCTACTATGGAAAGACAATCAAAGTTCAGACACATTTCTAAATCAATGTGATAAACGTCAAAACTTCTGAAATCAAGTCTTCGTCTGATGATGAATGGATTAAAATTATAATTCTACTGCAGGAATGTACTTACCTTGGCTTCTTCTGAGCTACCCACAACAAAGTTCAACACAGATTCCTTGCAAGAGAGCACATGAGGCAACTGACATGAAGTGATACCATAAAAATTTTAATTCATAGGCAAAATCATTTAGTCGAAAAAACACATGGTACATTTTAGGAATTTCATATTCTTACATTCCTGAGGTGGAAAAAAAGGCACAATACAAAACCGTTGTATGTGCATGTAGAGAATCCATGCAGGCACAGTTCCCAACTGTCATTTGATTAAAAAAAAAAAAAAAAGGTGCTGATGAAAAGGAGAAAAAAAAAAATCACTTTTCAACAACCAAAACTAAATCAAACAATTGAAGAAAAAGAATAAGCACAACTTAAAATAATTTAAAATACAATAACAGAATGGACATTGAAATAAAGAAAAAATAAAAATGTACAGGTGATGAAGGTGGTCACAGGCGGGGCTGTTGAGGCGGAGGTAGCTTTTTGTCCATAAATGACTGACACAAAATTCTAAGAACTCGACCTGCCCCGAAAAACCCCGAAGGCCATCAAAAGGTGACGGCGGAGGGATTGGTGGTTGCTATGGCTACAAGACATCCTGAAGACATGACTCGCAAAGTTGGCCTTTGGTGTGAAAGTTCACGATGAAGCAGGGATGAAGCGGGGCTGCCTGTCGAATTTGCCCAGCCTCATTTTTTGCTTCACCCTGAACTTCCACGTGCAAGAGTGCCGAGCTTTGCCGAGACGTGCAGGTTCAAGTTTCACTAACCAGAACTGACCTCGTTCATCATGTGTGCGTATTTAAACAGTCGGCAGTCAAGGCATCGCAACGTGTGTGTCTCAAGTCCACTGAAAAGTCTGTCTTTGTGCATACACGTGCTCCTCATTCCTGAAAGCAAAACGTCAAGTCATTTGTACAAAAAAAAAAAAAAAAAAAGTCTCATTTCCTTCCATCTTTCACGAGCGTGCGGGTGTCCGGAGTTGCCGCAGCCGCGCTTTGAGCTGCTCCTGCTTGGCACGCAGTTTGTCCCGCTTGGCGTGCAGCCGACGGTCGTGCTCCTCCAGGCCGTGGATGCAGTCCCGGGCCTTCTTCAGGATGACCACCTTGGAGGCCTTGTCGTTGCGGGACAACTCGGGGACGTTGTCGCGCAGGCGCACGAAGCAGTTCTTGAGCTCGTTGCGCCGCTGCCGCTCCATCACGTTGTGCGTGCGCCGCCGCTCCTCTTCATCTTCTGTCTCGGCCGGGTGCCGCCACGACGCCTGGTGGTGGCGGGTCGACGGCAAGGCGTGATGGCCGCTGGGGCGGGAGCGTTTGTTGCACGAGGAATGCGGCGGCGGCGAGGCCGGGCGGGGGGCGGCGTAGTTGTGTTGCAACTGGATCTCCAGGTGGTGGCGCCGCAGAGCGCAGCGCTCTTCCTCCTCGTCCTGCTGCTTCTGCCGGCGGGCCGACGAGCAGCGCCCCACTGTCACCACGTCGATCTCCTCCTCTGAAAAATCAAAAGTCAGGACTTTAACAGTGCGTTCAACGGCAAAAGTGGCCCAAAAGCTATTTCAAGATGTTTTGAATTATAAAATAAATGGAAAGGTATTTTAATGATTAAAAATATAGTAAAGAAATTAAGTCATGAATAAAAAAAAAAAACTAATTTAACATGTTTATTTCGATGAGGTCAAATGTTCTATTTTAATCTATAATATTCTAATTGTTTTTAATGTCATTCAGAAATCTGTAAAACAGGAATACATTTAAAATATAGGTTAAGTGATTTCATTCATTCCAAAATTTGAAACAAAAACTTTTCCCTGCAATTGTTTTCTCATGATAGAAATTCAACGTTAACCAAAGCGGTTCACCACTTCCTGTGTGGTTAACAGTTAGTAATGCTGGAGAACCGAATGAGTCATGGCATGTTCATGGACGGAGTGCACGTGCACGCGCACACCCACACTTAAGCTGAGCTGTCAGTCACCAGCTCAGACTCCGCCCATACTGCCTTTAAAAAACGATTACGTTGGCAAGCATGTGTGTGGTGTGTATGTGTGTGTAGGCTTTTGGAAGAGCAGCGAAACTTTTGGTCTCACCGGAGTCGCTGGACGAGTACTGGGACACGTCCCCTCCGGCAGAGTAGTAGTCAGACGTGACCTCAGCCGTTTCCTGGCCCCCCAACAGGTTCTGGCAGTCCAGCGTGGAGCCGGCAAGCCCCTCGAAGATGCTGCCGTCAATGTCGGACAGCAGCGGGCTGGAGCCTAGTACGGCCGCTGCCAACTTCTCCTCCGGGCACTTGTCCGATGCCAGGCAGCGCCACAGGCTGTCCTCGCCGTTCTCCTCCTCCTCCAATGTAGGGGAGAGTGGCGGCCCCCCTCCCCCGCCACCTCCGCCCCCCTGTTTGTCGTAGATGAAGGTGCTCCAGTTGATTCGCGTGTCATCGTCCTCCAGCAGGATGTCGGACACGAAGCTCAGTTGGTCTCCGCTAGAAAGGGGCTTGGCCGTCCCGGCGGCGCCCTCCTTCATGGGGGGCGACTGCGGGGGAGTGGGCAGCGACTGCAGGTCCTTCATCAGAATTTGGCAGATCTCTTCTTCGTCAAAGAGCAGCGGCTCCGAGCAGAGCCAGTCCGGCGACTGGGCGAAGCTTTGCAACATCTTCAAACTGCAGACCAAAAAAAAAGACAAAATCACAGTTAAAATCTTAAAATGCAGATAAGCAAGTAAATCCAAGAGTGAAAGTGAACTCGACGAAAAAAGTGAGCTTTACTCGAAGTGGGCTGCCTTTTCTCCATGTTTACATCACTCAGGCTCCACCCACTCCTTTCATGGCTGCTAACCCATGAAAGAAGGCCACACCCTTTTCTCACCACGTCAGAGCAACAGCTGGAGAAAAGGGGTTGGGGGTGGGGGGTCAGCAGCACCTTCTCGCCACAATTTACGGTTTCAAACAAAAACTTGAAAGAGGTCAAAATATGACAACTTTCACTTTGGACACGCACACACTCGTAATAGTTTTGCACCCAGACGCATTGAAGCCACCAGGCGCGTGTCCGCAGGGCGTGGAGGTCATGTCACAATCACATGCTGCGTGGAGGGATGCGTTTCATGCTCGCCGTGGACAAAGCCACACTGTTTGGGATTAATGCATTTAAGACACGCACACACACGAGTACTACGTTTATGTATCCGGATGAATGGAGCTCCAGTTTTTCTTTTTTTACGCCCTTGTGTGCAAACAGGATGCACGCGTAGAGTGCATTTGTAAAATTTAAAGTTTCACCGAAACACGTCCACGCCGATTTTCTCTCCATGACAAAACGCGAAACCAGGCATCGCTTAATTTGCATAGAAAGACCCAGTTCCAGAGCAATGAAGGAGCGAGCAAAAAAAATGCGCATTTTCTAATGAGGGTTTGGCTCCTCCGCAATGACTTACAGAACGCCCTAGTGCGGCGTGAAACGGGATCCACGTGTGCGACTGCGGGGCAATTTCATGGCGTTTTAAGCACAAAAACTGACGCCGATTTCTTTCACAACACATTACACACAAACAAAGATTTTGAACGATTTGCCGAGCGTGGCGTGGATTCGAGTCATCAAGCAGCTTGTGAAAATTTCAGCCTTTCGTAAACGGGTTTCGACGCAGACGACACCCAGCGGCGCGTTTGCGCGACACATTTCTCGACTACCATTTAAAAGCCACGCTCGTTCCACTCCATGTTAACACGCGTGGGGATCGATCTCCGAAGCGTTTCCGTCAAGCAGCACCGGTTGTCGTCAGTGACTATGAATCTACTCGACGTCAAGACAAAAAACGGGCGTTCTTACCGGCAGTTGAGCTTCAAAGAGGCACTCGGATTTCAATAAAGTGGAAGAACAACATCCACGGAGGTCAAAGTCCAAGCAAAAGGAACGGTCCGTGGAGAACGGCGACTACTTGGCGGCGAAGACCAGTTGCTGTTGTGTAAAGTTGAACCGGGACAGAGGAAGCATGGTGCGGGGAGAGTTGTCCTGACCTACCGGTTAGCTGTTAGCACACAAAGTGGGTGTGGCCGACGTGGCCGCAGCGCTTTTATCGGCGCGGCTCGCCGGTGTGCGTCCGCAGACAAAATCCGCGCCAAATCGTTACCCACGATGCACCGACCCAGTACCGATGATTTAATCATTGGCATGAATGGGCATTTGCATCGGGTCTGGGTTGGAACGTGGCAGGAGAAGCGGCACCGTTGAATCTATCGTGGGAGCTGGGTCTAGTTCGTCTCGCCGGCGCAAGGATACTAGCGCAAGCTGGGATTCAAGAAAAGGGATGGCGGTAAATGTTAGCACATTCACACGTGGACCGAGAGAAGAAGCCGGGTGTCTCTCTGCCTGTCTGTCGGTCGGTCCGTCTGTCTCTCGCCAACGCCTGTCTGTTGCTTTCGTCGTTATTTAAAGTGGCAGTACTTGACCGAGCACCACTGCAACGCCGCATGCAAAATATCATTCAAAGTATATTTAATAAGTAAATTAATAAGTAAATTGTCGTGTTTCTATTATGAATTGAAAAAAGTTGTACATGTTATGTTTTTCAAAATAAAAGGTTTCATACAAAAATCAAATAAAGACGAAATTGAAAAAGCAAAATTGTCCAGATTTTTGAGTTCTTGAAGGTTTTTAAATTCTGCATGTACTTCAGCGTGCAAAAGTATATTTTATTTAATAATAATTTCTACTGTTATTACTACTACTACTACTACTACTACCGGCCCCCTTACATAATGGGGGTACTCGGTCGTACGGACACGTGCTGGCCCGTGCAGCCAATTGGAGCTGGCGTGGCCCCACTGCACGTGATTGCTCGGCATGCTCCAAGGAATGCTGCGAGTAGACGCCAAGCCTTCCGCTACCACTAGTTGAGACCCAAAATACGCATTGCAACTTATGCGCCACATATGCATGTCTCCAAACATGCATGTCCAAAAATCAAAAAGGAAATGGTCTTTCTATGAGATGATAAATAAAAGAGCTCGTACGAATGAATGCTTTCTAACGAATGACCCAGAACATTTTTACTCATTTCAAGTTTGGAAAACCCTCTTCTGAGGGAGAAACCAAAATACAATTGAGGGGAAAAAAAGTTGTTGAAACAATCATGAAAATACAACATCAAATGTATTTGGTCTTCCGTAGTTGTTTTTAAATATATTATTTCATTATTTCTTTTAAATGAGAACAATTTGATTTGATAAAAATATAAAATTGTTTTTAAAGATAATTTGACTCATTTTAATGTAGTTTTAAAGAAGTTAATTTGATTCAAAATGATCTTTTTTGTTTTAGAAATGATCAATATTTTAATGTCAAGTGTTATTCAAGATAAATTAGTTTCGCTGTAACTGAATAACATATTGCTAGTTGTGTGTTTTCAAAGGTTGTCTCGCGATTATTTGGTTTAAAATGACACCATAAATGCATTCATTCTCATGACTATATTTTTGAAATAGAGAAGATTATTTTAAAGCTGCTTTTTATGCCAAACATGTTTGTCCCATCACACAACGTGCTGTGTACGCCATGCATATGCTTTGTGTTTGCATGTCGCCCACAATAGACATAATAGTAGAATAGAAATATAAAGAGGCCATAATTGCAGCCTTGCAGGGAGTCTGACACATGGGAGCTATTTCTGCTGGGTGCAAATGGATTTTTATATCTCCCTAAATGGTAGCAAATTGCAACGTGATCTTTCCAATTAAAGATGGTGCTCCAGATTTGTGATAGGGGCGGGGCGGAGCGGCGGGCGGGGCTGGAGGCGCATTCTCTCGCACAAAGAAGGGAGGCGGCCCAGTCAAGAAGTGGGTTAATGTGCCACCTACAGGCTGACTGGCTGACTTCAGTGGGGAGCAGGCGCTGTCATGCGCCGGCTTCCCGGCTGCAAATCTGCGGCGGCTCATGAAATCTGTTTGCTTTCCACTCGGCGCAATTCTGCATGACACAACGTGTTCTTTGTGAATCGAGCTATGAATGCAAATATACAACTGGATTGAGGGCAGAGTTGGGCTAAGGGTTAGGGCTTGAGTTGCCGTTCAAATTATTTTCGAGTGAAGAGGAGTGCTAATAATGGGTTGGGGTTGGGGTCAGAGAGGTCACATTAGGTAATATTAGCAAATGGGGTTCAAGTCCCCGTAGAGTGATAAAAACGTCTTCTAAATTTAACTCACCACTGAGAAGTCTTGCTAACAAGCTAGTTAAATTGAAAATAAATCATAAGATTTCGCCTCATAACATGTGCTCAGATCAGGTCACACATAGGGTCAGAGCCAGGTCACCAGAGGTCGGATTAGACTTTGGCTTCGGTTTAGAAGCAAGTCCAGCTTCATTCACCTCACAGATGGAATGAAATGGGGCGTGAGGGGTGAATGAACCCACTTGGCCTGCTAAACTCTGGAGCAGGACACAGAAGTAAGTAGGGTGGGATTGCAGCCACATAGCGGGGAGGTCTACGGATGCGTGCGCTATGCACCCACCACTACGGTGATCTCGTCCTTATTAGGACTCTGCGTGCAGTCGGCGTGCTTGAGTTATGCTTTAATTAGACTGCAGCCTCTCAGTTGGCGCGCACGAACCTGAAGCCGAGAGCAGGACGGTGTCTGCTCAACAAGCTTGTGGGAGTAGAATCACTTCAATTGATGGCCTTTACAAATTCAAACTGGACTGACATAGAACTTCCTGTCAGGACGACGTCTGTGTTTTGAGCAAATGCCAACAAACGTGTTTTTTATTTTTTGTCGAGACAAGCAGACGTTTTAAACTTGACTCACGTCTGAAGCTTCTTCACTTCCCTCTCAGAAAAATGGAAAATATCAAACATGGTCCAAAATAAAACCATTTTGAGAGTGTGACTCACACTGATGGTTCTTCGTAGACCTTGAATAAGGGAAAACATTTCAAGGGTGCATTCCAACGTTTCTACATCGAGTAATGTTGGAGGAGGTTGTTTGTTGACATGCTTTGGGGGGGGTACACCTGAAAAAAGAAAGACAGATCAGCTCGGCTGATGTCATGGACTGCAAAGGTGGGGGCGGCAGTTCGGGTGCGCAATGGAGGGTTATGGTTACATGTGGTGAGGTTAGCAGGAGAAACTTTCCATGCCTCTGTCGCCCACCGCTTGCTCATGTGGGGGTTCAGTTAGGCTTCATTTGGGGCTCCTCTGCTGTGATTTGGTATTTGCTCTTTTAGGCTAGTGTGACGTTGAACACCGCACATGCCGTCCGGAGCGGAGCTGCAGATGTTGGCCCGCCCACCGTTAAACATCTGCAGTTTTACTACGCATCCCTCCATGAGCAGGAAGAAAGCGCACACTTCCATTTCACGCTCGTGTTGTATTCGAGGCTGGGAAAAGCGGAGGAGGCGCCAAATGACCTCGTCCGTCACGTGCCGAGCGGACGCCACGTCAGCCGCGTCGGCATGAGCGAAGGAAGGTCCCGATTTCATCATCACGGTTTCACGTTTCATGCGCTAGGAGCTTGCCATTCAGGATTCGCGCTGGAGGTCTCGACGTGCCTCAGGCGGGATTGACTGGTCTTGTCCCCTGCGATTGACTGGGAACCGGTCCGGGTACTTCGAGCCCAACGTCACCCCTATAATAAAACGGAAGGAATGGCAGTCCGGGGGGGACGTCGGCCGACGCATTCCCGCCTAAATTTGCAAGCGGTGTCGCCTTGCGTCCACCCGATAGCTGGTGACATGGTAGCACATTTACTTTCAGTCAGGCCTGTGGGGGTGCAGGGAGAAGCGGTGCAAAAGGTCAACCCTCATTTCAGTGCTGTGGTTAGCATAGCAACTCTTAGTGTGTTAGCATTTGGTTAAGTTTCATTTGAAATAGATGACGTCAAATCTCGCTTTTTCTGCTCTGGTTTTGCTATGTGCTAGCGTAGCATTTGTGAGTATTTTAGCAACACATTTTAATAGTCATCAATAAATATCGAGTTGCCATAGCTGTTCCTGAATTCAAATTGCAACATATGTTAGCATGTTATACATTTTAGTCTTATATTGTAAATAGTACCTTTCAAGTGTGCATAAAGAAGGAAGGGGGTGTGTTCTTGGTTTCGAGCCCAGTCATGGAGAGAGGGAACTGCGCAGGAATGCATGTGTGCAAAAGCGTGCATGTGTACACATCTGCCAAATAGGGGAAGAGTCAAAATGTGTCTGCAGTGTCTGAACTTAGCGGCTAATCGAATACAGAAGCCAAGCGGGACAAAAAGGATGGATGTCTACGTTCTGCTCGTTCGATTCAAACTGTTACAGTCCATCGAAACAAAGCGGTGACAACAACTGATGTTTGTTACACCAATTTGTTTTCGTTGACGGGAAACAGAAGATGGTTTTCGATCGCTGTCAGACAAATCGAGACTGCCACATTGGGTGCTGCTGTTCTGGTTAGCAAACAGAGTTGCATATGTTGCTTTCCAAGAAGTTCAACAGGGACTAGTTCCCTCTGCAGCGCGATGCAGAAATGTTCCTTTTTTTTCTGGTTAGCCTAAAAATAACGTGGGCGAGTGACACCACTCCACCGCACTAACCTGGCTCTCCCACTCCAGCCCGCCTCCTCCCCTTGATCGTTCCTCAAGTTCTCAGAATCCTGCTGCGGTTGTTCTGGGACGGTGTCCTGTGCCGTCCGCGGCTTCACATGCCGCTCGCATGTGCGTCGTCGGATTGGCCCGATGAGCTCAAGTCGGCCTTTCTCATTGGGCTGGGAGTTGTCTGTTGCTTCGTCGTGCCGTTGTAGCTCCTCCAGCTCTCGCAAACCTACACATACAGACTTGAGCTTCACCACAGGGTCTCGTTGGCTTAACAGGTTAACGTTTCCAAGGTGAACGGGCGGGGTCAAACTGATAAATCACAAAAATACTTTCCATCACATTTATTTGATCCTCTTACACATGGGAGGGAGCTCGCCAGACAGCTGCTTCATTTTGGTAATGATCGAGCGTGACCTTCGGTGGGTCGCCTGAGGTCAAAGTTCACAGGTAACAAGTTGAGAAAGGTCCTTGAGGCAAAGCTAACCTTTACAGGTGGAGAGGACAAGTGGGAGTAAAACAGGTCAAAGTTCAAGGCATGTCTCATCTCATCTTTCTCTTTTAAAGAATGCAAACTTAATTGATCTGTTCCAGTTTCACAAAATAAAAACAGAATTAAGAACAGCACCAAGAAAACAGTAAAGGCTTAGACATGCAAGGAGGCTGCCATGACACTTTGGAGGAACTGAATCAATTAATGATCGTTTTTATTCATGGGATTTCAATCTTTTTTGGTCTATGTGTTAGCTAGCAGAACTGAGGTCAAAGTTTTGTATCGGTTTTTGTTTGTCGATTGACCTCGATGGTGCATACGATCAACCGCTGGTTCATTGAGCAACAAGAAATACGTGGTAAGAAACGTTTGTCTAAAGTGGTGTGGCGTAACAAAGCCGCAGTCCTCCATACCACTTGCGACACAGGCGGCATAACGATCAAGATAAGGCTCGCTATCATTCAGTCGCAGAAAGAGGAAGAGCGAGAGCGTGGGGTGGGCAGGGTGGGGGTGCCCCGGGAGGCCCCTTCCTCTTCCGAGTCATGAATGAAACGGCAAACGAGAGGCTTCCGAGCAGGCTGAATGGAGAAGTGATGCGTTTGCAGACTGCAGGAACATTTTGTCTCCTGCAGCCTTCCTGTTGATTCACTCTTCTCTGTGTGTGTGTGTGTCTGTGGTTTGTGTGTCTGTGTGTGTTGGGATTGGGAATATTCTCCTCCAAATATGTTAAAATAGCTTTTTTTTTTTAATTAGAGTCTCAAGCTGCAATAACTTGGGTTCCCAGCCAGGCTTGAGGTTCAGAACAATGCCTGGGCTTTGGTCACACTTGCAAATTAGGGTTTTTAATTTGGGTTTCAAGACAGAATTAGAGTTGTCCCCGATGATGGTTTCAAGGTTGGGTTTCAAGTGTGTGTGTGTGTGTGTTGTCATGTAGCTGCTGATAGCACTCTGGGGATGAACAGTGTGATTTCTGTTTACTGTTGATAGTCTGATCATCACTCAGGATTCACTTATCTGCCCGAACACAACTACTGATTAACACACACACACACAGTGCAACTGATTTCCTCCTAATCCAGCCCAGGTTTTTGTAAGATTATCTCAACTGGCACAATCCCCTAAAATACAAAAAAGTTAAAGTGAATAGAAATTCATCATTCTCACTGAGCTGTGCTGCAAAAGTTTTATGACATAAATGATTTCAATTGTTGCAATTTTTAATTATAGTTTGAGCTTTGGGTATGAGTTTCAAAACAAGGATTCGGGCTTGTCTTTGTTATGGTTTGGAAAGTAGGGCTTCAAGGCTTGATGGCAGTTTAAAAAATGTTTCATGCAGGGATTGGAGTTAGGGTTTTGAATTAGGGTTTCCAAACTGGATTAGGGTTGTAAACAAGAGTCTACAAGGATCTAAAAGTAAAATTTCAAGATAGGGTTGGGGTTTTCATCTGGGGTTTTAAGATCAGGTTAAGGTGTTTAACAACTACTTTTAAGCCATATTTCAAATTAGGGATTTACACTTCGTGAAATAGATTGTGCTTCAAATTTCGAGGTGATTAGCTGACTGAAAGAATAATTCTCACGATAATGGCAACCGCATGGATTCCTTCCACAGCGTCCCGAGGTAAGACAGACAGACGCTTGCGATCCTGTCATGAATTCCTCGTCAAGCTCCACCCAAACCACTGGAAGCCGTCACAGAAGCAACCCCACACGGTGGTCTCTGCGGCCACGCGCCGGGAATATTCCCGTGCTGGGGGGAACAATAGTTACAGGCCCGTCACATTCCGCGCAACCTTGGGAAATAGCCAAACCAAACGCAGCTTCTCATTTTGGTCAGCAAAAGTTAAAAAAATAAAAGGCCAACGAAGAATTTGATGATTCAATTGTGTGGAAGAGTTCAAGTGTGACAATAGACGACTGCTTTGAACACAAACTTAGCAGCAGCCAACCCTGAGGAGACCCAAAATGGAGCCCTGCGGAACCCCTGTGACCAACTGCAGGATTCCTATATCTGTCCTAGCTTTCTTGCCAGGAAAGTCCTGGATTGGATTGCATCTTGCAAGTCGATTTTCAACAGACCCTCCTCTTCTTCTTGTTCATTGGATTGACCGGATTCAGACTCTTGAGGATGCGCTCACATTGCCTTCTCGGGAATGTAGGAAGTCTGTCATTACGCTTTGGCGACAAGGAAACTCGTAATTTTGGGGGAAGGATGGGAACACCGCGAGCATTGCACTCTTGCTTTTTGCGTGTGCGTGTGGGGGGGTACGTGCACGTGTGACTACTTCATGCAACAATCCGCCAGGAACTTTAAACCGTATGCAACCGCCATCGTCCCTCACTGGTGCTTGCTTAAAATGATCAATGAGTGCGTTCTCATAGCTGCAGTTTGAATAATTCTAACCAACCAATCAAAATCAGTGAAGAGTTCAACGAGTTGTGATTTATCCCAAAACGTGGAGTTTCTTAATTCAACATAAAGCAATGGCCGGGGACTCCCGGTTAAAGATGGCGACGAGGTCTGCTCGTCTTCAAACAGCCGAGGCCCACTAGTGGTTATTTATCTCTATGACAGTCGGCATCTCCGCTCGATCCACGTGCGTCAGGATCCTCGTTTTACCGCCTTTCATTTCCTGGAATCCCAACCCCTCGTAAATATCCCTCCACCGGATTTGATGATCTAGACCCGATTTGAAGGAACGATTGCGCACAGGGACTTTCGCCGACAGTTTTCCGGCTGAGTATAAACAGTAAAGCCGACTCATATCGTTTTCGAATCGATACGTTACGAGGACGTTCACACTTGGAGGCTCGTACGAACATTTTGGCGCGGTTTTTCGCCGTGGAGGGATACCGGCGAGTCGCGTTCATGGAATAGCACTGCGGCTCCTCGGGCCACGCCTACTCCGCGAAGTAGTAGCCGGCTTGGAAAGACTTCCGCACCACGCCGCCTCATCCCCGTTGTCTCCTTTGGATCTCAGCGTGGACTTATACAGGGACAATTTATTGAACGTCCACAATCTATATCCCTTTGAACGTGCAAGGTAAGAACGCGTCTTTTCTTTTTGTAATGACAAGACACTATAGACGATTCTATTCTGCATATCCAAAACCCTTGTTAGGAAACGCCCATATTTTAAATTTGCTGCTAAATTAATCAAAATAACATGCGAATCCCAAACAATTGTGCGGCATTTGTGTATGTTATGTGTTAGCAAGTAGATCGGCGTGAGTGTTTTTTTGTTTTGCAAGTTAATAAGAACATTTACTACAGAAACACTAATTTTGTTCAACTCCCTTATGTGCAAGCTTCGCTGGTAAACGTCTACAGTTATAACAAGGTACTAAACTATTCGAGTACAGCGTTACTTTCTACTAATCGTGCGACATCGAGGGTTGCGTCATGGGTTTAACAGTAGATCGGCGCGTATTTTAATTGTGCTAACTCTCGGACCTGGGTGCAACACGCATAGTTTGTCGTGCACATGGCATTTGAGCCATTGCGGAGGTGTGCGGAACAATCCCAAGAAACCGCTCGCATTTGTTGAATGCTGCTAAATTGGGTGTCAACCAAGTTTAAATCATGTTTTCGAGAGTCGATCGGAGTCGTTGTGAGTCGAAAATAAATCACACCGGTTGCTCCTGTTCCCATGCTTGCACAAGGGCGTTCCAACTCTTGGTGCAAAACCCTCATGAGAAAATGCGCACATTTCAAAATGCACGCAAATCCTGTTCCATCCTGATCATTGTTTGTCACCTATGTTGTAAATGTGTAATGCGTTTAAATCCCCCGTTTCCACGCCACACAAGGGCGCTCGTTCTTTTAACTCCGGGGACGTGTGTGTCCGCAGCACACAGTGTGTCTTTGTTGTGCATCGCAAGCATGCTCGACATCCAAGCGCCATGTGATTGTGACATGCCCTCCACGCCCTGCAGACAAGCCGAGTGTGTTGTTTGTCAATGGCTGCAAATGTCGTATCTGACTTGTGCGCCGTTTGCGCACTTACGTGTGAAATTGCTCAGTCCCAGACGTGACATGCTGGGAAATTTAATTAGCGGCCACCCAGTATAGATAATTTAGATCATTTGTGGGCATGAGATGCTAAATTGTGGCCGCAGAACTGAATTAAACTCTCTTCACAAATATCAACTAGTGATCGGTGAAACCGTTTTTTTTATATATATAAAAGGAAAAAGGGTTTCAAGTTGTTTGTTTGCTAAAGTTTAAAGTGTGGCTTGGTCTGGAGGATCGCTGTGGAGGTTTGGGAAAAACTGCAATTTTAAATCTCTGCTTGATCACTCTCCCTGCAGGAGACCATGTATATTTTGGAAAGAAGTATGGAGTGCCTGCCACAAGCCTTCTCCTACTTGGATGATGAGTTCTGCCAAAGTTTGAAGGATCTCCAGTCGCCTCCCGTGAAGACGGGCTTCTCCAAGGGTGATCAGCTGAGCTTTGTGTCCGACATGCTCCTGGAGAATCACGACATGCAGCTCAACTGGAACTGCGCCTTCTTCCACTCTGATGATGAAGACGATGGCGGTGGGGGGCGAGGGCGCCCCCAGTTCCCCGCGGTGGAGGAGAGCGGCGAGGACAGCTTGTGGCGATGCCTGCCTTCCGACAAAAGCCTGGAGGAGATGCTGTCGGACATGGACGGCAGCATCTTCGAAGGGCTCGTCGGCTCCACGCTGGATTGCCAGAACCTGTTGGGGGGCTGGGAGACGGGCGAGGTCACGTCCGACTCTTGCTCCACCGGAGGAGACGTGTCCACGTACTCGTCCAGCGATTCCGGTGAGCTTTTTGGCATCAAAGCTTTTTAAAAGCATTGGGCGGGGTCCGAGCTCAATAAGTGTGCTCTCCATCCTCGAGCTCCTAATGACTCATTCCAGAGCCGAGCCCTGTGGCATCGCTGACTAAGAACCACACAGGATGTGGTGACCTTGTTTGTTCAGTAGCCGGTTGTTTCACTGACAATAATGTTTGTTTAAAACTATTAACCCAAAAATAAAATTGACTATATAAAAGTTATTTTATATACTTCATTTCTTCTTTTACATTTTCAGATTTTTTTTTTTTTTTAAATATTTCACAACTGTTTTAGATTAAGATATTAAATTAGATCATTTTACAGTCATTATAAAAATACGTATGAATTACTGTATTGTAATTTTTACAAGTTTCCTGTTATTATAATGCTAAATACTTTTTAAAAATGTCATTTGAGGCAGCCGTGTCACTTTGAATAACGGAGCTAAACTGTTGCTGTTGAGTGTGATGGAAGTCTTACCTTTTGTTGTCTTGCAGAGGAGGAGATCGATGTGGTGACGGTGGGGCGCAGCCCGTCCAGACAGCAGCATGACGAGGACGAGGACGAGGAGCAGCGTGTTGCTCTCCAGCGCCAACTCCACTTTGACATCCAGCTGCAGCACAATTATGCCGCGCTTCCTCCCATGTCTCCGCCGGCCTCCTCATCCAACAAGCACTCCCGTCATCACCACCACCACTCGTCATCACGACATTTGGCGGAAACTGAGGACGAGGAGGAGCGGCGTCGGACTCACAACGTGATGGAGCGGCAGCGGCGCAACGAGCTGAAGAACTGCTTTGTGCGTCTGCGCGACAACGTACCCGAGTTGTCTCGCAACGACAAGGCCTCCAAGGCGGTGATCTTGAAGAAGGCCCGGGACTGCATCCACAGCCTGGAGGAGCACGACCGCCGGCTGCGTGCCAAGCGGGACCGACTGGGCGCCAAACAGGAGCAGCTCAAAGCGCGGCTGCGGCAACTCAGACGGCCGGTCCGCTGGTGAAAAGAGTGAGAAGAGACTTTTGGACTTTGCTGTGAGCAACGAGAGCGAGTTGTTGACGTTCTTGTCATTCAGGTTTCAAAATGTTGCTGGAACTAGAATATGTATAGTTCGCCAAATTTCCCGCGTTCAAGCTGCCAACTTCAATATGAAGAGACTGTCGTGTTCGGTCAAATTTTGTCCGACTGTTCTTCTGCAAGTTTGAATATTTTCGATACACTTGTGCAGAGTTTCTCATCCTGCCCGAAGGTAGAGGTTTTTCAGGCTTTCTGTTCCAGCAAGAGGTTTCTAATCCCCTGATACGGTTCTAGGCCAGAGACGCTTTCTAAACCTGTTTCCCGTCCTTACGAGAGTAGGCTCATCGTCAATTAAGTCCAGTTTCAGACTTTGAGTGAGGGGGTAAAGGAAGGTGAAGGCTCCAACAGGGAAAATGGCCAACTTATTTGAAAGTAGGGTAGCATCTATTCAGGATGTCTTGTAGCCATAGCAACCAGCGATCCCTCCACAGTCAGGTTTTCTCTGACGTTTAATCATTTCAGAAAGTTCTTTATCGTTTTTTTCAGGCGTGCTTAAAGCTCAAAGGTAGCCATAATTGATCTGATTAACACTGTGATGCTCATCAAGATATGCTGTCCTGTTGAATGGATTGTTTGTTACCAAAGCAAACATGGGGTGTCACATATCACAGGATCATGGACCTCTCTCCCCTTTTGAAAGTAGCCATATGATGCAATCTTCCATAAGCTATGAAGCAGTTCCTTAATTCAATCACTGCCGTTGATGACTACAGAAGTCAAAGACCAATTTCAAGTGGGCTGCCAGTGAATGAGTTAATGAAACGTTATGCAGAGGACCTTTAGTCCCAATTTTGTTTGTCTAGTTCTCTTGTCGCTATTAAATGACTTAAATAAATGTTTTATAAGATAATTAGTAGTCATTTGTTGTTGTTTTTTCTCCTTTTGGACTACAAATAAACTTGACAGCATCCTTCAATGCATTGAAACAAAGTGCCTCGTCAGCCAAGATGTCCTAAATTCTACTCGGACATTTAGTTATAGGAGATGCTGTATTGATTGTGGAAATGAAGCACTTCCTTCCATCCTCATCTTCCTTCCACTTCTCTGCCCTACTTTCCTTTGTGCTCTTTCCTTTTATACATCCTTGGAGGCCAAAGAGGAAGTTTATGGATGTGGTGAGGGAGAACATGCAGGTGACAGAAGGCTGATGTGGAAACTATTGATCTGGTAAACGGGAGCAGCCAAAAAAAGAAAGAAGGAAAAGTGCACCTTTTCTATGCAACGCATCTGACTCTGAAATGATCGGGATCATCATCCAGCTTCTGCTGATGATCTGATCATTTGAATTGCGTGACATACAAAACATGCATGACATCGAACCTCCGGACCGGAATTGTTATCTACTTTAAGCCGAACGTAAGAAGCCGAAAATGCTCGTGACACTTTTGTGTAAACAAGTTGATTGCTTTCCTGACCACTCACGAGGCGGCATTACACATAAAGCCAAGCAAACACACAGGCACACTCAATTGACCGATATTGTGCTCACATTTCCAGGACAAAAGTATCCCGTGAGGAATCTTCTGGCGTCATACTGACGGGAAGTTACTCAACCGCTTAAGCTACTTGAACAGGAAACGGGAAGGACACCACCTTGTGGTGACGTATGGCATTGCAAAAGTTGCGGCTCAGGCATGCATTTTATCTTTAGATAGAAATTTGGATAAAAGCATACAATTTGCATGCCTTTGTGATATTCATGTTACATGTTCGATCAAATTTGATCTAACATATGAGATTAACTCCAACTCACCCCCAGTCCTAACCAGGTTCCAGAAAAAGGATGGCGAGTCAAGTTTGTTCCAAAGTATTCAAGTGAGTGGAGGCTTGTGTCTTCCACATTTATTGTTTGTCATTTAAAAAACGTTTTGAGGACAATCAAAATATAAATACCCTCACACATTCACTCACACAGAACATAGACCGTACCCCCAATTTCACTGGGAAAGGGACCCCCACTTTTGTTCACACTTGAATAGTTCTCGGAGGTCTTCATGACCTGAACGCAACATCTAATAGTATGTAGGACTGCCTCGGCTTTACGGAGACAAAACTTGGGCAACTCCAAATAGAAAGGGAGGCAGCTCTTTGCTCGGATCATTGATCAATATAATTTGCTTACTTGCCTGATTATTCACATATGATTCAAACTTTCCCTTTCACGCTTGCTGTGATACTGTGTGGCCATTAGAAGTCGTCTGCAATTTACTTTGTGATCTCAAGCCACACACGCTGACATGTTGAGATGACAAAGTAAATATTGACATGACCATTTAAACGTAATGGGGGAAACTGACTTTCCATGAAGCAAAAAAAAAAACAGTAACAGAGGACCAAAAGACAAATAACCCCCTTATAGGATGCAAACAAAAGGACAGGGTAAAAGGACAGAACTTCGAACCTAGCCACAAGATAGGAAGCAAAAACAAGAGACCTGGTCCAAGAGGGCAAGGGGTGTCTCCATATAGAATGCAAACAAGGCACAGAGGAAAAAGAAGCAAACAATTATAAAAGAAAAAAGAGACAAAAATAAAGGGCCTAAACAAAAGACCAGAACAAGGCAAGAAACTCAATGAAGCGACCCAATCAGTGTATCGATCCAGTGGACACATAAGATGGGCAAAGAAGAGGAAGGACCTAATTAAAAGGACCAAGACAGACCAACATAAACGAGGGAGTTTGACTTGGGGTTAGGGACCAAGATGAAATGACATCGAGGAGCGTAGCCGTAGGCCATGCTGTTGTTTCCATGACAACGCACAGGTGAGATGGCATGGCACACCCTCTTGCTCATCCGACAGTTTGACTGTTCGAGCGGTGTTGAGCCAGCAGGGGGAGGCCTAGCGCTCGTAGAAAACCAACAAAAAGGGAGACCCGGCTGATGTTCCAACCCTGCCTCTCCATTCGTCTGTCCGTCTGTCTGACAGGACGACGCAAAGATGCTCGGTCCTCTGCCTGCCTCTCGACCCCCGTGCGTCATGCTCGGGGGGGCCACAGGGAGACCGGCGGGAGGCGCTGTTGTTAGGAGGCCTTCCCCAGTTCTATCTTCTTCTGAATGACACGCGCCGAGTGGTAGATGAGAGAGTCAATGAGGCCGGCAACTGCGGTGGAGTAAAAAACGAGACTGCTGAGAATTCATCCCCGACGTGAGGTGATGGACTTTGAGACAAACCTGTGAAGACGCCCCCGATGATGGCGCACACTCCGGTCAGGAAGTGAGTGAAAGATCTGAAGGACAATGACAACACAAAATGCATGACTTGGACTCCACGAGTCAAATCACGACGCAGATCATCTGTTGTTGTTTACAGGAGGCGTGTGTGGACACCTACCTGTGTTTCTCTGTGAATTTCACCATCATGGGCGAGAGCTCGTACAAAACAAAAACCCCGGGTAGGCCCTGGTCACCCACCAAGCCATTGGCCACCTTTTCGTGCCTGGTGACTGAAAACTGGTTGGTTTTTACAACCTGCCGACAAGACAAATAGTCCACGTCTGCGTTTCGGCTCAAAATGTTGGCGTAATGAAGCACTTACCTCTCCGTCCGTTTTCAGGTAAATGGTGGGGACGATTTTGACAAAATACTGGTACATCATTGAGGCTGCGGGACAAGAAACACAATTAGATTAACGCATTTACATTCAGTTTAACTGAGACTACGTTACAGTGGTTCTCGAGCTAGGAATGGGGAAGGGGCAATTCGAGCGTGAAGGCTGCACTACTGCAAAGCGCCACAAGACGACGCTGTCTGCATTCCTTTCACGTTTTTGTATCCTTCGAGCTCACTTCCTGTTTCCTTCTTCCTATATCCTGCTATGGAGCTCTGACATAAGGCGTTTAAACGTTGCTGCGCTGAAGTACGTCTGAAATCTTCAACCGAGGAGCGACTGAAGAAGCTAACGTTCATAACATTTTAGTCAAGGTAAAGAACATTTTAGTTTTAGCTCTTAAAAAAACGCATTTCCTTCGCAGGCCACGATACTTTAGCCCGCTAATGCTATTGAGTTAGCACGCGAATGCTATTGCTGGACATTGGCATGTAAGCAGGGTCAAGTCCACTTGTTTTTTTCTGGCGACTTTGTTGTATTGGCTGCAAAAATCATATCTTTTTTTACAAAGTTATCTATTTGACGTCTTGCTGGTCCAGATGCCCGTGGCTGTCGCACCTTACGGTCAGGGCCAGGCCCAGCCCAGCTGTTTCGACCGGGTCAAGATGGGCTTCATGATGGGCTTTGCTGTGGGCATGGCTGCCGGGGCCATGTTCGGTACTTTCTCCTGCCTCAGGTATTACATGAAAATAAAGCCAATGTAATTCTCACTAATGCGAGTAAGCGCTCCTCCAAACAAGTCCTAAACACTCTTTTAATATTGGAGTTAGAATAATAATTTAATATTCAATATCTGAAACGCTTATCCTGACCCTTGCCGATAAACTGACTATTGACTCCTCCGCAGAATTGGTATGCGAGGCCGGGAGCTGATGGGAGGAGTGGGCAAGACCATGATGCAGAGCGGGGGCACGTTCGGCACCTTCATGGCTATTGGGATGGGCATCCGCTGCTGAGGACGACGACTCGGCCCTGCCGTGCAATCCAACAACACTTCTGGGACTTTTGCAACGGCGGCTGCATTTTGGTCCGCTCGACCTTGTCATTGCTTCCATTAAAAACTAACTAAACATGGCAGAGTGCTTAGTAGAGTTTTTGCCCTCTCGCTGAACTGACCTTGTGGCGCCGTCACCTCCGTGCCATCCAGCGGGTTCACGATGCCGGGATAATCTTTCCCGAACGAGAGGTGTTTGATCCAATGGGTCATGTTGATCTAAAGCACAGGTTATCCATATTTAGCAACAAATTCAAATAGATCATAAAGGGTGCAATGCTTTAAGTAGCTTCCTTGCATCATATGAGACTTAAGTTCAGCGATTCACCATTGAAATGTTACATTCTGCGTTCAATCAGTTACTTACGTTGTCCAAGCCGAAACTCTGCAGGTCATGAACTGGGGGGAAGAAGAAAAATCGCATATCAAAATGAATGACTTGGGAACCCTATTTTGAAGAGTTCAACCAGTGCAATCTGTGTGATGACTTAGCAGTGAGGTGCACATGCGGTGGGGATGCAAGCTTCTCTTTTCTTGCAGTGGCCCAGCAAGAGGAAAAAATGGTTGGAGAGGCCACTAGCTAGCATCATAATAGGATTTCACAGAGTTGCCATTGCAAAATCTCCAACTTCTCAAAGACATTTGCACTGCTGTTGCTCTCGTGCGCTTTCATTAGTCTTACATTTTTGACTTGGTACAAAAGCACCTCTACGGCAACTCTTGTGTTCACTACATTTAAATGCATTCGAAAGCATTTCAGTTCAGCATTCACATGCAATTTCTACATAGAATCCATTTTATAGTTCTCATGAAAAGTGTCCAAATTTAAATATTTATAAAGTGAACCAAAAATGTCTGGCTAAACTTTCAACAACATGAATAATATTTGAAAGGGGAGGGGGGGTGTCACTGAGCACCAAACTTTCAAAGGAAGAAAATAGACAGGGTCAGTAGTAGCAGCACTTACAAATAAACAGTCATCTTGTAATAGAGTTACAAAAAAAGGTCTGCAAGGAAAAGATGGACTTACTTTCCACAGAATGCACTGCAGGAAGAAGAGAGAAGAAACACCACATGATGACTTTTGCGCAGACAACACGGCGCAAGTCATGTTTGCGCTCGCTGGGGCTGCACGGCACTCAACGCATGCGTCAAATTGTACTCCAAAAAAGCAACACGGTTCTGCCACAATGACAAATTCATTCGTAATGTGACCGTGCAGCACCAGAGAGAAAAAAAATTGTGGGGGCAAGATGAAGGCTGATGTGCTTCCCGTCTCATCTCCGCTGCAGAGCACCGACGTGTCGCACAAAAAAATGCGTTGGCGTGAAAGCAGGAAAGTACAGAAAGAAAACAAAGGCGGCACCATTTATTGAATTGACTCTCAGCACTTGAGTCAGAATAAAAGGCTGAGTTTGGTTGTCTTTAAATTCAAACTGAGTGGCACCTGCTAGCCTTCACGGTGATTTGAGTTTTCCTACTTTCCTGCACCAATGGGATGAGATGGTGATGAGGGGGAGGGGCTAACACTTTGGTGGTTCTTGATTGCTTTCAGTGTGGAGGCGGCCATTGCACCAGTGCTCCCTCTCACATTCCATTAAGAAGCATTTTTGCTTGTCCAAAGGTGCGAATGGTCTCTTGTCTATATGTGCCCCGGTATGATGGGAGGAGTGAAGGTGGAATTGCTCGGAGGGAGAATGCATACAATCAAAAGTTTCTGAACTGCAAATTCCTGCCAAATCGCCAAAGAATGTCTTCATTTTTTTTTTTTTGTCAGCGATGTCGAGTGAAGCATTGAAAGCTGTCGCTCTTGATGGTGACCAATGCCATTTTTACTATCTGGCCTCATTCAGAGTTCAGAAACCTTTGCGAATTGGTGAGCAGAGAAGGCTGACGGCTGTCCTTACCGTGCACGTGCGACTGCTGAAAACTTTTTCCCGGAGCAAAGTGGAAGTTTCCCGCTACCTGAAAGCCAAAGTTGAAATGAAAGGAGCATGTGCCTCGTCAACGACAAAACCGAATTTGTCAAAATGCTAAAAGCCAAGCACGCTTGCCTTTTCTTCAGGCTCTCCTTCGAAGGAAGTTGAAATTGCGCCTGTATCAGTGTAGTTACCTTGTTGACCTCCAGAACGCCGTACACTTGGCAGCCTTCGTTCTTCTGCTCTTGCATCTTCTGCGTGAAGCCTTCTCGCTTGCACTGCTCAATGGTGTCGGCATTCTTGAAGGCCCAGCCTCGGCGCCGGTACGCCTCACGCACGTCGTCGCAGTTATTGCAGCATCTGGGCGCAAACACCATTCGGGTTTTTTCATAGGAATAGTGCCGAAAGGTCCCCAAATCCAGGCGTTACATAAAATCCTCCTTACTTGAGTTCCTCCGTCTCGGCGCCGTAGCAGCTTTCGCACCGATCCGGGTCTAGCGTGCCGGGGTCAAACGCTTGGCCGTTGTCAGCTTTTCCGAGTTCTAAACAGAAATCCGAGCCGATGTCAAGAGTTTGTCTGGTGAAAAACTGATTCAGTCCATGGCGGAGAGCATCTTACCATGTTTCTCTGCCTCCTTCGTGACAGCTTGGAGGTCTTTGTCCAGCCGCTGCTTGAAGAGGTTGTGCTCCACGTCCAGCTGCTGCTCACCGGCCACATCCATGGCGTCGATGCTGAGATCTGATGGGGGGCATTGCGGACATATGAATCTGCTCGCAGAAATCTTGCTAAAGTGTATTTGAGCGTTAAGTAGTGTAAGAGTGTATTTGTATTTGAGCGAAATTTCAGCATGAACCAAAAAGGCACAAATGAAGCAGAGGTCCCGGAGTATTACTCACAGGCGCAGGGCATGTGAGGGAAGACCACATCAAGGTTGATCTTCAACTTGTCTCCTCGGGACGTGTCCACGTACAGTTCGGGATGCACCTGCCAAACAGGGAATTTGACTCCGGTTGATTTCAGTCTCCGTATTTTAAGTGACTGACAACATATAGGTAACAACATTTAAGTGACGAGAGCATGATGTTAAAAGATGTATCACCGCCATGTAATTTTGACCAATTAGGATCCTGTAAAACCGGTCCTGCAAAGGAATCCTGAACATGCCCAACTAAGACAGCCATCTTGAGCAGCACGACTACCACTCTTACAAAGTCAATAGAACCTCGAAGATGTTAATATTTATCAATTCTCCTGCATGAGAAAAGTCCACTCACCTCTTTGGTGAGATAATACTGCAACTCAGAAATGAAGAGGATTAACATGATAATGCCACTGATGATTGTCACTGTGGAGAGAAACATAATTTGATTAGTGAAATCCTACTTCGGAATTAAAAGACAGCTTTGATACTGGACGACTGCAGTGCCTTTCATTGTGCCATTTCAGTACTCCTCAAAAGAGACAGCTTTAATGAATCTTTTAGGCAATTCGATATCGTTTAAGCAGAGCAGAATGTCGAGTCCTAAATAGGGGGAAAGAAATCAGAACTCTGGATTTATATGGACGGCGTGGTACTTTTCACAGAATAAACATAACATTACTGAGGGAAATGTAGACTTTAATATTCAGCAGCCCCTTTCACACCTGTATCGGTACCTTTCACACAAAGTTAGAACAAGTCTGTAAAATGGTTTATCTATTTGTGACTCCCGCTGTGTATGCGTTTAAACGCAAAGGTTGACGTTGAAAACAATTACTTATAACAAGTTTGACCTGGAGATTAAACGCAACCGGCTAGCCTTGTTGTTAGCCGAACCAGCTAGCGCGGCAAATGACTGTTTCTCTCTCGGTCAAATTGAAGCCTCTCACCGGTCGCGCCGCCCCAAGTCTTCACCCGAAAATCCTCCAGAGTCTTGGGATAGGCGTCAAACTGTTTGAGTTTGTTGAGTGTGTCCATTTTCCGTATCGGAAACCACAAACCACTGACACCGACACAATCGCAGCACTCCGATCACACACATCAGTCCTGGGGCTTCCACTTCCGGGAAAATGGGCAAGACCTGTGTGTGTGGACCAATTAGAGAAGGACGCGTTAACCGCTACCACGCCCCCTAGAATGTTGGTTGCGATCCAACGCCGGCAGACTATAAATGAATGAAAATAAAATAAAATTAAATTAAATTAAATTAAAAAAATAAAGTAAAATAAAATAAAATAAAATGAAAGAAAAACAATTGTTTTAAAATATAGACTATACTATAGCAGACTATAAATAAATTAAAGAAAATACAAGAAAATAAAATTAAAAGAAACCATGATTTCAAAATAACTATCAAATGAAAAACTAGCAAAAATATATATTTTTAAAATTCTGCTTTGTTTAGCTCAGAAAGCAGAGGCACGCACACGCACACAGACGCACACACGCGTGCGCGCGCACACTGATCCAGTGTAGATCAATACGTTTACAGTAGGACTCCAAAATGATCAGGTGTAAACAGTTTAATCATGCTGATCACACAACAGTTAGAAAACATGACAGGTATGTATTATTATTAATTGTGAGTTAAATGGTGATTTGTATATAGAGGGATTAATGGAGAAATGTCATTCTTCAACTTCAACCTCGAGATCATCTCTCCTCAGCTGATCAATGACTTTCATCCCAAGATGAGCCACGGCCGATTGAACCGTTCTTAGTCGGCTTTCTCTGAGGGATCGTCTTAATTTGGCTCGTCGGTTCTGAAACCATATCTAGAGTGTAGAAGGGGGGAAAAAAAAGTAGGTTTTATTTTCTTGCATATTCTGTGTGTGTGTGTGTGCATGTTCCAAACCTGTATACGGTCCTCATCCAAATCCAAGCTCCTGGCCAAATGTTCCCTCAGGTGGATGCCTGGATAAGAGTTTACCTGAAACACTGCTTCCAGAACATTCACCTAGCCCACACACACAAAACACGGTCAAGACAATCCATAATCTACACGCCCAGGCTGCTTACGGGTTCCTTGATTACTTGGCTGCTGGTGTAGGCAGTCCGAGGTCGGCGTCCGACGTACCAGCTGGACGTCAAACTCTGAATGTTCAAGCAGGGAGGATGGTGACCGTGTTCTTGATGGTGAGCTTTGTTCTCCTCGTCGGACTCCGCCTCTGCATGAAAACAGTAAAACCATGTGCTCGTGCATTTGTCGATTAAAATACAATGCATCGGCACGATCTGAAAGTGCTCTAATAAATTCATGAGAAATAACACAAGATGCTTCCAGTCTTTGTTTACACATACACTGTATACATTTTCAGATTAGTTGGGCAGATTAGAATGAAATAAATCTGACCGGACAATAAAAAAAGAAAGAAAAAACGACGTTTCATGACTTCTTAGTTCTCACCATTGTCACTGCCAGAGAAGTCTCCTAAACAGATTGCTGAGCAAATAACAGACTTTCCTGCATTCTGTGTGAAATATTCTGTAGCAGGTTTCTTGGATATCTGTGTAAAACTAGCTTCACCCACCTGCTGTCTGGTCCCAAGGTCTGTGGAGTTTCATGCCTCTTCCTGCTCGTTTGCCCACTAAACCTAAAATGCGCTCGATTGAAAACTTTGCAACGATACTGACCGCTATAAAATCAATGCTATTTTGAGTTCATTGTACATGTTTTCCAAAATATGCAATGCTCTCCTCATGTAAAGCTCTTGGCGACTTGTGTGAGGAACGTGTGAAGAAGCTCTGATGACATGCCTCACGCTTAAATGGAAGGGGAAGGATTTAGTGAGACTGGCTGATGACCAATAACAATGAAGACATGTTTGTTTCCATGTGAATAAGATTCCCCGGGGTTCCGGCTAATCCGGCAAGTGTGTGTGAAAGACAACGCATTTACATTCTTAGTGGGTTTAGTTCAACAAATTATTAGAGCTACAACACGGGGTCAGGGGTCATGCTAATCAGTTCCGTTTTACACGCAGTGACAAGTACATAAATTGTGCTGGAGAGGTTACTTTCACACTATTTGTGTCATTAAAACTGTTTTCTGTATTTCATTAGCTAACGTAGCAGTCTATGTTGCTTAGTACTCTTGTCAAAAACGCACAAACATGCAGCACACTCGCCAGATTCAAGTCCAAGTTGCTCAATATTGACTCAATTCGAGAGTCCCATTGAAATGAACAAAAAATAGGAGGTAGAATTTACAAAACAAAATAGTCAGAGCAGTTAACATTGCTTAATGGAAGCAACACGCCGACGCAATTCAAATCAGCTAACGAGTTCAGCGTTAATGACAGCCAATACGAGCGATCCAGTGCTAATGCTATTAGGCTAATCTGCACGACGTTGTCATGCAGATGAAGTCTCGTAGCATGTGAATGCAGGATGAAGCAGCGGGGAGGCAAAGAATCTTTCAGGAGAAAATTGGTTTCTAATGAAGGCCCAGAGCAGCTTTAAACCAACAGGCACACTTGTTTATTTGATCCTCACTGCCAGTAAAGAATGCCGGGATGGACAAATAGAGGAGCAGGGAAGGCCCACTCGGTAACCTTTAATGAATTTAATAAGTAAGGTTTCAAAACAGGATAGAAGTTTATATGCAGCTTTCAAAATATGGCTTCTTGCCATATGTTGAACAACTTTAGGGTTTCAAGCTAGAGTTTAGGTTTTAATTTATGGTTTCCAGGCTTGGTTAGGGCTTGAAAATATGGCTTCAAGTCAGGTAATGAAAAGATGATTTGTAGGCAAGGTGAGGCTTAGGTTTTAAATCAAGTTTACCAGACTAGGTTCAGGTTTCAAATTAGGGGTTATAGGCTGGGTTAAAACATGCATATTATACATTTTAGTAGAGGGAGCAGTCAACATCCGATCACTTTTTTATTATTAAAATAACAAAACAGTAGAAACATTTTGAGTAGAAGTACAAAAAGGTAGAAAAGTGGAAGGTTATTTTGTTGTTAACTCTCCACTCCATGTTTGTCAAAGTTTCTCATAATGACGCCGAGCTCCAGCTTCACGATGCCCATGGTCTCGGTGTGAAGTCTGTATCTGTCCGCCCCGCTGTAGATGATGTCCGGGCTGCGTAGTTGCGGGCCTCCGCCGACGAACATTCGTGACAGCTGCTCCCACCACGAACCGAGTGGCCTCCAAGTGCCACAGCTGATTCTGTGATGCCCGGGGCTGGAGGGGACGTGACAGTAGCCGTATCCGAGTAGCTGGCAGCGGCCGAACGAGTCCTGGTGCCACACCTGGAGGTGAAGCTTGGGCCAGCCTTGGAGCCCCTTGGTTGCGTAATGGACGTCGATGGGGTGGCTCCAGTACGCCATGTCTCCCGTCTGGGGG
The DNA here is from genome assembly GCF_059516105.1 of Syngnathus floridae. Lineage (NCBI taxonomy): Eukaryota > Metazoa > Chordata > Actinopteri > Syngnathiformes > Syngnathidae > Syngnathus > Syngnathus floridae. The sequence goes on along the minus strand of NC_142423.1, from coordinate 13,399,559 downwards.
TCGTCCACCTGAGTCTGGCCCTGCTTGGAGCCCGAGAGGAGACGCCACGCTCCTCCCGTATGAAATCCCCATTTGCAAAAGAGGCTATTGTGGGGGAAACCGGCGGCTCCGACGAGCTGGCCGATGATATGAAGCTCCGCCATTTCACCAAAAAGACGCTTGTAGCTATTAGCTTAGCATAGCAGCTTATATCTCCATGGCAACCATTAATGTTCCCCCTCTTTGTATTCTGTCAGGCGAATTTACTTCACTTAGATAAAGCCCCCAGATGCACAAGAAACAAATTTGTGCAACATATGACGCTGATAGGAAGAGTGAATTTGTCGTTATGTAAGATAATTTTGCAGTAGACTAGTGTGAAGAAGGAATAGCTTTCCTATAAGACAAGAGGGATGATGAATTTTTGTGCTTCACGCGAAGGCAATTCCATTTTAACTGCAGCGCCATCTCTGGGAGTTTGACAAATTACATTCAGTCTCTATTGATAATTAGTCCCGTCATAAATTATCTCTAGTCGCTATTTAGTGAAGGGCTGCCTTGTGCTTGGCAGCGATCAAAACGGGAAGGATAAAAAACAAAAATCAAACAGTATAAATTTTTAATTTGACCATAAAATAACAAAATGGCTGGATAAACGTTTTCTTAAATCCTACAACTAATATAGCCCCGCATTACATTGTATAAATATTTATTCTAACATATGTTGAAATAACAGCGGTTGATTAAAAGAAGTTAGCTGTACCATGTGACATCTGTACAAAAAAGAAAAAGGCGTCCCCTCTTAAAGAGTGCTATTTCAGCTGCCGCTGTTGTTGTTGATTTCCATCCTGGCGACCAGTTCGGTCACGAGCTGCTGCAGCGTGTGCGAGCGCTGCCGGCCCACCTCCAGAACCCCCTGGTGGTCCACACTTTCTGGGTCCTCATAGCTCTTTACCACCTGATGCAAACACAGAGTCAACTTAAAAAAGCATCTCATTTAGAATGCTTTTCGTTCCGTAGAATCTCAAAGTGATGAAGGTAAATCGTTAAAAAAAAATAAAATAGACTGGGCTCATTTGTGTGTGTTTACCTTGTTGGTGATAAGAGATAGGCCGAAGACCCTTAAGCCGCAGTGGGTCGCAATGACGACCTCGGGGGCAGTACTCATGCCTGGAAACACCAGTTTGTTGAGGTGCACGTGAAATATAAATCGGTTATATAAAAATCAAACAAAACGTGTGCCATACCGACAGCGTCCACACCCAGTCGATGCAGCAGTCTGGCCTCAGCGATGGATTCAAAAGTGGGTCCCCCGACCATGGCGTACACCCCCTCCTGCGTGAGGTTGCCCACGCCAATCTGCTTCGCAATCTCAATGGCCAGGGAGCGCAGACCTTTGTCGTAGCATCCCGACATAGCCGGGAAGCGCGGCCCGAACCTGCAAACACGGCAAAAGCTTCAGCGAGAAAACAACCAGGACGGAATTCATCCGCACGCGTCCGCCTCACTTGTCGTCGTTGGGTCCGTTGAGAGGGTTCAGACCCACCAAGCCGGGGAAGTTGATGTGGTCCTTGATGATCATGATGTCACCGGGTCGCAGGCCATCAGCCAACGAGCCGGCGGCATTGGTCACGATTAAGGTCTCCACGCCCAGCAGCTTGAAGACTCGCACCGGAAAGGTGGTCTGAAAGGTGGCACGTTAGAGGGGTGCGTGTAGATTTTACATAATGTTGGTGGTTGGAGCACTTGAGGACAAATAGTTTTAAAATGGGCATGTGACCACATACATACAAGCCTTCTTGAACATCTGCCCTTCAAAAGAATGTATGATATGATAAGCAACCTCCCCCTTGGTTTGGAAGGAACGAGGAGAAGCTCCAGAACATCACGACGGCAAGATGCAAGTTAGGCTGCGGTGCGTGTAGCGTGTTACCTTGCATAGCGAATGTCCCTCATACATGTGGAATCGACCCTGCATGCACACGCACGTTTTCCCCTTCATCTCCCCGAAAACCAGCCGGCCGGCGTGACCTTGAACTAGAGGGCGACATCGTCAAAGAACATCCCAGTTCCAAATTCACCGCCCGAGTTGGGGAGTTTACCTGTGCTCTGCGGGAAACCTGGAATGTCGGTGTAAGGGAAGGAATCTTGGCATTTGAGGGCGTCGGCCAACATGCCCAAGCCCGAGCCGCAGATGATGGCCACTTGGGGGCGATGTTTGGTGTGAGACTTCAGCCACTCCGCCGATTTCTGGTATTCATCGTGGCTAACATGGACACAAATGCCGAGGGGGTTTCGATTATGTTTCTAACCTCGCATATATCTTTTCTTATGTCATGATTGTTTTTATCATTTCCCGTGTGCGTCCTGGGCTAGCCGTGGCATTTCCTTCTAGCCGTGCCGTGAGCGCGGGTCACAAGGTGAGCATCACGGGAGCGTTGGCGGGAAATGTGTCCGCATGTGAGCTACCGTTTGACTTTTTGTCTCTTGGGGCGCACTCTCTCTCTCCCGTGTCCGCCTTGTGATAACACGTGGCCAAAAATGGGAAAAATGTGAATCCCACATTTCATTTCTACATCAAATGCCCTTCAAAAGTTGTCGTACCAACAGTTGATAATCTGAACATCTTATCCTCATGAGGGTGGAGGGCATGCTGCTTACATTAGAGATTTAATTTGAAAATATCCCAATCTTAAAAGTCTGTTTTGAAAAGCCAAAACTTGGTCTGGGACCCCATTTTGACACAGCAACCTTGTCTTGAACACCAACCTTAATTTAGAAACCCCCACACTGGCTTTAAGGCAAAAACGAAATCTAAAGTTGGCCTTGAAATCCTACCTTGAACCCCAAACCCAGGCTGGAAAATCTCATTTCCGCTTAGAATCTCAATTTAAATGCTGAAATATTGAATATTTAAAACAGTGCTTCAACTGTTAGGAAAAGTTGAACAACAGCACCTTCTTATATTGCACAAGATGATTTGCAAAAAAACTCAATGATGAAGATGATGTTGAAAGACATGATGTAGAAAAAAATTAACTTTTTTCTTACCTGATATGGTCTTTGCTGTGCATGATGGATGCCGCTTGACTGGCGTGTGTGTGTGTGTGTATGGTGTGTGAGGCTGGTTCCCATCAGCAGCCATATAAACAGGTCGCATTCTTCTGATTGGCCAACAAGATGGCCATTCATCAGCGGCAACCAATGAATGAAGGCGTTGTTTGTGCATGTGGATTCCTATCTAAACAAGAATGTGGGGGGGTGTTGTAGTTTTACTACAGAAATAATCACTTAACTCTCACAGTCACACAAGTGAATGAGAAGGATCTTAATAGTACTTATCAAGTGCTAAATCAATATTCAATGCAGTAGAGCGACCAAGGAAATCTGATTTGTTTCATAACTTGCTCGTGAAAGAAGAAAAATAATTATCACCAGATCCATTTTCTTAATTTTCTTATTTAGGCTAGCTTGTGAGCAGGCCTCCATCTCCGGCTAGCAAAAAAACAGAGCTCTTTTTGGTAACCACGAGGATCAGCAGCGTTGGCATGGTTAACGAGAAGCAACTGGGATGAAATTGCACCCGTCTCATGACCTCTAACACGCTAACTCACTGCACATGCTGCTGTGATCAGCTGACCTGACGCCGTGATGACCTCAAACGTGACTGACAAAGAAAACACAGCAATGTCAATCCCATTCAACCCACGTTGAATTAGACGCTCATTTTCACTATTGAGTGTGTAATTGTAACAATGTGTGATAATTGTGTTTGATATACTCGAAGAAGTGCAGCATTGTCGTCAGGCCGCAAGGAAAGCACATTAGCGGCTTAATGAGCAGAGCACTGCAGGCGGTTACGAGGAAATTAAAGGCATCGCCTCAGGGAGGAAAAAAAATGAGAGAAAAGATGAAGAGGAAGCACATGTTTGAAATTTAAGGATCACGGGCTAGGTTTATGTCAATGGAAAGCGCAAGGCTTCTTAGTGTGCATCCTTAACAATGTCAAGGTCACGTCAATAATGTGTCTTTTTCATACAATGTCACCAATAAATACATCAATAATTAAAATGTAGCCATTTTGTTCCTACACTCCCATCATTTCAAGCAAAAGCTGCATTTAAGGTAAAAACATTTTGTGTCTCTGCGATAATAATAATAAAAAAAAAGGGCTTGTTGACCTTGAATTAGTTAGGCTCCATTTTAAATGATTCGTATTTGGGCCACAATGCAAACAATGTCAACTATGTGTGCCAGTCAGACAGTGAGGCATTCAGTCTTACGTCAAAGCATCATTATAACCTGATATCCTCATTTTGTCCTTACGTGACCAATCAGTCAAAATTCCACAACTTAAAATCCAAATTTAAAACCCTAAATCTCGTTCAAGACACTTTTTTTTGAAGAATAAATTCAAACGAAGGTTTTTAAGTATTTTCCTTCAGTGATTAAATCTGTTGTGTTGCCTTCAGTGCCCCTCGTTAATAGGAAAAACAAAACACAATGTTTGTAAACGCCTTAAGAAGGGTTTGACTTTGCAAATCTCATTGTTATCACGTCAAACGAAGTTGATGGTCAGAAGTGGCCAAAAGTAAGAAATCAAGCTTTTAACGCCCTCTGGTGGTCGTGGTTGGTATTGCTCTCGCACCACCCCCACCAAAAAATCTACTTTGCAGCAAGACAATGTTTTGAATTAGACATAAGCATTTTAATTTGTAGATAAAATAATGCATTAATGTGAACTAAAACTGTGAATTTATTTTGTAAAATTGGTCATTTTAGTATTTTTCAATTTGTTTTCCTTTTTCTATAGCATTTGTCAAAGTTCTAGAACGCCACAATAACTTTTTGTGAACACGCTGCTGCCATAATGACTGGGCCATCCAAGACCTTTGACCTTTTGGGACAAATTTTTTAGTTTTGTTCAATCTGGGAGCAATTTTTGCAATGTTCAAAATCAATGTGGTCATTTTACCGTCTTTGCCCAAATTTTCCATTTTTGTCTAGCTCTTCAAAGTTCCCACAGTTTTGATTAAATTGATTTTCTCCTCAAAATTATTAAAGTGAAGCAAAAGGAACATTTTCAAGGCAATTATTAAACGAACAAACCTACCCACTTAATAACCTGGTTGGGGCAATTAAATGTCACAATGCTAGTGTTATTTTAGCATATGACAAACTACATCCAAAAATATTATGGCGGCTAACTAACGAGCTATTATGACACAGTGTTACTTATTGAAGTCTTGCCGACACACACACACACACATACACGTGAATGGAATGAGTCAATACTGTAACTCTTCTGCAATCACAGGCTGACTTCATCCTTCAACCAGCCCCGTGTGTGTGTGTGTGTGTGTGAGGGAGCATGTGTGTGTTGGTCAGCGTTGCGTGTTGATTGCACATCGTTACGACAGAAAGCAGCCTGATGGTGATGGAGGGAGCCAGTGTGTGTGTTTTATTTTGTTTTGTTTGTTTCAGTGGGAGATGAAGAGTGTGTGCGTGCGTGTGTGTGTGTGTGTGTGAGTGAAGGCTATTGCCAAAAGTTGCATTTGATGGGCAGGAGAGCAATCAAAGAATGGAAACACACACACACACACACACACACACAAATGATGCATTAATTAAATGTACGTATTTTATATTTCTGTGTTGATGAACATTTTTGTGTTCAACTGCAACACGCACGCAGAGAGTCTCGTCTTATATCACTTTTGCGTCATCCATGATGACCTCTGTTTGTGGGTATTAACACACACACACACATTCACAGACACACACACACAGTGGGCTGTCTCGGATTGTCTCTGTGATGAAACCGGCAGTAACTGTTGAAATGTCACCTCCATCCTCGGTGACATAGCGTGTGCGTGCGTGTGCACGTGTGCAACCTTTGACCCTCGAGCAATGTCGATCAACACTGCTGTCATGAGCAGAATCTTTAGTACAGGCGGCCATTTTTTTTTTAGGATTCCCATGAGAGCAGATCCAACAACAGGAGAGGAAATGATGATGAGAAGACTTCCTGTTAGTTTTCTGGGAGACTTTCTCTACTCATAAAAGACACAAAGTGGATGTTGCTAAGCCAAACTTCACAGTCCAGCTGTTGCGTCAAGATGATTCAGTGGTTAAAAAAAAGCCAGCAGTGACACGCGTGGCCTCGATCCCGTCGCAAATAACAAACAGCGTTTGGCAATCATGTGCAATAATGTCAGCCTGATGCTCCGTTGCTGGAGTCTTGCAATGTCGCCACTTCGGGCTTGATTGAAAAGACTCCAGCCAGCGAGCGAGCGAGCAAGCTGGCGTCAGTCTTGACACGTCTCCCCAGGTAGGTTGCATCAGTCCCTCCTTCGTTACGTCCGCTGCCGCTAAAGACTCATTAAGGAAGCGGTCTTGTCCCCATCCTCGCAGCAGGCCAGCCGACCTCCGATTGACGCTGATTGAATGCATTATACACAAATGATTTAATGATCGCCTAATTAGGTCAGAACGTGCCGCTCCATCACAATACTTGGATGTGACAGAGCTGATTGGTTCTAATTAACAAACCATTCATCCAATTAAATGACAGTTCACACCAATTATGATATCTTGGGACTTTTGTTTGAATCTGCTTTGAATCTAAAAAACAGTTGGTTGCAGTTGGAACAGGTTCCCCCCCCCCCCCCCCGGTTAGTCTTTCAAATATTTGGCCTAAATACATCAAATTCATGATATTATTGATTCTATTTAGCCTGATGGGGCAGCCAATGAGACGCCTCCGTTCGACCGTTTTGGAGGCACGTGCATGCACTTCCATGAACAATTTGCTCAGAGGTTTATTTTATCTCGTGTGCAGTCCAAGGCCTCTCTCAGAGCTGCCAGTGGGGAGGGGGGGGTTCTCCAGGGCGGGATGCCCTGGAGCTACGCAGACGAGAGAGCGCACGGCAGGAAGTAGATTCAAATCACAGGAAGTGGCATCGGGTGGGGATCAAAGCAGCGCAGGTGGCACAGCAATCCAGAGTGTGCGTGCGTTCGTGCATACGTGTGCGTGTCGCTCAGGCCGCAGTTAAGTCAGACACTTGGCCTCTGATTTCATCACGTCGCTTATGAATAAGAGTCAAGTTTAACGGGCTCGCACACACACGCACACACACACACTGCGCCTGTGTTTCTTCAATATTTCATCATGTGGCACAAAAACACACTAACCACGTGAAGATAACCTGCTGTGTGTGTGTTTGTGTGTGTCCAAACAAGGCGAGCAGAACTTATTACTGCGACGAATAGTAATATTATAAACAATGGCAACAACAATACTCAAAACATTGATTATGGCACAGGAAATATGAAATGATTTTGCAAAACCCAGACTACTTTTGCAGGAATGGCCGCTTCAAACCATGGCGGACATCACTCACTCACACAAAGCGTGGTGAGGTCGACAGGAAGGAAGCCGAAAAGCCAGGCCATTTCCCGTAGTTTCTGCGTAAAAATGTCTGCAGATTTATTTGGTTGGGGGGGGGGGGGGGGGGGGGGGGGGGAAGGGTGCGCCCTTCCACACCTCACCAAACTCAAGCGAGCACGCCTTGATGGTGTCACATTTAGGGTTGCAAAACTGTGTCCATTTTGAATTTACATAACTAAAGTGGAAACGTGTTAGAAGTGTTTTAATAGTAAAAAGGACACACATTGCAGAAAAAATGTTATAATAATGAAATTTTGTTTTATCCTCCAATTCTGTGCACTGGTGATCACTAGGATTTTAAAATTGTATTTTGTTTTACTTTCAATTTCTAAAAATAATTTGTAATAGTTTGCATGCGAATAACCCGTATTCTTGTCGTTTTAAAATCACTGTTATGGCTTGATAAGTGATCTTTTCAAACAGGAAGTGTGTCAAAGGTCGATTCAGACGCTGATATAATTAGTTTTGTTTGTGAATTTCACATTATGCGTGAGTGACGTGTCTGCTGTATGACGACGGATCGACTGTGGATTGCAACATGTAAACCCCGCCCCTTTGTAGTGACGTCACACCGCGAGGAGTGGAACTAAACAAAGGCGAAGTCGCTCGGCGTTCGTCCGCTTCTCGAATTTCTCAATGCCACGAGAAAGTTCTACTAAACCCGATCCGGACTACGTGGTTCAAGCCCACCCCCAAAAAATCTAATCTAAAAGTCAGTTGTTTTGGCGTCACCTGTTTCGGAGGTAGAACATTTTGTTTTTGTCTTGCTTTTCATCGCGCGTCTGTCGCTCTTTTGCGCAACCGAGGAGCAGGCGTCACACCCCGGCCAAGTCCGTCCAACCTGACCCGGGACGCAACTGCTGCTATGGCCTCGACGACTTGTCCTTAACGGGACTTGTTGTCCAGCTTCGCCAGGGTCTGCTGGACCCAGTGGTACCCTCCAGTCCAAGGTAATTTCTTTTTAATCTCTTTCTATGAGGAGCTCAATTCCAATTCAAAAAGCTATTTGTATTTGCCAACTGGACTTACACAAGATTTTTAAAGTGTAGTTCGTGGATCACTAATGGTAAAATATAACCCTTCAAAAGCGAAAGATAGCAGAAATGCGGAATTAAAAAATGCAAAGTTTATTATTGCTCCACGTTGCGCTCCTGTAAAGTAACCTCGTTGTAAAGATACATAACGCAGCGGCTCGGTGTCTTTTTTTATGTGTTTACTCTACACTTAGAAAATAGTGAAAACTGAACGCTTAAAAAACCTGCAAACCTGTTTTGTAAGTTAACATATTAATAATTCATGGTTCATTTGCCTTTACTTGAGCAGAAGCCTAACCTCTTAAACCAAAACATTCATATTGAGGGGGGAAAAATAATAATCTAATTATTTTTCAAAATTGTTCTGCCCTAATAAAAACAAATGAATCCAAGGCAACTCTCGATCAAAACTTAGGAAATGTCCTATGTACACCCATAATGAACTTTACAAACTTCTTACCTCTAGAAATGTGCGTTCATAATCAACCACCAAAACTTAGTCAAACATAGAAAATGTTTATCAACCCTATAAACTTTTTTGTTTGTAAAGTGATGTAAAGTGTCAGTCACATGGCACTTAGTTTCTCTATGTGTCATAATGAAACTATTTAGTTTATGTGTCATAATGAAACTTGCAAAGCCAACAAACCAACCTCCCCCGGGCGTGTGTCACAGGATGCTGTTACCATGGTGACTCAGCGTGTTTCACCAGAGCAACGTCAGTCAACAATATCTCTTAAAAAAAAGAAAACAATAAAGCAAAGCAGTTTTCGGGGAATAGGAGTGCGCTTGTTGATCGCTTGCTAAATGTGTGTGTGTGGTCGGGCGTGTGTGCGTGCGGTCGCCGCTATTTAAAACGGTTAAAACTATAAAGCCTTGTGCCCTGATGCAACGATCTGAAAGCGTCTGACAGCTTACAGGAAGTTGCATCATTGCAGCCTATAGACGCCTTCGCACGTGAGGGGCGCAGTTGGAGTTGGTACCCTCCCCGCTTTTTTACCGTACCAATATTTACGGGTGGCGGGGGAACAACAGAGGGTGCCGTTAAGTCAAGAAATGTAGACCTTCGTAACTATGCTCATAACTTTTCAAGCATTAAGTTCAGCTCAGATGTTTGTAGGTGGCCATTGAAGACTTTGAGCGCTGTATTTGCTAACCAAAACAGCAGGAACCTCTCAGAAGATTGTAGACCTTATGCTTATTATTTATTTATTTTATCACAAAATGAACCCCTGCTATTAATGTCCCAGTTCAAAAAAGTCTGTAATTGTAAGTCGATGGCGACAAAACACTAGTTCTGTCTAAATTAAATTTGTTTCAACTCACCTCAACATAGTAAAGTAGCGCTTTGCCACCATCTTGTGGCGAGGGTTGACTTTTTAAGGGAATTTTGATTTCACAACTTGTTTCCCTCCTCCACTCACAGATGAGCGTGGCCGAGCGCCGTTTGAAGAGATTACTGGACCAGCCCCAGGATGCCTCACCCAAATGTAAAAGGGTCTGTCGGGAGCTTCCTTCGCCGCCGCCTCCTCCCGACACAAGCCCGGTGTTTCCCCTTAGTCCGGCTAAAAGTCCCGCCCCTAAGTCCAGTCAGAGCCAATCCAAAGTCAGGGTTGGGCCTTACTTCCTGTTTGAGCGCTGCGAGGGCGAGGATACGTACAGAGCGGTGCATTCTACCACACAGCAGCAGTATACCTGTCAGGTAACTTTAACGTGCCTTCCTTACTTGCCACAGTGGTGACCACATCGATAGGTGGACGACCCCCCCTTCCCTCACTTAACCCGGCCGGTTTCCATGGTTACAGGTCTTGCCCCTGTCCAACCACCAGGAGAAGTTAGCGGCGTACGCCCGGCTGGGTCGCCACAGCAACATCTGCGGGGTCCTGGACACGGTGATTGGGCAGGACGGCGCCTATCTGTTCCTGCCTGCCCATCACGGCGACATGCACGCACACGTGCGCAGCAGCAAGCGCCTCAGTGAGGACGAAGCGGGGCTCCTGTTTGCGCAGATGCTGGAGGCTGTGGCGCACTGCCACCGCAACGGTGTGGTGCTGCGGGACGTCAAGCTGCGCCGCTTCGTCTTCACCGACAGATTCAGGTGAGCCCACAGTGGCCGCTGAGGTCTTTTATTTTGGGCTGTCGAAGAGTTAGGAACTCAGACATCGGATTTTCAGCCCTCGTCCTGCCCTCATCGTGTTTCAAACTCAACGGTTGTTGTTCCTCGCAGGACCCGCGTGGCCCTCCTCGGCCTCAATGACTGTGTCGTCCTCCAGAGCGGCGAATCCGACTCCCTGTTGGACCGCCACGGCTGCCCCGCCTACGTGGGCCCCGAGCTACTGGCCAGCGGCAAGGCGGCGTACTCTGGCCGCGCTGCCGACGTGTGGAGCCTGGGCGTGTCCCTCTACACCATGCTGATGGGGCGCTACCCCTTCCAGGACACCCAGCCCGCCGCCCTCTTTGCCAAGATCCGGCGCGGGGCCTTCAGCCTCCCCGCCTGGCTTTCGCCGCCGGCCAAGTGCTTGATTGCATGCATGCTGCGCAAGAATCCCGCCGAACGTTTGCGGGCGTCCGAGCTGCTGATGCACCCGTGGTTGAGCAGTCGCCACGTGCCGCCAGTGGCGCACCACGCCGCCACGCAGCGCAACTCGGGCCGAGGGCCGGAGTGGAGGCACAAGGACGACGAAGGCGGCGACCAGGTGGTGCCAACGTGCACCCAAAAGCACTAACAAAACTATCTCCGACTTGACACTACTCCAGCGTCCTGGATTACTTGAGCCTCGAGTGCCTTCTGCAACACCGGCTCGTTTTGAATCACCAAAATGCTGTACACAAAATACTCATTTGTTGTCTCAAAGTAGCAACGGCTAAGCACTTAATTTCACAGCCTGAACAAAAACCCACGCCCCCCCCAAACAAAATTGATTCGCCACAAAATAGCGGCTCATTTTTAAGTCAATGAATCGCCTCCACTTATTTAAATATAGTTACAAAGGTGCCACAAGATTTCCGCTGTACTCACTTCAACATTGTGCCTTGACAACAAAACGGTGGCAGAGTGTCTAAATGGAACTCCACACATTATTCACTGATGCCAAAAGATGGCGGGCAAGCCAAAATGGTGGGAAAGCAGAATTCTTGTCTAAAATGTCTAGGTGAAATGCGCCAAGATTTCACAAGGTGGCGCCAAATCTCAGTTGGCTAGAAATGTGCTTTAGCACCAGCTTGTGGCATCATTGTATCTTGGAACGAATTGATGGGGGAAAGTTTATTTTATTTAGAGTGCTTTTGTACCAGGTTGTGGCAAATGCAAATAATTATTAACCTTTGGGGGAGAGGGTGTAAGTTACAGAATTTTTTCCTGTTAAGTGTCCACAATTTGTGCGACATTCAAAGGCCTGTTTGAAAATGACAACCTGTCGGTGTTTTGCCAGCCTGACATGTTTACTTTCCGTGGAACTACGCCACATGCTCCCTTGTCTACCTCAGTTCTTGTCATTTTGCTTCATTTCTCCAAGATAGTCCTTTCTCATCCCCGCTAAACAACTGTTCGCTCCACATCATATCCAGTTGTAATCCCCCCCACACATTTCATATTTTGCAGTTTCGCAGATAATCCACCAAAAAACAGTGAGACCTGTAATAAAAAGACGTGACATAAATATACAAGTGTATCTATTTGAGTTTGTGTATTTGTGAGTTGAGCTGTCTTCTTCAAATAATTTTGGCACATATATTTCAACGGATTGACTACTGATTGATAATCTTGAGGCCAAAGTCTTCACTAAAGAACTTGAAGATAAAACACGATGCAGTTTTCAAGAGTTCTCAAGTGAATTTATATAATGAGATTAACATTCTCGGCTCAAAACACAAATGAGATCAAGAATTTCTGCAAAACTTAACATCCGTTTGTAACGCTATTTAGGGAGAATGACTCTGACTTTAGGGTTCGTATACAAGCAATTAACCCTCTTTACCATTCGAAGATCAAGAAATCTCACTCTCTTTGCCCAATATGTTGAAAATCTGGGTCTGGCATAGTGACACACACTGGAACACATCCCGGACACAAACGTAGGGCAGGTCTTCGTCACAACCGGTAACAGTCCATACAAATCCTGGAATAGAACACACAAACATGTTCACAGAATATAAAGGGACAGAATCCTACATGACTTTCTCTATTATCAAGGTGAATAAAGAATCCTTTTACCGTCTGGAATAATCGAGTAGCAGCCCAAAGGAAATACGCCAGAAAACTGAAGGCTGGCAAAATTGGTTTCTGAGCCATCAGTCCACATCAAACCGGTCTGGAAGAACAATATTTGTAACAAATCAAATCAAAGTTGATCTCTTTTGAAGAGAGGGAAGGGTGGTGGTGTTTTGATCTCACAGAGTTTGCAGAGAGTCCAATCCAGACACCGGTTAGGTCTAAAGTCAGCTTCGTGAACTCACTGACCACGGCCTGCTCGAAAGCATTGTGGATGGAGGCCAGATTGCCGCCCAGTTGCTTGCAGGACTGCTGTTTGGACAAAGAACAAAGCATCAACATCTGTACACAGTCGAGTGCTCCCTGCTGATAGAAGTTCCATTTATGCTGTGATCAGGTTTGGAATTTAACACACTTGTCTCTCGAATCAACTTCAACAAAATGGATGGATGGATTATTAGGTGGTGACTTGAGTGGAGTTCATTGCCAAATTAAGTTCGCGGCCAAAAGTCGGAGCAAAAAAAAAAACCTCATCCAACAGAGGACTCGAAAAATTTGCGAGTGGAGCCATTAGTGTGATAAAGAGTGACAAGCACTGGATCACAGAGTACTACGTCTGGAACTCTTGCCAACCTCTGCTTCATCAAACGGCAGCTGGTCCCCTGGGAGGAAGAAACAATGATTGTTCAGCTGAACCCAGCCTGGAGGGCATCTGTTGTTACCTGCAACAAAACAAGTCAACCAGTAGCATTCAATCCAATCTTTCTTACGACCTAAAGTAATCAACACGTCAGTCAACAAGTCGGAGGAGTCCTCAGATGCCGCCAAAGCAGTTAGGTGTCAATGAAATATGTTGAGGATCATCTGAAAAGTCAAAACAGCCCTCACATTCTTTAATGTCTTTATGAACAGCTCTTTCTTGATTCCTCTCATACCTTGGTGAGGTTCTCGCCTTCTAGTCTACCAAGGTGTGCCACAAGGTAGCTCCATAGCGAGCATCCAAGATACAAGAACCAGGGGATGGTAAGATTATAAAATTGAAATCTTGTACAAAGTGCAACATTGGATGGTTGGACCATTGCTTGAGGGTGAAATTTGACTCTTTATAAGAGAAACCTGACAAGATAATTCCCACAGAAGCAATTATGAGTTAAGTTACGGGTAGGTTACATACTTTGCGAGTGTATCAGGTCTGCAGCAGACTGTAATGAGAAAGAAAAGTATATGGTGTTACATTTGAAATATCAAAAATGTAAATTTTGAACAATTCTTCGTCATCTATCGTGAACAGTCGAGTTTGACTCACAGGCGTAAGGAACAGTTGGATGATTCCACAAATGAAGAGGAGCGAGCCAAGAGAAGACATCATCTGCGGAGTGACACAAATACATAATTGTTATTGTTTGCCTTTAGAATAAAACATGATCTTGCGAGGGAAAACAAGAGTAAAAAAATTAAACAGTTACCATTGCAGTAGAGATGTTCAATGTGTAGGATAGGGAGGAGCCATCTTTTTAAATATTGGCTGACATGTCACATGACTCACTTGACGAGTTCTGCCTGGAAAATGGAAAACAACAAAAAAAAAAAGCCATCTGCTGGCTAAAAAAAAATTGTTTAGTGCCAAAGCCATAATCTTGAGGTTTTGGATGACAAACAAAATGTAAAATTACTTCAGGCACATGCACACTTAACCTCTAAATTAGATTCAAGCATCTGGACAAAACAAAACAGTCCTTTTTTCTGCATCAAGATTTTCTTCTAGTAGATGATCGATGCACAAGGATTTTGTTATTTTTTTGAATGGCAATATTTGGTTCCGATTCATGAATCTGACTCAATATGAGAGCCTCAGAGCATGTTCCTGAAGCAGAAGGATCACAATGACACGCATTGAAACAAAACAAAAAAATCCCCTCAATTTACGTGGACTGCATTCCCGCAAAGTTACTCACGGAAGACTCCATTAAAGGTCTACATTCCGTACATATGCAACCCAGTATGCAAAGTCACTGTCGTGGGACTTTACAAAACCTCAATTATCATTTCCGTTTGCGCTCTGAGCCAGCCGCACACCCAGGAAAGAACGGAAATCCAGAATCACTCAAAACAAAGAAGCATCATTTTTCAGATTCAAATTTTTTACGCCCAATCCTCGGAACAACATTCCGACAGTATCGGGATGTGTTCCATCTTCCGCTGACTTAGCAAAAGTCAGCAATCAGGAAGTGCAAAGCTCAAATGGCACCAGAGGAGGCTATATAGGGGATAATTGACAATTACTGCCACTACTCTTACTGTAAGCACGGGAAGGAGAACCGGTTCCCGTGATTTGAAACATACGTCTTGTTTTAAAAAGCGAATCTGGTTGCTCTGGTTTTTTATGCCTGAACTGAACTTTATTGCACAGAAAGTGTCCATCATCAAGGCGACCCAATCAGGAGCCGGACTCAGTGTCCATGTCATCGGTATCGTCGCATTCCGGACGGGAGATTTCCTCAAAGGCCAGCTCTGACAAACAAAAAGGAATAAGTTTCACTTGAGTCATCAAAACATCCAAAAAGTTTTTTTTTAAAATGTCAATAAATTCTATTTACTTGTGACATACATGCATAGCATTTTTTGGCTTCTTAATCACCCAATGGAAGAGAGGAAAAGCATGCATCTCCTCGTTTTGAGCTCACCTTCGCTCTCGCTGAGCTCGGGGATCCTCTTGAGGACGTCGCGCAGGGCCGGGACGGCCTGGTCGTACATGTGCAGCAACGGACGGCAGCTGGCCGAGAACCCGCCGTGATGGTGGAGCAGCCAGTGAAGGAGGAGCACGCATTCGCGCAGCAGTGACGCCGGCGGGTTGCGCCACCAGGGCGGCGACGGCGAGGAGCCCGCGTCGGTCGACGTGTCCGGCAGTGCTGTCGAGTCGTAGAGCTCCAACCACTGACGGTGGAGAATGAGCACCGACGTCTGAACCACCTGCCGCGCACACGCGAGGACGCTGAGGCAAATGTTTTGGCCAATCTGGGTACATCATCATCGCCATGTGTGTGTTACCTCGATGTAGCACTGGCAGCTGCTGCTCTGCCAGTTCTCCGCCGTCTGACTGAGGCGGTTCAACAATCGGACCACCTCGAAGAGAAGAAAGAAGAGCCTTTGAGTCGTCTCCAACAAAGTGTCCCTCCCGCCGGGAGCGGCCGAGCACCTGCAAGGCCATCCGGGTGAGCTCGGCGTGTGGCGCCTTCCTGACGGGTCTTTTTCGCACGTGCTGCAGCAGCTTCAGGAGGACGCAGGGCTCTGCCCAGACACGCAAGACACGGAGATTGACGCAGCGTCACATGGCGGATCGAACAGAATGGAGCCAAAGAAAAAGCTTTTGAGGAGAATGAAAGCTCACCGTGATGGGAACAGAGTTGCCGAGTCAGCGCGTGGTGGTCGCACGCGGCCACCAGGGCGGCGGTGCACTCGGCGAGCACACGCGGCTTGCGGTGGGCCAACACGCACGCGCGCAGCGCCTGCAGCACGCACGCCAACCTGGCAGACAGCCAGATATCGTGTGAATTATTCCCCCCGCCACTAATGTTTAGAATTCGAATGATATCCTACATAGTGATAGACATGCATGCATCCATATTTCCCAAAGTACAAAACGGTTACCTGTCAGCATGCGTAGACGGCGTCCTCTCAATCAGGATACCGGCGACCTTCACGGCGTTAACCACCATCTCCTCCAACTTTCCATCGAGGACGCGCAACACGGAGCGCAGCAAGGCTTGGTGGGAGAGTAGTGCCTCGGTCGCATCAGTCTGTGATTCAGTGATGATCATCAAAGGTGGCAAAACACCCCCACGGACTTTGCGCTTTCTGTGTCCCAATACTTTAGTCTGGAGCTTGCTTTCCGTGCGGGCTTCGCTCTGTGTGCGGAGAAGCGCCTGGACCACCTGTGGAACATCAAGCACACCCAAGGGCTTCTAAATTCACGCACACACACGCACGCACGAGCGGCGTGTCAGCACACCTCCTGGCTGTGGTTTATCAGCAGGTAGAGGATCCTCAGCGCCGCCAACCCCGCGTCTTCCACACTAGCCATGTCTGCCTCGTCCCATCGCTCCGTCGACGACCCGGAGGCCTCCTCCCGTGCATCCAGCGCTTGGCAGAGGCGGGACAAGTGCGTGTCCAGCAGCGGCAGGAGAAGCACAGCCCCGGGACATCTGAGAGCGCACACACAGCTTATTTTCAACATTTCGAAGGAATGTCCACGGTACACGCATGAGTCATGGGGTGAGACAGCAGAATGAACAGATCGATGGACTGTAGTGAAGTTAAATTCAATTGATAATCTCTGTGAAGGTTCCACCGCACAGCTCTTACACCGTGAGATTGTGTACTATGTGGCCTGCACAGCAATTGGCCGCTAGAGGGCGATACGGAGCACGCTTGTGTACACGGCGCACCCATTTTCTTGCTCCTCTGCTGCAACAGGTTGGCTTTGACTCAGCATGTTGAGTCCCGTTATGGCCAAACTCTGGACTGGACTGAGGGTCGCTCGCAGGGCTCCGCCTTTAGTCCCGCCCGCACCGGTTGACCTGCACGCAAACACGGAAAAGTAGCTGAAAGCCGAAGTTCGGTTGACACGGGCATACATCACACAATATGTCTCGACAGACAATCCTGCATGTATGGGGCATACCTCATGTCCCTCATAAGAGTGGCTGAGTTGGGCCCTGGCGCCACGCCGACATCACTCGGGCAGACGGACAGCAGGTGCGAGAGGCAAAGACTGCCGGGAGACAGCGGCTGCTGCAGCAACAAGCCCAACAGGACGCCACCTACGAGCCGAGCCGAACGGAAGGCAAGTTGAAGAAAAGAAGAGCGTCTGAGCGAGCGGCAAGGGTCCACGTGCGGCACGGACCCGGGTGCTGCCGGTGCGGCGGCTGCTCGGACAGGAACGGATCGGCCCCGGCTACTTCCCGCTTGTCAAGTCCTTCTGCAGTGCAAGATTGGCACGGAAACATCCGTTGGGACACGGCGCAACGTCACCCTAGACAGCTATGGCGACTCACCGTTTCTGCGTGTCTTGCCGGGAGTTTTGAGGCGCTCCTTGGAGATAAAGCCGCTTCCCGTCGGCAAGGAGGAGTTGCCACTGCTACATAGCTGGGAAAGCCCGTTGGGCACTTTGGGGCTAAGCAACACACAGACACACACACATGCTTAGAGTGGCCATCTTTGATGTGTCAGATTAAGGCGTGCGACATGATTACCGCTCTTTTTTCTTCAGGCCTGAGCTCGCCTTTCACACCTCACGGTGGAGCCTGGACGAAGCAGAACAACTGACCTGTTTAGCGATGGTGACTTGCCCCTGTCGGCGCTCAGCAATTTGGTCTTTATCTGGTTGATCTCGGCTTCTTTGAACTGCAGCTCCGACTGCAGCGACTGAACCTGTGCTCAAAACGTCGCAGGGTCACACAACACAACATAACACAACACAACACAACACACATGCGTGACAGCAAGATCTTGGTGAAGCACCACCAGTACTTTTATCTCGCCGAAGGTTCTCAACTCATTTCAACATGGTGCCTCGGCACCACCAAACAGTGACTGGTGAGTTTTTCAGTGACAAATCTGTGATCAGGTGCATCCTCAATAATCTTGACTTGCCTTCTTGTGGAGCTCCTTTTCCTTATCGCTCTGCTCTCTCTGCTTCTGCTTCTCCAGCAGGGCCAGAGCCTGCCTCTGGGTCTCCTTCTCCTGCTGGGCTCCTTTTAGGGAGTCCCGGAGCAGACGGATCTCGCCGTTTTTCGACACAATCTCCTCCTCCACCTCCTTCAGCTGACACAAAGACACCGCAGAGGTCACGCTGCTGCGCTCATCCTCCACACTGGATGTTTTGAGACGCGCCCGCTCACCTTCCTCCGGAGATCCGCATGCTGAGCCTCCAGCAGGGTGTAGGAGTTATCTCGTTCGGCACCAGTCTGCCCAGCCTTGTTGCCTGAACACACGCAAACAAAGCCACGAGGATCAGATCAGTGTTTTCATGCCAAGGCAAGCAAGAATGTCTCAAAAGGTGTGTGCACAGTTTTGGAGAAAAATTGCTGGCACAAACCCACCAGTTGGCTCTCTGTCAAGGGACACCAAACGTCCTCCCTTGCTACCTTGACCGCCTGCGTTTTCTCTGTCCAGCGGCGGCCTGGTAGAGGGATGGAATCCTGAACAGTGCGCTTTGTCCCATTCAGGTTTGATCCCCTCTTTGGAGCCAAAACCCGACCCGGCCGCCAAGCCAATGGCCTGCGAGGCAATGATGTCGATCTCGTCCAGGTCATCTTGAGTGAAGTCTTCTTCATCCCCGAAGGGGTCGATTTCGACAGGATCAGCCCTTGGGACATCGTAGTTCGGGCCTCGCAGTCGCTTGCTGGGAGGCCAGGCCATTCTGCGTGCGGAAGAGTCACATGCGTTCATTCAAGAACTTCGCCCAAAGCACAAATACACAATCAATAATACACACGTGTGTATGTTTTTGTTGCGGCGTATGGGATAAACGTTTGTGTATGTTAGCATATTGTAAGATTCAAACAAGCAGACATTAAAGAACAATAAAATGCATGTAAATACTTTACATAATACACAAAAGGTTTTTGTTTGGGCAAGTAGAGGCCGCGTGCTAATTATTGCAATGGTGCCTCTGATGCCTCAGTTTGAATCAAGAATATGCTTAAAATGTGTATCAAATCACTACACTCACATGTTAGTGATCTTTTGTTATGTTTGTCACCTTTGAGTCCGATGTTGTCAACTTTTGATCAGCACATCCACCAAATTATCACCCAAACTTCTTCTGAATGGCAGGTTAGCCTGCTGCTCGGCTAACAGAGCACAATCCCCGTCAACAAGACGTTTGAACGATATCTAACCACTGGTACACCGACTATCCGCATCGCTCTGTCACTAAAACAATATCCGTCGAGTTAATGTACTTTTTAAAGACGTTATTGAGAAGTTCTAACCACAAAAAGAGCGTGACTACCAAAAGGAAGTGACTAGCTTTCATTCTTCTCCCTCCAGAGCAGGCTGCTAATCTGACCAATTAAAATACGACTCGGATTTTTTTTCCGGCCAATCAGAAAAGAGCCCACACACTCTGCTACGAGTACCTGGTTGGGACAAACAGTACCGATTGAGGGAAAAAAAAGTGAAAAAAAAATAAGGGAGCCTCAAAACACGTTTATAGTATATATTGGTTATATTACACTACTATTCATTAGAACTCGTTTTTAATGTGTGCTCTCCAATTTTAACCCGAATATTTTATATTATTATTATTATTATTATTATTATTATTATTATCATCATTATTATTATCATTATCATTATTATTATTATTATTATTATTGTTAAATCATTTTTAAAATTGTATGATTATTTTAATGTGGAAAAGGAAAGCTACAGTCACTGGTGAATTTTTTAACTGTTTATTGCTGTGAGAAGAGAAACCACCCCCGAGTTTGTTGCTGTTAAATATATGTGTGGGGAATTTTATAGTTATTTATCTTGAAGAGTATTTACTGTATTTGCCCCCGAGTGATCTGCTGGATGCTGTCCTGCTCCTCATAAACAGGAGAGTGTCCGTGCATCTCACTCAGCAACAGCAATTGTGTGTTCCATTTATAGACATAGTCAGGTCTGAAACACTGTGTGTGCGTGCATGTGAGAGAGGGAGATACATGCATACACACGATCTCTCTCTCTCTCTCTCCCCGCCTCCGTTCTCTAGCTCAGAAGTGGCAGAGCTCAGCGAAAGACACCGTGATCCATTACTGCCATCACACACATACACACACACATCTGCACACACACTCATCGGCACACGCACACACACATTTACTTTAGTTGGTATCCATAGCAACTAAAGCACCAGGGCAGGATCGGTAATTGCGAAAGAAGGCTTCATGCATGCAAGGTGTATCATTGCACGCGTGACTTCATCCCGCCTCTGTTACAGATCTGATACTACTTGCAAAGGTGGAAAATTGCCAGGCTGATTTTTTCACCCATTCTGAGTTTGTGTTGTGTCTACAGAATGGCAACATGTGGAAAAAGGCCCAACATTTGCATGTTTTACAGGAAGCAGCCTCTTTCACACAGAGATCCTGCAAAATTGCCACATCGGCGATATATAAGCAGATTAGACCTTCCTTCCCCTGACCTGACATTGGATCAATTTTGTATTGGTATTATTCCTTATATGGACCAAAGGTATGGCATTTAACAAACATTTCCTGGCCTGTTTTGAAGAAAGCAGTTTTCATCATCTGGAAATTCCAGACGGTGGTCCTGATGTCATCTAATTGATACTGTTAATTGACTGTGTCTCTACATGAAAGCTCAGGTTTGGCTATTTTACATGATCTTTGCATACGATGCAAAAAAAAAAAATACACGTTCTGCAAAGATGGATGAAGTGTTTCCTCTGCATTTGTCTCCGCATCCAGGCAACCCCTCTTTGCGCACGTCGCTTCTACCTCGGAGGCGCTGACATCCCGAAGGGAGCCCGCAGCAGCCCTCCATTGGCTCCCAGTCCGAGGAGGCGGCCAATCTCCTTCTTCGCCGTGATGCGTGTGTCCCCCCCCCCAGCTCCTCTCCGACTCCCAGCATTGCACATCACTTTCAGGCTTTCGCAGTGCTACATGGATTTTCGAGGGCTCGACAGCGAGTTTTTCAGAACCAAGATGATGGAGGAGGGGGAGGGGCGGGATGCACTTGATGCGGAGATGCTGAGGAAATAGACGAGGGGTGCGCCGGAGAATTGTGACGAGACAACACACGCAAGGAGGAGAGCAGGCGTTGTTGGATCTTCTTCCACTATGGGCTGCTGGCTCTCCGGACCATGGGTGGGCGACCCAGCGGTGAGTACCACCGAGCCCAGATCTGGGAAAGGGGGGGTGTGAGTGAAATGGGAGCATTCTATGGCTCTCCAGGTTGGCTGGGTACGTACGCATATATATCTCGAATAAGTAGCAATCTCTCAAATACATATATATATACATATATATGTATATACTATATATGTATATATACATACATATATTTATAGATATATATATGCACGAGAGATTGCTACTTATTCGAGATGCAACCACATATTCAGGTCATTACAGTACATCTGCTCATAGCAAAAAAACATGCACTCCGTCAGCCATTTTGTGCTTCTCAGATCAGTCTTCGTGTGTGTGCGTGCATGTGTGTTTAAGTGTGTGTGTACGTGTGTGTGTGTGTACACGGCCTCGCCACAATATCAGGGACACATCTCATGATGTTCAGCACAAATATTCCGCCTTGAAAAGACAATAATATTTTCACTCAGCGTATTCGTCTAATGTTTATTAATGAAAAGGATGGTCACAATGATCAATACATTGATTTATGCCAGACTCTACATGAGGAAATATGATTATTGCTGCAGCTGAACGCTGCCACCTGTTATTTCCTTTCCCTAAGAAGAGGCGTTTATTTGTTGAAGTGGATGACGCACCCTGGCACATAACAGCTCAAAAGAATCTGACTAATATTTACACTTCTGCTGACTATTTTAGGGGAGGCATGTTGAAATGGACAATTATTAAGGCCAACGGCCCACCAGAGAGAAATAACCTGACCGGTATTCATTCTTCTGGCTATTGCAGGAGATGTTTTTTGTATTACCTGAGCTGCTCAATGTAGACGAGATATAAAGACGCACTTTGAGTATGACTAAGTTCAACAATGAACATGCTGATAAATACATTGACCTCAATAATTGTTCAGCGTGTGTGTGCGTGGAGCTAAAAGTTGGTGACTCATACGTAGATGTGATGTGCAGCAGCTCATGCGTCTTGGATGGGCTGAGCCGTGCACGTCCGTGCGTGTGCCACCACGTCCGTCTTCCTCCCGTCACACGGTTGCAGCAAACCCAGAAAGAAGGCTGCGTGCGCGTCTGTAGGCAGAACGCCGCGTTCTGACCCAGTTGCATAATGTCGACTGTGGCGTGGTTAAAATGGTAGCTGCGAATGTGGGTGACGGTGTGTGTGGTGCAACTAAATGGGCAACGCTGGCACGCTTGCGAGAAGACGTTCTTAAATCGCACTTCTCAAATGTGCAAAGCAGCTAATTACATCAGGGTGACAGGGTGGGCTTCTTTTTTCAGCTCTGACGAGAACACGGCGAGCTTGTTCTCACGTATGAAAATAAGACGAGGAAGAGGAGGTGGAGGAAGGAAGTGTAGGGAACGCCTGCTGTTTGCCTCCAAGACAAGATAAAGCTCACGAGCTGCAACTGGAGCACATGAGCACAATCATCCAAGAAGCAATAATAGTGAAGACTGCTTCCAGGGACTTGACAGTAATGGTCAGGTTTTCTGGAGTTCAGGTGTATCACCCATTTTAACAAATTAACACCTCTCCTCAAATAGAGGCTTTCCTCAAAAGCCATTGCAATGGATCAGGTTCTCGCTCCCCAGAGTTCTTAATAGCCAGAAACGTCATTCATTCATCTACATAAATAGCCCTCAACTACACGCAGCTCCTGAAAATAGCAGGTTGTACCGCTAATTGTCTGTAATTACTATAAACACTTCACATAATCAACCGAAGACAAATTAAACACCTCCCTCAAATAAACACCTTTGTGGTTTCAGCTAAGCGGCGGCCGCAGTCTGGCGCACTTGAGTCAACGGGACGCCCTGCGTATCCTTGCGGCGAGTCAGCTCCCCGTCACCATGCAGGTCAAGAGTCAGAGGGGCCGCGGCGTTGTGGAGGCGGACCCCCGAGGCACCTGGGAGCCCCTTCCCCTCAACTTGCAGCACCTCAACCTGCCCCTGCCCAGAATGTCAGCGGGGCTCAACGCGCCCAGCCCTACCTATCAGGACAGGTGAGCTGCACCTTCATTGTCACACGTTCGATGGTTGCAAAAAAAAAAATGAAGCTGTAAAAGTTGTTCTCCTTCCTCCCAGACATTATTTTGGCCACTTGTCTCTACCGCAAGATCACTGTGACAGAGGACACTACGGGTACCTGTCCAACTCTCCGAGGGACACCGTGGACATGAGCCACCAGGTAACGGCGTGGATCGATACGGACGCCTCGTAGCCGTCTGTTCTTTTATTCACTTTTGATGGGCGCTGGCTCACTCAGGATCCAGAAGTGAGTGGGCGGCGAACCAAGCAGCAGAACTGCCTGATGGGATGCTGTGACGTCAACCTCGATGAGCCCAAAGGCTACCATAGCCAGGTAACAAGCCCGAGTTTCTGTCATAGTGCAGGGTCATGAAAAAAAGGATTCATCTTTACTACAGAAGATTTACAACGTGGCAACAACGTCTCACTCTGTTTTCCTCGCAGACGGACGATGACGACTTCATGCTGGACAAGCCTCTGGGCTTCCTGCCCCTCCACCATGAGCTGGACAGCGGCCTGGGCTGGACCGACGGGTCCCTCCACCAAGGTGACCTCTCCGGCCTGGAGACAGAGGAGGCTGGCTTGGAGGACTGCCACTCCCACAGCGCCTTGGGCCCCGGCGGCTGTGGGGTCTTCGGACCCGGTGGTGGCGGCTCACCTTCCTCCGAGTCCTTCATGTCGTCGGAGCTCAGCGACTCGGGCTTCTACAGCACTGGCGAGTTCCGCCACTTCCAGAGGATGCTGGAGAAGCGCATGCGGCTGTACAACGCCAGGCTGCAGCACCAGGGAGAGACGTGCGAGCGGCGCGAGCGACGCGACAGCTGCCCCATGAGCCACCGCGAGCTGCTGGAGGCCATCCCCGAAACGCTCACCATGCAGCCGCCGTGTCAGCGCATGCAGATGGAGATGGACGAGGCCGCTGGGGTTGCCGGCTTAGACGTGCCAAACCGTGGACTTTTCAGGTATGTTCCGAGTTAATAGATAGTATATGCTTCTATTCATACAGAACATGCGAACCCCAAGATTTGAACCCCGATCCTCAGAACAGATGTGCCGACTCATCCATGGTGGTTCTGCCCACGAAGCAGAACATCATTCATGCAACCGCATTCATTCTAAGGCGATTGTTTCCAGGGTGTCATCAGTCCAGTTCCACAAAGCGGACCGTCCCTGTCTGAACCGCCACAGCTCCAGCAGCGGGGCCCTCTTCAACCCCTCCCACGGCCACGCGGCCCGTGTGAGTGGCCCGGTCCTCTCCACTTGCAGCACGCCCTCCAGCCACCGGAGGCCGCTAGCTCCTGTGCAGCAGCCGCATCACCAGGGTTCCGCCTCGCTGGGGATGCTGAGGAGAAGTCGCACCCTGCACCACCGTCCCCCGCAGCAAGAATACCGGCGGAGGGCCAGTCACCCGGCCTCGCCCTCTTACTGCGCGGCCACCCTGCACCACTGCGGAGGGATCTCTCCTCATGGCGTCTTGCAGGCCGGGCTACCGGAGGAAACCGAGATGGGGGCGGCCACTGTGGCTTCCCCGCTCTCTGCACAGCGATACCCAGGTACCCTGGGCCACACTCTAAAAATTCTGTGTCTGTCAAACTCTTTGCAGTCCAGGGGCGACATCTAACCCGTAAAATCAAAACATAACTGCCCCCACCAAAGGTGTCATTTGAATACCCTGGTGCCAAACTCAGGTGAAAATATGACATGTCTTCTTTTCTCTTTCACCCAGTGCACATCCGGGTGCCCAGCGCTCACGAGCTTCATTACAATGCCAACCCCAACCCCCACCATGACTGGTGGCAGCAAATGAGCTTGATGCCTGACCCTCTGGCGGCGGAGCGAGACGACCAAATGGAACGGGAACAAATGGAGGAAAGTCTGGAGAGAGAGGCACAGATGCAAGAGGAAGTGGAGCGAGAGATGCAAAGGAGCCGAGGAGGCAGGGAGCAGCAGCAATTCCAGGGGTCGTTCCATCTCACCCAGCCAGGCGACATCAACGACACCTGGCCCAAGCCGGCAACTCGCCAGTCCCAGGGCGGCGGCGGAGGAGCCCGAGGCCTTTACAGCACCCTGGAGGGCCACATGGGAGCTGTCCCTCTTTCTGCTTCAGATGCAAAGAAAGACCAAGTGGAGGCGCTGCCGCCGACTTGTGGTGCACAACCCAAAGCCAGCACAACCTCACGCGTGTCCAGGAACCAGCTGCTGAGGGACCGGGCATCGCAGCTGGCTGACGAGCGCAGCGGGATGAGCACGGACGAGGAGACCAGCGCCGACATGCTGCTGGGCCGCTACTGGAGCCGGACGGAGAGGCGAGAACACTTCCTGCTGGCCCGCGAGCAGAAGCAGCAGCAAGCCAGGGGAGGGGGGCTGTGCGGCCCGTGCTCCGGCCCGGGCTCGGGCCCGCCTCGCTCCCCCATGCCGGACGGCCGGGCCGGCGGTACGCTGACGGACGGACGGTGCAACACGGTGCTGGAAATGAGCCAGAGGAAGCTGAGTCGTCTGAGGAACCGCAAGATGTTGGACGACTGGACCACGGTGGAAGAGCTGCTGACACACGGGACCCGGCTGGACAGCCACGAGCACTCCCTGCTGGCACATAGCCCCCTGCTCACCGTCACCACAGTCTAAAATGGGCGTTCATGAACCAACACCCCCACCCCTCATCCTTTGATCGTAATGCGCAGGTGGCCTCCAGAACTTTAGCAGCACTGTTGTTGACCAAATTCACACAAGCACCCCAGGGTACATAACCTTCCAACACCTTTTTTCAACTTATATTGATCCTCGTGGAAGGGTCACACACAAAGTCCCATAGAGCGATGTTGCTCAAATTTTATCGAGCCCAGGCATTAGAAAAATCTCATGACACGCCACCAAACAAAAAGTCTACTTTTGGCACCATTTCATTTTATTTGTTTAACTTTTCATCCTCTTGAATTAAGTTTCCTACTTTTTTATTTGGGCTTCAATGGGATTCTCATAAATATGTTATTTTGCTTCGATTGGGCTGCTGTTTTTTTTAATTCAATATTGAAACAAACAGCTTTCCTCAGATTGCTAATTACCGATGACCTAAAATGTTACTATTTGCAACAAAACCAACATTTCAGAGCAGCTGGGATTGTGTCATAAACCAACAACAACAAAAAACTGTGCAAGCAATTTACATTTGTGTTGTTTTTGAGCACCCGGCTGCCCGAGACGTGCTGCATACGGCACATCTGGCTTGACGCGGCTGCGTGTTTACACACCGTACCTCCCCACATGTTTACTGATAAACAATGCACGGACTGAAAGGATTGGTGCGCATCAAGCTGCTTGGATCTCCATGCATCAGCAGGTCAAAGGTCAAAGGTACAGGCAGGCTATCGTGCAATAATACCTCAGTCTCAGTGCTGCAATTTTAAAGGCAGACCCCCCCCCAAAAAAAAGCTGCACAAAGATCCTTGTAGATATTTATATATCAAGAGGGACCTAAGATAACAAACGATTTTTGCACATTTTTCGTTTTATACAAAGTTATAAGAGGTTTTCCCTACCTATCGCTCTCTCACAGGGACCGAGGCCAGTGGATGACTGTAGATAGAACACGTGTGTGCGAGTGTGTGCGTGTGTGTTGATGTTTTATTTATCAACTATCATTCAAAAAAAAAAAAAAAAAACACTTGACGTGTTTGAACATATTTCAATATTTTTCTTACTGTACTTCATTTGTTTTGGTAATCTTTATTGCACATTGTCTGCTTTCCAGAAAGATGGGACTCCGATTTATTTATTTTTTCTTCAAGTGAACACAAATTGTGTGATTATTCTCGTCTCCTAATTAAAATTTGACTGTTGTTTTGTGTCACTCAGTCGTGCGTACTTGCGTATATATTGATTTGCGGCCAGCGGGGTACTGGTGAAGGCGTTGCCAGTAGAAACAAGATGTGAAGCTTTCATGTTTGATTCTGTACAACTATTGCTGTTGATTTGGAGGCTGTACATAAATTGCATTGACACGATAGTTCCAGCTTTTTTTTTTTCTAGCAAGACTCGGACGAATGATGCCGTCTTCCAAACTGTTTATCATTTAATCATACTTCCTAACCACCAATCCCTACTTGCGTATAAAATAAATAAATATCGCTGGGTCTCTCTCGGCCTGTGACGCAAAACACTATGAATAATAGATGTTTTTTTTTTCTCCATCCTGCTCTCTTATAACTAACACAAGGACAGAAGGGCTGAGAATAGCATGTCCAATAGCGGTTCCTCATGTGATGTGAAATCCAAAGCACACTGGAGCGGAAAGTCTCGCTGCTGGGCCACGGCACACTCATCCACCCCTCCCTCCATCCATCAGTTCATCTGTCCACCCATCCTTCATCCATCCGTTTGAGCCTACAGCTTCTTCACAGCGTACCTTTCGGAATACGATGTACGTGTGGTAATAAGAATAAGAATAAATACGAGATTTTAATTAGCTGTGGCCCTCTGGTTCTGTTCTGTGTTAACCCATGCGGCAACAGCAACACATGGCTGGAGTCATTTAGACCTCAGGCAGATTCAGATTGGATTTTTTTTTGGGTGAAATAAGTTTCTTTTTACCAGCATGCTCTCAAAAGCTAAAAGAACTGTCCATCCACAGCGCATACATTTTTAAATGAATTGTGGATCACAAGCGTCTGCTGCTTTGGGGAAATACGAATGACTATTTATGTTTTGACGTGTATGAAAAAGACATAAATGACAATATATTTTCACATTACAATGTTTTTTTAATTGCTCAATAAGCCATATTGAGGCAAGTGATGATGCATCACAACGTAAGAACACAAGTCTACTCAAGACTAAAACATCGAATTATACATTTGTTGCTTTGCAACAGATCATACTGTTTTTCAACTCAAAGCTTTTATGAATAAAAGACTATTATTCATTGACCCTAAAACAGATCATAACTTGATGTCCACAGAAAGGACAAAATAATAATACATCATCATGGCATGACAAATGAAAAATATTATCACTAAACAACAGTGATTGCATGTCTTAATGGATTCTTTCACAAAATGCAAATATAATTCAGTCATAATTCAAATCTCAAGTAATGAGATTCACCAGAATAGATCATACAACATGCATGAAAAACATTCTTGCAAAAGATGCTTTGCTATTTTTTCCCGATTGGAAAATTCCTCCTACAAAAAGTAGGAGATCAATATGATCAGAAGTAACATCATCATGTAAGAATACATGAAAAGATTCACAAATGCTTAATAATGATTGTCAAGGCAATCAGACTCTTTATGCAACATGCACAACAAGATATTATTATTGCTGTTGTTTCCATAGGACCTCAACCAGCAAGACAAAATGATCAATATGATCAATAACAAATGAACATTTTCATATTTGAAAAAATATGGAAAAGAAGAAAATTGCAATTGCAATCAGATGTGATGAATGCATCGTGCATAACAAAAGATATTCCGTCGATGCGGAGTTTCCATTGGAAATAAAACAAGTTGTGGTCGTGTCATGAGAACGGCTCATGGGGGTCAGTTGAGTCTGTCTACCAGGGCCTCCAGGGGGCGCTCTGGGACAAGCACTCCTTGCTGCTGCTGCTGCTGCTGCCTGCAGAGCTGGGAGGAGACAAGTCCTCCTCCGCCACACTGTTCTCACAGGAAGACTCGAGTCGTTCAAAGCACGCCCCGGTTGGAGGGACGGACTGGAGTCTCCTGAGGACGCAAACGGTCATCTCCAGAATGTCTGCCTTCTCCATCTTGGAGTCTTTGTGCTGCTGGAGGAACTCGGCGGACAGGAGAGACTTGAGCTGCTCGATGCTGCTGTTGATTCGCTCTCGCCGGAACTTTTCCACCAGAGGCTTTCGAATCTGCACAGGGAATAAACCAAGGATGAGAACGCTTGTCCAGCAGCGAGTGTGCGACCATGATGAAGAGGGGACGATGGAGATGAACGTACCTTGTGAGTGGGAGTCAGTGAGTCTTGCAGAGAGGTTGCAGGTGCCATGGCTGGATGCATTTGTGTGCTGTCCATGCACAGTGTGTCCTCCCTGCTCTTCATGCCTCCTACTTATAGTCCCGCATCTCCATATCAATGTGGGCCTCTGCGCTTTCTCACGCTGGCAGGCAGCCAATCAGAGAGCAGCGTGGGGGGGCACAATAGTTACGTCTCAGGGGAGCAGCTGGACCACTGCAAGGGACCTAAGGGAGGCTTTGTGAGGGCTCTGGTGGGAAAGTGCTGACCCTGTAGAGAGCACATCTGCTGCCATCAATGACTTGGACCTGCCACACGCCATTATGAGTCTTCGTGACGTCAAACAGGGAGAACGCATTCCTCTATGTGCATCCTTAAGAAATAACCAGTCGGGTCATTTTTATATCAGTTGTGTGATGATGACCAAAATGGTCGAGTTAAAATATGTATCTCCTCATCGGTAGTCATGTTTATCAAACACGTGTGTTGACGATCCACTTGTTGCCCACGAGACACGTCGGTGGGAAGCGCTCGCGAGCCCGCGGGCCAAAGTTGACCCCACACGCCTAAACGCTCCGCTTAGCTGACTGGGGCTAACTGATGGGCTGCATAATGACACGCGCTCGCATTGTGGCCGCTGTGGGAAAGCGCGCCAGAGTCTCTCTCAGGGCAGATGAGCGACAATTGAAGCTGACTTTTGACCTCTGGTTATGGGACGAGCGTACAATCAGGATCCAACTAGAACCCAATTTAACTACCTAGCTACAATGTCACATCTGCTATCTTAGTGTTTGGTTTTTAAACACACGCTTTTAATTAATACATTCAGATAAAAAGATTTCCATCCCATTTTTCAAACAGGACATTATTTCAAATTGTGCAGAAGATACTAACTAACTCGGTTATTCCTGCTTTGGTCTGTGTCTTGCCGGACAAAGATGTTGATCATTGTTGTTCTATATTGGCTCATTTTGAAAGCCGAGCGTGTGAAAGTGCTTCGTGGTGACCAACGAGGAGGGTACCACCAGCGGGCTGCTATTCTCCAAACTCCAAAGGGAATTGGCACACTTCAGGAAACAGCTGCTGTCATTGGCCAATGGCGCCCGTTCCCTCCAGATGTCCCCTTTTGTGTGTGTAACCCGATCGGCCTTCATGCCGTGTCTTTGGGCTTGCTTTTGAAGCAGCGTGTGTGGGAAAGCGGCACGAAGCTTCTGCTCACAAGTCCCAGCAGTCACCATCAGACTGCTGCATGCCTGACAAGCGCCACAAGAACCAACACAAACAATAAGTTGACTCATAAAAATCAAGTTTGTCCGTCATGGCCTCCCTACGGGCGGGTTTAGTGGCGCCCGCCTAATGAGACACGCTTGGTGGAAGTGTGGGAACTGGAGGAGGGGGGCCCTCCCTGAGGAATCCCCCTGGGACAAAAGCCCCGGAGACGCCACTTCACACACACACCCTGACGTCCATCCGATTTGCACGTGCATCTCTTAGCATCTTGGCATAATGGCCTCAGTGCTTTTGAGTTTTAAAAACAGTAACACAACACAATAGCGATGCCATTCGTTTCCCATAAACTCATCATCATTCATTTCCAGGTTTGGTCCATAACATGTCAGAAAATTAAGTTTGGCGATGGCACCAAACGATTGCTTGATTCTCAAAACAGTCAACAATTCATCTGATCATTGATTAGTTGCTAATTGTGAGACCGCTAAGTTTTGCATGGATTTTTTTTTCTTCACTGTTTCTCATCATCAGTTGTGGTATCTACGTAGCGATCCCCCCCCCCCCACACACTCCCAACCAGCATTATCATGGCGTGTGCCGGGTCAAAGCTATTGATGTGCTCTCTCAGGGTCACCGCTTTCCCACGTGTCAATGGAGTCACACACACAAACACACACACACAGGATGACATCTGGAGGGAACGGGCACCATTGGCCGATGACAGCAGCTGTTTCCTGAAGCGTGCCAAATCCCTTTGGAGTTTGGAGAACAGCGGCCTGCTGGTGGCGCCCTAAACCAGTGAATTAAATACAAGCAAAGCGACGCAAGCGCAAGGCACTCCTGGAACCGGTTTGACGAGATCAGGTAGAAAAGAAAACTTACTGAGCAAAAACGGGACACAGGCGAAATATTGTCAGTTTGTAAAAACGACGAGCAAAATGTTCTTTACTACAATGTTAAGAAGATATAGACTTTTTTAGTTGTTTTTCGTTGCAGACTCATTTTCTATCTGTTGTCATTTATGATTGTCATATTGATGTGCTGAGGATTGTGTGCTCCACTCAGAGGTCAAAGGTCAGCTTCAATTGTCAATCATCTGCCCTGAGAGAGACTCTGGCGCGCTTTCCCATCGTGGCCACAATGCGAGCGCATGTCATTATTCAGCCCATCAGTTTGCCAGCTAAGCGGAGTGTTTGGCGTGTGGGGTCAACTTTGGCCCGCGGGGTCGCGAGCACTTCCCACCGACGTGTCTTGTGAGCAACAAGTGGATCGTCAACACGTGAACACACACACGTGTTTGAAAATGTGTTTCGAGGCACTCTGCTAATATAAATCACGGACTGTGATTGCTTCTAGCATTTATTTTCCCGTACCTTATTTTTCAAAACCACCTGCCTCTTTTTGAAAACAACAAACGGAGGTAATCTTATGAAACAACTGACTTTTAAGCGACACGTGAGCGCCGATGCGAAAATAAATGCGACACTGACGAGGAGATATTTTAACTCAACCATTTTGATAAAGGTCAAACACATCACACAACTGATATAAAAATGACCCGACTGGTTATTTCTTAAGAATGCACATAGAGGAATGCGTTCTCCCTGTTTGACGTCACGAAGACTCATAATGGCGTGTGGCAGGTCCAAGTCATTGATGGCAGCAGATGTGCTCCCTACAGGGTCAGCACTTTCCCACCAGAGCTGTCACAAAGCCTCCCTTAGGTCCCTTGCAGTGGCCCAGCTGCTCCCCTGAGACGTAACTATTGTGCCCCCCCCCACGCTGCTCTCTGATTGGCTGCCTGCCAGCGTGAGAAAGCGCAGAGGCCCACATTGATATGGAGATGCGGGACTATAAGTAGGCGGCATGAAGAGCAGGGAGAACACACTGTGCATGGACAGCACACAAATACATCCAGCCATGGCACCTGCAATCTCTCTGCAAGACTCACTGACTCCCACTCACAAGGTACGTTCATCTCTATCGTCCCCTCTTCATCGTCGTCGCACACTCGCTGCTGGACAAGCGTCCTCATCCTGGTTTGTTCCCTGTGCAGATTCGAAAGCCTCTGGTGGAAAAGTTCCGGCGAGAGCGAATCAACAGCAGCATCGAGCAGCTCAAGTCTCTCCTGTCCACTGAGTTCCTCCGGCAGCACAAAGACTCCAAGATGGAGAAGGCGGACATCCTGGAGATGACCGTTTGCGTCCTCAGGAGACTCCAGTCCGTCACTCCAGCCGGGGCGTGCTTTGGCCAGCTCGGGTTTTCCTTGGAGGAGAAGAGCGTGGCGGAGGAAGACTTGTCTCCTCTCAGCTCTCCGGGCCGTGGCAGCAGCAGCAGCAAAGAGGAGCGCCCATCCCAGAGCGTCCCCTGGAGGCCCTGGTAGACAGACTCAACTGACTCCCATGAGCCGTTCTCATGACAACTAGTTTTATTTCCGATGGAAACTATCGACGGAATATCTTTTGTTATGCACGATGCATTTATCCCATCTGATTGCAATTGCAATCTTCTTCTTTTCCGTATATTTTCAAATATGAAAATGTTATTGTTATTGATCATATTGATCATTTTGTCTTGCTGGTTGATATCCTATGGAAACAACAGCAATAATAATATCTTGTTGTGCATGTTGCATAAAGAGTCTGATTGCTTTGACAATCATTATTAACCATTTGTGAATCTTTTCAAGTATTCTTACAGGATGATGTTACTTCTGATCATATTGATCTCCTACTTTTTGTTGGAGGAATTTTCCAATCGGGAAAAAATAGCAAAGCATCTTTTGCAAGAATGTTTTTCATGCATGTTGCATGATCTATTCCGGTGAATCTCATTAGAGTCCGATTGCTTCGACAATCATGATTAACCATTTGTGAATCCCTTCATGTATTCTTACATGATCACAATGTTCATTTTCTTGTGTGTTATTGATTATATTGATCTCAGCTGTTTGCTAGAGTTATTTTCCTATCGGGAAAATAGCAAAACGGTCTTTTTTTAATCATGCATGTTGCATGACTCATATTGTAATTTTGCAAGGTTATTTTGTGACATTCTTATGGATATGGTTCCAATTTTGTTACTGATCATGTTGATTATTTTTTTCTGGATGACCTTTTCCATGAAAACAAAAGCAATACTCATTGTTTATTTAAAGCCCTTTGACACATTTTTGTATGTCAATGATGTTACTCCATCATGTGATTGATCATACTTATCTCCAGTTTTTGCTGGGTTACTTTTCCTATGGAAGCAATAATATCTTAAAATAACATGTTTATCATGTATGTGGCATTAAAATTATGATTGCTTTAGCAATTGTATTTTTGATTGTTGTAAGACCTTTTGATACATTATTGTATGCAAACGTGAGGACATTGTGTTTTATAGCAATGTTCTGGATCATACTGATCTTCCGATTGCTCATGTAAAATGAAGAAAAGATTGTCTTTTCAGTCTAATGTCAGATTAACATTCTGACCTGTTTTAAGGTGGCTTTTGTCACATCAATGCCTTTGTTTTGTTTGTTT
Source organism: Syngnathus floridae (assembly GCF_059516105.1). Taxonomy (NCBI): domain Eukaryota; kingdom Metazoa; phylum Chordata; class Actinopteri; order Syngnathiformes; family Syngnathidae; genus Syngnathus; species Syngnathus floridae. Next base: position 13,365,229 of record NC_142423.1, on the reverse strand, counting down.
GAACAAGTTGTGTCTTTTGTAAAGACAAATGTGTTTCCGACTGATTGTGTTATGTCTCATCACATTGCTGAGTTGAGTCTTTGTCACTAAACAAAAATGTCATCGGAAACACTTTGTGTTGTGATTTGATTTTGTATTACCAATTTACTGCATAGCATTGTCAGATTTTATATTTTTTATTGGTAAATATAATAAAAAACATTATAATAATTATAACTTCATCTATCAATACAACCATCCAACTTTGACTCATTGAAATAAAAAAAAAATCTGCGACAAGAATCAAAACGATGCTTGAGTAAATATAAATAACATTAACAGAAAAATAATTCACATTCGTCAATGCCGGAACTTAAATGAAGTAGCGTACCATCCCGGAACATAAAAATAAATGCACACAACACCTCGCAACGAAATTACTCTCAGGCAGAAATGATAATAAGAACATAACATAATTTAACCTGATATAATTTTCTAAAAAATTGCCTCGATCATGATTTAACGTCCAAATGGCAGCTGGTAAGAGTTTGCACTTAATTTCTTCTGTAAATGTTCGTTGTAGTTCTGTGCTAAGCTAACCCGAAAGTAGCTTGCCTACTTTGCGCATGCGTACGTACAGCAACGTTAATATTCATTGTTTTATTACATTTCATATCAGTGTCTTTTTTTTGTTTTGATTTTTTTGTTTATGAACGTGGCAGGCTTATCCTTATTAATGTGATTTTTCTTGAATTTTACACCCCTGATGCCATTCAGTGCAAGGTAAGGGCAAATGTGAGTTGTATTGTGCAATGTGGGTTCATGTATGTTTCAAATTCAATTTCAAAAATACTTTACTTATCCTAAAAGAGAAAAAGGAAAGAAAGAATACACAATATTAAATCCTAATGATAATAACTTAAATAATGATAATATAGAAGAAATACATTTATGTTTTGCATTTTTATTGTAGGTAGATCATTTTGACTTGGTCAGTTCTTATCTTGGTTATTACCTCTGCTCCATCTGTGCAGAGGTTTATTTTTGCCCCCACCCTGCACATGACTGGACATGCACAAGTGCCTACCCGTATCCCCCTCGTGCCCCCACCCCTCCACACAGGGACCTGGGAGCCGTGGTGACACACGACTTCCCACACTGGTGAAAGGCGGCCATCACAATAGAAGTGTGTCTAGTCCCACAAAAGCCTCGGCGCGATTCCCAGGCCTTTACGGGAGGCCATTTGATTCAGCCGCCATCTGCCCGCCGCCCAACCATGATCCGCTCGTGGGAAACACACAACAGCCTCAAGACACACACACACCCACAGGTCACTGTTACCATGGCAACAGCACAAGCACATGATGGAACGATTAAGAAGAAAGATGAAAATGATGGCTGACAGGAAGAAAAATAAATTGAGGAAAAGGTTTTGATGGAAAGATAGAAGGAAGGAACATGATGGATGGATGGATGGATGGATGGATGGATGGATGGATGGATGGATGGATGGATGGATGGAAGAAAGACGTATGCATGACTACTGCAGGAAGACTGAAGGATGGAAGAATGGTGATAGGAGTGATGATGATGAAGAAGCTATGGGGAAAATAATGGAGGAGGAAATAACGGATGGCTGGGTGGTAGAAGAAAGATAGGAAGAAGGAAGGATGGAAGCAAAAAGAAAGCTGTTGGAAAATAAGCAAGAAAGAGGGGAAAAGGTAGTATAAGGAAGGAAGGAAGTACTCATGAAGAATCATCCGTCATTTTATTCCACATTCTTTGATGCGATTTAGAATGATCATTTATGATTGGACACTTCCACTCTATCCAAAATAGTAAAGCATCCTTTCCATATTTCATAAATATTTTTCCTTGTGACTCTTTTCAAGTGAGACTCTGTCGCACGCTTGAGTCTCACGCTCGGGCCTCATCTGGGAGTCTCGTGGAGGGGGTGTCGGTCGTTTGGGTCGTGTCCACCCAAGGAGGAACATTTTCCCACTGACCTTCTGTGAACCGACCGGCGGCCCACCTGCTCCGCCATTCACGCCATTGTCCCCCGCTCGCAGCGCACCGGCCTGTGATTGGCTGCCGGTGAGCATAAATGAGACACGCTGGATCGGCACGTCTCATCGCACTCACTTGGATTCCAAAGCATAAGACATCATGTCTCTGTACGTAGACCTCGAACTTCAGGACAGCATCAAGGAGCAGCTCTTCAGGTGAGGCACCATTCATTGGCATCTTCTTTGCTTTTATTTTTGTGTAGTTTAATGTCATACTTCTAATATTTTGGTTCCCTTATTTAGTGACATAAGTGGGTAAAAATATTAGAACAGAACATTAAACGTTTGTAGCTTTATGGAGGGACACAGATGCATCAAAATATTAGGAACAGCCTTCAGTTGGATGCAGGTAAAGCCCTTCCTGTTATTTTGGTCACCTTAGTGAAGGTCAAAACATTAGGAACAGCCTTCATTCGGGTATGCAAATAATGAACCAAAATATTATGCAGAGTTGGATACAATTTTCTGCAAATTCTATCAGTCCCAATTTGACCAGTTGACAAAGATGAAATGCTTTTCTTTTGTTCAGGTGCAAGCTGCACACACTGGAGAAGAAATGCAGCGGTGGCTTGGAGAAAGTGCGCGCCCTGTTGGAGGATCTGGTACTGCAGCGCGGGCTCCCGCTGACCGAGCTCCTGGAGAAGACCAAGTGCTTCCTAACGCTGCGCAGGACGCTGCTTTCTCACCAGGGTTACTCTAAACCCGCCCGGGAACTCCTGCGGCTTTTCACCGACGCGGACGAGGACCTGGCGCCACTTTGCTGCTAGCCTCTGACCAACAATCGACTCCACAAAGACTCACTTTTGCCTCACTCAGGCAGTTTTGGAGGCGAAGAGAACGTTGGTGGCGGATCGTTGATGACTTTGCTGCTATTTTTGTCCCCACACAAAGTGTCTTATGGTTGTGTTTTCTTTGCAACCGCTCATTTTTACTTTTTTCTTAAGGCTGCAATCGTTTTTTGGATTGCCTTCGGAGCAGAATGTGCTTAGTCAAACTAAACCATGTGAAAATGTGCCATAGCGCATTTCCCATACATGTCCTGCCTTGTTTCAAGGGCTCACTTGCATTATATACCTTTTATTTTGTTTAAAAGGACTTTGCCTATTTGCATATGTTGTATGCTTTCAGTTTGTTTTGTGTTATTGACATTTTTTTTAAAATGAAAGAATAAATAATGCAATAATGTATGTGCGCCTCACTTGTTTCATCTTTTTGACACTGAAGGGCAATTTGGAGTCTTCAGTGAAGCTAACGTGATTTGAATTTGTGAGTCAAGGTATACCTGCAGAACATGCAAACGCCACACTAGTGCGGGAGTTTAGACTCAAACACAGAACCTCTGAACTGTAAGGCAGTATGTGCCATCCACAAGGCCACTGAGCTGGCCCGCAGTGACAAAATGGGAAAAACGAAACCCTCTTAACTGTGAGGCGGACGTGCTAACCAGTGCGCCACCGAGCCGCCCTGCAGTAAAATCAATAATACTAAAATGACAATTGTGGAAAAAAATAATTTAAGATTTCCGCAGGTGTGACGATGTTGTGTTGTCTGCAGCTCGTCGAGAATGCGACAAAAAAACAAAGATTAGAACATGCAAGACAAACATGCTGCATCAGCATTTTACAGATGTCTAGTTTAATTTAGCTTCGTGCTACAGAGGGACAAGAAGACATCAAAAAAGGTAATAAAATAAAAAAGAAGCACCAGAGAAACATGCATTGTTTTTTCATGATTGCTTTATTGCGAATGCCTTGGTTTGAAAGCAATACATTCATTGTGACACCTTAAATGAAGGTGTGTGTGTGTCATCTGCACAAACCCTAAAACACATGTGTAAATCAGACACATGTTCAACATGTATGACCAACGCTCCCACATAGAGGGAAAACCAAACACACCATTCAACGGTGTCATATAATGTGTATGCATGCCCAATGAAAAAAGTTCAATTTACTACACAAATTAACACTTGAACACTTTTTTTCAACAAAAAGAACAACAATGCAAAAGCTGTCTGCACAGCAACACTTCGGCCTTCACAAAAGGCGAGTTGAACTTGTTTCAATGTCTACCAGGGCCTCCAGGGGGCGCCCTTGGCCGAGCTCTCTTCCTTTTCGAGAGCAGACAGGTCCTCCTCTCTCAGCTTCTCCTCGCACGAAGAGCGCAGCTGGCTCAAGTGCTTCCCGGCTCGCTCCTCGGAAAGGAACGTGGCCGCCTCCCTGGCGCATTTGGCGTAACCGCCACGGGCGGACTGGAGTCGCCGGAGGAAGCAAACGGTCATTTCCAGCACGTCTGCCTTCTCCATCTTGGAGTCGGGCTGCTGCTGGAGGAACTCCGGAGCCAGGAGAGTCTTCAGCTGCTCGATGCTGCTGTTGATCCGCTCGCGCCTCAACTTCTCCACCAGAGGCTTTCGGACCTGAAACAGAAACAAATGAAAATGAGGATATGGAATTCTAATTTTTATATAAAAATACCAAAAATGCATCATATTAAATAGCTTTAAAATACAGGAGAGGGTAATCCCAACTATTGATTGTCAAAAACAAAAGCAAATATTTCAAAATTCCAATGAATTGTGCTAAAAAATAATATGGCTGTTATTCAATATCTTTGATATCCACTTTGACTCATGTAATTTTTGTCTTCATTTTAAGACTATTCCACCATGTCTTACCAATAATGTAAAAACCTTTCCTTTTGTATAGACAATTAAACCTTCAAATAAATCACTGTGCTGTACGAGTGTTGCAAATTTGCGCTATTTCAAAACGTCACCATGAAACTTAATTTTTCCTGCGAGTTCTCCCTGCAAGCATCCGAATATTGTTCAAACAATGCTTTCTATGAGATGCTGAAGATGAGCGTACCTTGTGCGTGAGAGTCAGGTGAGAGTCTTGCAGAGAGCTTGCAGGTGCCATGGCTGGTTGCGTGTATGTGCTGTCCACGCACAATATGGTCTCCCCGCTCTTCATGCCTCCTACTTATAGTCCCGCATCTCCATATCAATGTGGGCCTCTGCGCTTTCTCACGCTGGCAGGCAGCCAATCAGAGAGCAGCGTCACAATAGTAGATACGTCTCAGGGGGGCAGCTAGACTGACGGGAAAGTGGGGGTCTGACTGAGCTCTGTGTGAAAGTGCTGATCCTGTAGGTGGCACATCTGCTGCTTTCCAAGACGGGCAGGCACGCACGTGTCCCATAACTGGATTATTTCTGCAATTATTTGATGACAAATCTGTCTGTGGCAGCAACAGTGAGTGGCGAGCACGTCTGCCTCACAGTTCAAGTCTTGGCACAAACATAACTGAGCACTATTAAATGGTTTGCAATTTATTAGAATGGGGAAAATGTTCAAAATGCAAAGTTTAAGTGAAAGAGGTCAAATGTCATGGAAATTGTGGAATAATACTACAAGATGAATAATTTTTTGAATCCTTTGAGGGAGGTGGATGACGGAGGTAACTATGTCTGCATTGTTTGTCCTGGATAAAATGGTTCCCAAAATGTCCTGAATTTTGCACATTTTTCAAGTCAGCAGGATTTGACTTGCTTGACAACTATGGAAGGATGAACGAAATGTATAAAATGTCAACTTCACGTCTATGAGATTTCCTGCCACAGAAATGTGGAATTGAGGGAAACTACGGAATTTGTGGAATGTGGCAAAATATTTGCCAACTCGGGGAAATGATATTTGGTTGGTCATTAAATCCAACCCGATCGATTAATTCATTGTGTCCATATCATAGTTGATGAAACAATAAGCGCCATCTCATGTGATTAAACACAATGAGTGACGGGCGTCTCTTTCTTCCTTAAGGCTGAATACAAGCGACATAAACAGTCGGCTGGATTGCTGGCCGAGTCCTGGGAATCCTGTGCGCGTCTGCATTCTTGTTGGCCCTTGAACAAAAAAAGCTACGGAGACCCCATTGAGGAACGGTGGGAGTGGAGCTGTAAAGTGAGTCTCGCTGTCATCAATGTGATGTGCAAGCAGACACACTTCCTTTGTCCCGCACGAGTGTGTTGAATGGAAGCCAGTGTGGGAAAGGCCAAGCAAAGAGACTCACAAGCCCCACAGGCACAATAGACAAAATGGGAGGGGGGGGTTGGTCTCCTTAGATGTTTACATCAAGCGGATCATTCATTATAATCCGTATTTCCAGACCAAATATAATTTAATGATCTTTTGCCTGTTTTTTATTTTCTGGGAATTGCAAAAAAAAAAAAAAAATACAGCTTTTGCCTTTGTAGCATACATTCATTTGTTTGGCCATGCATTGGGCATGAGTGCCATCTATGCATTTGGAATGACATCTCATAAATGCAAATTTCCCCAGAATTGTTGTTTTGGGGCTCCTTTGCGTTTAATCCTGGTTTATGGCCTCACTCAAAATAATTTGCATTGTCTTCAACCAGCAGAGCCTCTGTCCAGTCCAAATATTTGCCCAAATTCCTCTCTCATTAGCAAGCAGCCGACATTAAAGATGAAGAGGAAGAGAAGGAGGAGAGGCACAAGTGGGTGGTGGTGGTGGTGGACTGTGTGTCTGGGGATGGGGGGAGGGAGACGGTCCCGAATGAGGGCGAATTAGCATTTAACGAGGCACATGTCCCTTCAGCGGGCGCCGGCTCAATCATGTGAGGAGTGTGGGAACGTCTCAAGCGCAGAGTCACAGTGCACGAGGTGTGATTAATCATGGACAACCCCCCCCCACCACCACTAAACAGCCCCCCTCCTCTCCACCCATCCCTGAGGGGATTTGGCACACTTCACAGGGGAGATTTGGTTGACGCCCTGCCACTAGTTAGATGCCTTTATTTAAACTCTCGTCGTGCCTTTTAAATGCCTGCAAACATACACAAAGGGGAAAACTTGGCTACCAGGCTGGGGTATTTTTTTTACAGTAACATTAATCCATCCATGCATGCATGCGCCCATCCATTGCGTTTGCTCCTCTTACTAAAGACACTGCTGACCTCTAGTGGTTAATAGGATTACTGATGATGCCATATGCATTTTGAAATTTTAATGAAGCATGAAATCGTTTTAACGTGAAGATTAACGAACCCAAATAGCAGATATTTTATTTATGGATATAGCCAGAATGGTAATGCATTTTGGGGTATATTATTTTGTTTGTATTTTCAACTCGATTCTGAATGAAATTTAAAAATATGATAGGGCAAATACGTAGTGAGAACACGAGAAAACCTCAACTCAAAATGTAAAGTAATCAGTAGTGTGATTGCTATTAAAGAAATAATAGCATAAACCGTAAATATCTTATTGAGAACGCTTCATTTTCACTGATATAGTATTGGTATGGTATTTTGTAATATATCCGTATAGGGGCTTTTAAAATTATGTTCCAAATAAAAGGTCAAGTCATAAAATACCGTACATTAAAGTATCAACCTAATTTCAATGTTATCATATTTTGTCGAACATTTTAAAATGTTTTTAAACCCCAAATGTACGGAATGTACGGGACCCCGCCCACCAAACTTTGCGTGCTCGCTGATTGGTCCAGTGCACGTACGCCTGCCTGGCTACGTCAGCACGTCGTCCACTATGGCGGAATGTAGCCTTCCTGACAGCAGGGACGTGAGCCGTCACCATACCATGGATAAAAGCATCACTCTACCTCCAGACGAGATATTCCGCAATTTGGAGAACGCCAAACGCTTTGCCATAGACATAGGTACCTGCAAATGTGCACGTTTACTTTCACCTTAACGCCGTTCGACTAAAATATAAAAGCGCAAATAGTGCTGCGTTCAAGAACCAAGTACAAGTCAAAGTCAGTTTGAAAACAGGCTGCCTTTATCAAAACCATCTCACATTAAGATGCTTCTTTTGAATCTAATCTAAACAAAATACGGAATTTAATTGTTCAATATCCTCGACGAGCGTGGAGTTTAGCAGCTGAAGCTAGCTGAGTTGTTTATGTTGCCCCCTCAGTTTACTTGGGTCACGTCTTTATAAATCTCCACTTTTGATTTCTTCTGTACAGGTGGATCTCTCACCAAACTTGCTTATTATTCTACAGTTCAGCACAAAGTGGCCAAAGTTCGCTCCTTTGACCACTCGGCCAAGGTAATTATTGTTTTGTTTTTATGACACCCTCCAACTGTATTATTTGACCCCGTTTTTTTCCCTCCAACTTAATTGTTATTGCCGTAGAGTCTTCAAAGTCCTGGGAATGTTTCACTGAGATTTGTGTATTTCAAAAATCACCAAACCGAAGGAAGGTGTAATGGACACAGATTTTTTTTGTCTCCCAGGAGGCGGCCGGCGACAAACTTTATGAGATCTCGGTTCAAGAGGAGGTGACGGCGCGCCTGCACTTTATCAAGTTTGAGAATGCCTACATTGAAACTTGCTTGGACTTCATCAAAGACCACCTTGTTAACACCGACACCAAAGTCATCAAGGCCACAGGTGGCGGGGCGCACAAATTCAAAGAACTGCTGGAAAAGAAACTGGGACTCAAGTGAGTGTTCTTTACAATATAAAAACTTTCTTGCAGCTGGGAGATGAGTCTCTTCATGTAAGGCCATTTTTGGTTTTAATTGTTCAATTTGAGCCAAGGCAGACATGCACACTTTTTTGGGGCTGTTGCAAATTTCCTGCTCCCTGCTCGTCTTTGTCACTACGTGTCGTAGCTTGATGATTGATTTGTTTGTGGTATGAGGGTGGACAAAGAGGACGAGATGACGTGTCTGATCAAGGGATGCAACTTTGTGCTGAGGAACATCCCTCATGAGGCCTTCGTGTACGCCAAGCACGCCGACTCCGAGTTCCGCTTCCAGACCACCCAGCCGGACATCTTCCCTTACCTCCTCGTCAACATCGGCTCCGGTGTCTCCATCGTCAAGGTCGGAACTCATTACCAACTCGCAGTGACGAGTGGAAAACGGATGCACGCAGCTCGTCTTTTCTTACTGTCTTGTCCTGCTGACAGGTGGAATCGGAGGACAAATTTGAGCGGATTGGAGGAAGCTCAATAGGTGGGGGGACGTTCTGGGGCCTCGGGGCGTTACTCACCAAAACAAAGGTATTTGGTTTTTTTTTAACTGTCAAAAGTCTCCGATGAATAAAGCAGTCGGGACAGTTCAGCATCCAAATTATGTTTGAGTGAGAAAGCATTTGGGGTCCCCAAATTTCATACTGAATATTTTTCCTCCTGTCCCGCAGAGGTTTGACGAGTTGCTCCAACTGGCCTCGAAGGGGCAGCACACAAGCGTGGACATGCTGGTCAAAGACATTTACGGAGGATCGTACGGCTCACTGGGCCTCACCGGTGACTTGATTGCCAGCAGCTTCGGCAAGTCCGCCACGGCCGACAAAGGTGAGGCGCCGCGTACCTAATGTTGTGGCCGGCAATACAGCTCTGCCGTGCGGTCCCTTTCAGAGTTCTCCAAAGAGGACATGGCGAAGAGTTTGCTGCACATGATCAGCAACGACATCGGGCAGCTGGCCTGCCTCTACGCCAAACTCCACCAGCTGCCGCGCGTCTACTTCGGGGGCTTCTTCATTCGGGGCCATCCGGTCACCATGCACACCATCACCTACAGCATCAACTTCTTCACCAAGGCAAGGACACACGTTCAAATTACGCTTGCGAGGTTCATTGACTGTGTGTGCGTGTGCAGGGCGAGGTGCAGGCCTTGTTCCTCAGACACGAAGGCTATCTGGGAGCCATCGGGGCTTTTCTCAAAGGAGCCGAGGAAGACAGTAAGAAGACAAGTCATTTTCTTTTTGCCCGTTGTTCTCTCAACTCAAAAGCTTGACGACTTGTGTTTGCTCCAGATCCAAACCAGTACAGCTGGGGGGAGAATTACGCGGGAAGCTCCGGCCTGATGAGTATTTCTCCGGAAATGAATCCCATGCAACGCGCACGAAGCGGAACGGTGAGCCTTCCGACAGCCCATGGCAACCATCATCTCATTTCCCCTCCGTTAAATTTACTTGAAATCTTTACCTGTCATCTTTGATTTAATCATGAAATCATCATCATCTTCTTTTTATTTTCTTCTGTCCCACTCTCCTTCAGTTTCCCGTAAGTACCTCCGCCGGGCCTCGCCTTGGTGCCTCGCTGACTCACCTGCTTGCACATTTTCTTGTGCACGTGGTTTGAGTTCTGCAGAGGGACAAACTTGCAAACTGTCATTTCTATGTGCAGCGTGTGAAGCGTCCAGTTAACCATTGAACCTTGCCGCCTGTCTTTTGTGACTGTTTTAATTTCTAAAACCGAATGTAACACAAATGAATCTCTCGTCAAACCCTTATTAGCTGCACAGTCAATGTAATACTTAAACTGCAATGATGTAAAACAGACTTGACATTGTTTTTTTTTTTTACTGAGCAGCGAGACCCTTTCCTATTTTGTAATAACTTTTATTTATAGCTTTACCGCTACTCATACCTCTACTCAATTTTTTTCCATAATTTTTTTTGGTTCACTTTTTGATTGATTTTATCTGTGGGGCGCTCCAGTTCGACATGCTTGAGATGGACCGTCTGGAGAGGCAGCTGGTGAATCTCCATCTGCTCCAGGACCCGTCTTCCTACATCCCAGACACGGTGGACCTCACCGAGGACGCCCCGGCCCGCGAATACTGGCTGGACTGCTTTGAGGAGGCCCTCGACGGGGTGAGAACACACGTCGAATCCTCTTCTTTAAGCCAGGGAACAAACTAGGACGCCATCTGGACTCGTGTTCTTGTCGTCGGGCGTAGGTGGTGAAGCGAGCCGTGGCCAGTCAGCCCGACATGGCCGAGTCGGCGGAGCGGGCCGAGAAGTTCCGCCACAAGTACAGACACAAGCTTCAGACCCTGCGTCACCAACCCTTGTAAGATGTTCCTACACTCCTCCCGCATTGGAATGGTTCCTGGTGTTAGCAGAGCTATTTTTTGCTCGTTTTTGTTTTGTCCATGGCTAACGATTTTTCTCATCACCCAGCGCTTACGGCTCTCTCACGGTCAGAAGTCTGCTCGACACGCGGGAGCACTGTTTAAATGAGTTCAACTTTCCCGATCCCTACTCCAAGGTCGGATCGCAGTCTGCCCACCGCAAATGTTTGCTCCTTCGTACATTTTTAATATTTCACATCGCCTCGGCCTTTCTCGCGTGTGCGTTTAGATCAAACAAAAGGAGAACGACGGCGCGCTGAAATACTACCAGAAGGCCGTCCGGTGTCTGGAGGCTCTGGGCTGGGAGCAGAGACAGTTCGCTCTGGTCCGGGGCGTCCTGGCTGGGAACGTCTTCGACTGGGGAGCAAAGGCCGTCTCCGAGTGAGTGCGCTGCCAATCTGGGGCCACTGGGAAGACATCAAGATGCACAGCCTGTTTCATTCTCCACATTCTGTTCCATGATGTTACTATTAATTGACTTGCTGAGGTCTCTCAACACTTCCTTCTGTGCAGCGTCCTGGAATCAGACCCAGAGTTTGGCTTTGAGGAGGCAAAAAGGCAGCTGGAAGGTAGTAATGAGACTAAAAAAAAAAAGATGGTAACCGCCATCCAAATTCATTTGTTTGTCTGGTTCTTCCTTCAGAGCGGCCGTGGCTGGTGGATTCATATGACCAATGGCTCCAGAGACTTAAGGTCAATTGTTTGTTGTAACCCCGCCGGCCGTCCTAAGTATTTCCTTTTTTTGCTCGCTCGTTCGCTGGCTGGCCAATGAGTGCTTGAATGCAATCCGTCCTGGTTGTGTCTTACAGGGGCGTCCTCACAAGTGTGCCTTGTTTTTCGTAGATAATAGCGGCGTAGACATCATTCTAGGAGTGATGCCTTTTGTCAGGGAGCTTCTCTCTCGCGGAACAGAGGTAAGACCAAGACCAGGGGCTCTCCATGTATGCTACCCGGACAAAAGTATTGGGGACACAACTCCTAATTGCTCGGGCCTACCTTATTACTGGTGTGATGTCAGTTCTGTCTTGATTATACTGCCCCCAGGTGGCCAAGTCATGCACACCAGAAGGGACAGCACGATGTTCAATTCTTTACATTCTGTTGATTTATGTCAGTACTCTTTATGATTTTATGAAACCCAGATGAGCAGTCGTATTTTCTTTTTCAAGTCAAACTACATCACTCGCATTTGTAACAATTGTTTCTTGTTTGCTGCGCGTAGGTGGTGCTGGCCAGCAACTCCGGTCCGGCCCTGAACGATGTCACGAACGGCGAGCTGCAGATTCTGACCGAGAGGATCGCCGCCATGGACCCGGTCATTCAGTGAGTGCTGATAAAGACCCCGTTAAACTTTTTTTCTTGCCACTTTGAGATCATCAGCCATCTTGTGATCAGGGCGGGGCTGAGGGACGACAGATTGACCTTGATTCAGAGCGGCTCCAGCTCTCCTTGCCTAGATCTAAGGTACCTTGAGATGCCAAGCACAGGCAAAGTCATCTCCCGGTGTTCGTCGTAGCGTACACGTGACGGATTTGTTGCGCGCTGCGTCACCTCCAGCCGCCTGGACAAAGTTTTGGCCATGGTGGTGCGCGAGCGTCACACGGACCTGGTGATCATCGAGGGCATGGGCCGGGCCATCCACACCAACTACTACGCCACGCTCAGCTGCGAGAGCCTCAAAATGGCCGTCATCAAGAACTCCTGGCTGGCTGATCGGCTCGGCGGGAAGCTCTTCAGCGTGGTCTTCAAGTATGAGGTGCCGGCCGGGAACGCCGTGTGAGCCTTTATGGACTCAACGTAATGAATGTAAGATGGATAAGTGAACGTTTTACAGGCGCAGGCAAGTATTACATTTACACTATTTCAAAACCATCATTCTTTTATTGTTCTGAGTCACTTGGCTGGATTTAAACTATGAGTCCAGGTGACTAATTCCACTCCAGTGCCAATATCATTTGTGTCTTTTAGCCTATTTATTTGCATTGAGCAACCGATATGCAGATATCCCCCGTAAATAAGAAGTCGAGTTGCTGTAAGTCGCAGGCAACTAGTCACAAAAGGTATTTGTCATGATCATAAAGCATCAACGCTGTGTTGCTAATATTGGCCTTGACAACCGCAAGTACTCAATGAGCCATCTAGAACCTCTCCCGCAGAAGGAGCCACAAAAGCCTTTTAATATCTGAAGTGAGGATAACACTGCATTTTTTTAGCTGTGTATCACAGTGGTGTGTTGCGTTTTTGAACTCAACAAAGTGCTACAGAGAGCACATTTTAATTCTGCATGAACTGAGAAAAACACTTGGGTGAAACCTACTTTGAAATAAAATAAGTCATTGTGTATTTGAGTCCTCTTTGTATTCATCAGCTTAAAGCCAAAGTATTTTATCTTGTGCTGAGCAGGCAAGTCAACTGTCAACTTGAATTAAAATGAACTTTTTCATTTATCAATGTGAAATGTAGTGAATTAAAATATATCTGAGTGGCTATAGTTGGGATATTTTGGATATATTTTGTGTATATTTGCGCTCGCATTGACATACAGCTGATACAAATTATTTTTTTGTATCCACATTTGAAAAAGGCCTGATTCTGATGTGTTTGTCTTCATGGTCCCACAACAGCTCCCAATTGTGTCACGTGAACCTTGCAGTTTAAATCCAGCTTTAGTGTTACTCACGATTTGGGAAGTTCCTATCAAGTCAGGTGTTATTTTTGACCTTACTCAAAATTGTGTTGAATGTGCCTTGGGGTTGATGGAAGTCATTAGTATTGGTTCTCAAATTTACCGGGATCCACAATAAATATTTGCACTGACTAAACACCACCACAAGATGGCAGTGTCGTACTGTGACAAAAATAATTTACTGCCATACTGATCAGTCTACTTTTATTCGAGTGGCAAAGAACAATTTCAAGCGCCTTAATAGTAAACCGTGCACCTTTACATCTGTTGTGTTCTAAGAATATATATATAAAGCACATTTGATTCATTGTTATTCTCCTGATTCATTTTTCTTTAAAAGAAAAAAAAAAAAGGATGACACTGGGTTTGTTGGTGGAAGTGGATCACAACCGAGGCCGCGCGTGGTCGTGATCTGCCGGCAGCATTCAAGTTTGACATTGCGCCACACGAGGCGTTTGATGCCTGCTGAGAAGCTGCAGGCTGCAAATGTACGAGGGAGCCCACCAGGGGGTCTTCCCTGCTCTTCATCTCGCTCCACACACATAGACAAATTCTGCCAGACACAGGCACTGCCATTTTCAACCAAGATTTCCCATCACAAGTTGGTGAGTATGTGTGTTTTGAATGTTAACATGTTTACTATGACATATGTTTTACACTTAATAATATATATGTAATGAAAAATGATGTTGGCTACTGAGTAATTGATTTACAATCCAGTGGTCCAAGTCTTGGTGAAAATGTATTTGTTGTTTCTCCGCTCACACCAAAGCAGGATTATTATTTGACAAATGATCTACCTTTCACAGATTTGTACAAATATTTGGTCGTGGCTTCATGTTTTCAAAAGAGATGAGCTGCACGACTTGACGTGCAAACGAATTTCAAGTGAAAATGGATTCCCCAATCCGATTGATGGCTTATTAAAACCAGTAAGCGGCCTATGGGTTTATAAAAAATACTTGACAATGAACATTCTTGTGTGCAGACACGCACACACGCATTGCAACACTTGACGCAGAGAGCGACACATTTCTTCCAGCATTACAAGTTGCACTTGTTATCTGTCCACTGCAGCCTTGGCATATTACACTCTTCTTTAAGCGCTTAAAGCAAATTAGCCAATCTGAATAATACGAACAACAATTTGTTTTAGCCAGACATTGCTTAGGCCTATTTTGGAAATGCCAAGCATTTCCCTCCAGATGTTAAAGTCAGTGTCATCTCTCTGTATTCACCATGTAGCCATCTACTGGGATGTCCCAGCATCCACTAGGAGGCGCTCTCCTCTGGACATTCGTGTGATGCTGTCATCTCAGCATCCTTTGCGAGATAGAGAAAACTGTTGCTCATCATTTGAAATCTTTCACTTGGGATATATTTGGAGTATGTCTTCAACGTGACGTCATTTTCTATCTCATCCCCAATCGCGACACCCAGATTGCAATCAAGAAACAAAAAGTCAATACTGGCCTAGCCCCTCCTCCTTCACGGGCGTGGACGCGCTCCCGGGCGCGCGCTCGCGCACGAAGCCGCCAGCAACTCTCGCCGTGTGACTTGTCTTGCACAGAAGAAGCCGCAGCCGTGTCGATTCTATCCGGCGGAGCCCAACCACCAACGACAGCAGCAGCATCACGATTGCAACAAAGGTTGCTTGCAACGACGTCACCACCCACCACACAGCTGATCCGAACAACAAACGCAGGTGAGACGCTCTTTACGTTTTTATGTGTTGTTAAATATCTCAATATTCCAGTAGAGAGATTTTGGACACAATTAAGACAAGCTATCTGTATGCTTATTTGTTTTCCTGTCTGTCGTGCAGAGTTAGTTCATCCCGCATAAAGTTCGGAGTTATCAGATTGTCCTCGTATCCCAGACTGATGAGTTGAACTTCAAAGTAGAAATAATCTAATTTTGACGTCTATCAAATCACAGCATATCATAGAAGAGTGGACCCCCGCTATTCACTGGGGATACTGTCTGGGCCGTCAAGTTAATAATCTGTGTATAGTAATTGATAAACGCATTGGGGGGGAAAAACGATTCTTTTTGGGTTTTTTCTTAACCTCAAAGAATCTTGATGAACCTCAATAAGGCCTTTCCACGAGAAAAAAAACCTCCTCCAGAAAATATATACAAGCATATAAAAAATGGGAGGGGGGTGTCGGAAAATGGATGAATATGCAGTGAATCCCCACCCAACCCGATTTTCTTGAGGTAGGGGAGGTAGTTCAATATGTCCATTGTAATTAGAATATTAGTCACCTGTTTAACAATGCATATTAACTTCATCCACTGAAAATAAACTTCAGAGACTTTTTCAACCAAAAGATACCAATTTTCATATTGTAAAAAAAAAAAAAAAATCTTCAAGAGGGATTGTATCAGATTCCATTCAGATGTAAATTAGCGGGTGGACAGAACATATGGAAATACTACACCAAATAAATCAATACGAGTACAGAAACAAGAAATAAAGAACAAATAATTGTGGTATAGAGATTTCATATTAGTCTTCCCGTGGAAATCTTCATGATACTTCCTTGACACCGATTCCTATTTCAACATGGTTTGCCAGCATCTCGTTCTTTCCGAAGGTGATTTGCGGTGAATAGCCGGGGCGAGTTCCCACAGGGGGAAAAAAAAAAGTGAATTCATGAATAGTGAAGCGCCAGAATGCGATGGATTACCTCTGCGTACCTTTTGGCTTGGCCTTCAACCTCAAACCTGAGAAGCTGCAATGAGTTTTTTCACGCCTCACTTGGGGATGATTGCTGCAGCCGTGTTGAACAAGTGTCCAAATTTCACAGGCAACGAAGCGCAAAGTTTGTTACTGCTTTGGGAGAGGAGGAAAAAAACTTCCACACACACGTTCCATTTTTAAAAAGGCAGCCTTTGCTTTCCTCCTCTTCATATTTCTTCCTCCTCTAGCTCCATCCTTTTGTCTACTTGCCGCTTTTGGCTCGGCGGGGAGCCGCCGATGTCGCTGGTGCATTGGAACTCGCCTTGGTGGGGAGGCTGGGGGGGGGTGGGTGCCCCTGCTGTGCGTGCGTGCACGTGAGGCCCTGCTAAACGCTCGATAAGGGCCCCATGGGGAGCCTGTGCAAAGCTCCTCATCTATTCGGTTTTCTTTGAGTTCCACCCCGATGAAGCCATCCTCTTTTTTTTCCCTTCTTTTCTTCGCTAACCATTTTAACAGCCAATACGCAGTTAATGGCTGCTAAAATAAGCAGCGTTAAGAAAATTGCTCTGCGCCGTTGTGAGTGTGACGGTGTGAGGCAAATTTGTGTTCCAATATTACTGAAGAGCATTGGTTGAACACTAAAAAATGTCTTCAAGGTTTACAAATGCACACTTGTTGGCTCACCTCCAGCCACTCGTGTCATGCCCAAGGTGTGCCTCGTTGTTTCGTCACTCTGCTTGTATTTAGTGGGCTGCTTTTACTCAGTCTCTGTTTGTGCGTTGTTTTAGCTGTTACTTGTCATTGTGTGTTTTTGGTTCCTTGTTGTACAGCATTTGAACCTTCTCATGTTTCATTTTTTGGACCTTGGTAGTTTAGTGTTTTGAAATTGTCTTGGTCTTTACCTAAATAAGATTGGTTACATTACGTTTGTTGAGAACACTAAGTTCTTCTCAAGACACGCTACGTAAGTTGGATGCGCTTCTGAAATAAGTATCATGCCCAAAATGAGTATGGTGGTTCATGGACAACACTAAATTGTCTTTGACGTGTGTGAGGTTGAAAATTGTTGCCGTTAGTGAGCGAGCATCCATTCCTGCTTTTGATTCCAAGTCAGCCAGGATAGATGTTAGCATCAATAACGGATTACACACCTTGAAACGGAGGGTCCGACTATTCGCGGGGTTGTGATGTTGTCCAGTTATACTCAAGTATATTTTGGGATGCAATTACACTCACAGCCAGTAGGCGGTAGATTCACCAAGGACTTTAAGACATTTCATGTTGTGGTGAAAATAAAAGTTATGCCGGGGCAGCGCATGGATGTGAAGGCCCCTCGATCACTAATTACACCTCCTGCTTTTGTACACCGGCAATCACCAGCGCAGCCGTGGCCCCCCCGGATCGGGGGAGGGTCTCTGCTCTTTGCTTCTGCATCCTTTTGTCTGCTGCATCCTTTTGGTTGCTAAGAGAGATCCGAAGAGGAGCAGCAGATGGCTGCTGGAGGTTTTCCATCACAGCAGGCGTTTTGTTTTCTTCCTTTTTTTTCCCCCAGCCGTCACGCCTTCTCATCTTGTCCTCTTGTGCATCTATATGATTTTATGGCACTTCCTCCCCCCCACCTGAAGTGAGCGTCTTTTGCAATTTCTTGCAAGATTAGCCATCACTTCACACGAATACGCCTCCCAATATGACGCTCGTCACCCTAGAGGAGGAAATGGTTGCACTCTTAAGCAAATAGAAGTATGTATGATCTCCACGCTGTCGCCTGGTTGATCTATAACTCAATTTTCAAGCTTTCATATGTTGGGAATAGGCCGTGCACACTTTCCACCTGGCTCATAAAGAGGTTTAGATGCCTAACTGGGGGTTTTTATGACATCTGTGTTGGGAATCCAAAAGAGGTCTCTGGGGAGGGGGGGAGATGAGTGACTGTTACGCTGATGGATAAGCTTGTGTGAAAGTGAAAGTCATCAGTTCCACATCAGCGCCTTGGCCCGGCATCGCCGTAACAGATGCTCAACCTGCTGCTAGCCACCCGCGAGACGCGCTGCTGGAAAGCCACCAGACATAAATGCATCTTTGCTTCATTTCGATTCAAGTGGATTCCATTTCAAATATGGATGAAAACCCTCAATGTGGTCCACTTCAGCAAATTCATGAATGTTACCTGTGTTCATAAAATAGCAGGAGTGGAGGTTACCTGTCATTATAAATCTCATTTACCATATTTTAAAATAGTGCAAACGGCAGCCTCGAATTCGCTGACGGAAATAGTCACCACATTATTTAAGCTCATCCGAGGAAGATTAAAAAAAGAAAAAAAGCTCCCCAAGCCGGTTTCACGTAGCTTAAAAAAGTCCCAAGACCAAAAAGGTGTCACCTCATCGTCTTGATTACCTGACGTCCACTTGCACTTTGAGCATCCCCCAACATGCTTTGCTCTCCACATCCCTCACTGCACACACACAAGCTGCCAAGCAACTGATAAGTCCTTGCTAAAGATTTCCTACTGGATGCGTAATCAACACACACACACCATCATCAGTCGATCAATACTCGCACCGCATTGATTGTCCGCAGCGCCATTTGTCTTTTGAGCTTTACTACACACATTATTATGCAGAAGAAATTCCCAGAATTTTACATTCAGTGCACTTGCATGCCAACTATTCATTCATTTGCATATTCATGAAAATATTAAAAAAAGATCCAATTTTTATGATGCATATTACATATGGTTCAAGGAGAAATGTGATCTTAGTTGAATAAAATAGTATTTTTGGAAAATAGACACTGATGCTAATGAGGCTATAGTTACATTTTCAACAAGATTCTTCTCAGCCTCCTTTTTTCTTGGATCCTGCTCGTTGTTGCCGAGGCCACCGAGTAAACGCTTTCCGTTAAAAGGCCAAATAAAAAGCGCTGCAGATTAAAGGGACAATCGAGTGCGCCCGTCGTTTCCCCTCGGGACAAAGCAATGCAGACATTCTCCGTCCCATTCGGCTTCCGTCACACCTCACTGAAGTGTTGACTCGCGTAATGAAAACCTGGCGAGCTGCGGAACGGACCGTTTTGTGTCGTTTCGCCCACAAGTCGCTTATTTGTGGGAGGAAGCACGAGCGTGTGACCCCGCGTCCACTCGAGATAAATGTGAGACGAAATCCCGGAGGACCAGCCCACGGATAACGGCTGGGACTTTGTGTTCTCTGCCGTCAACGGCTGAGAGTTGTTTTTTTTCTTCTTATCTTCCAAAGTGCCAGGCCATCCTACAATGGCAAGATGGATTGCCTCTTCACTTACAAACGGAGAGCCGGGTTTTGTGACTACAATGTCAGGAAAGAAAAAAAGATCATGTTTCGGAAGCACATCTGTATTGATTTGCTAACCGAAGAGCAGGAGGATTTTCAGAGGAGCTGAGTTTTTGCTGAAGATGATTGAATATCAATTCCTCTTCGATCCTGCCTTTTTCGTCTACAGAAAGCGACACATCCATCTTTGCGCAATATTAACCATGACCGCTGTTTTCTCCTCTCGTCAGGTGGCGCCATTGCGCTCGAGAGACGATGGCGCCCTCCTCGTTCCTGACGCTGGCCCTTCTTCTGGCGCTGGTGTCTTTTTCCCTCACCGCCGATCCTTCCGGCGTCCCTCGCGGCAAGAGAAGGCGCAACTCCGGAGGACGCTCACGGCACTCTCTGCGGGCCGCACCGGGCTACGGCAACTTGCGGAAGGGCCGTGGCGGGACGCCGCGTCACCCGAGCCGGTCAGAGGAGGACGGCATGGGCTTGGAGGGTCTGCGTCCGGTGCGGGTGGAAACGGGGCCGGGCCGAGCCGGCCTGAGAGAGAACCGATTGATGGGTACGCGTAAGGGAAGAGGACACGCCCAACAATCGCAGCTCCGGAAACAAGGGGGGAGAAGGGACAGGGGACGTCATGGACAAGGTGCGTGAGTGCACAATGTTATGCTCATGTGGCAGCTTTCACTCTGTCAAAAGACGATTTCTCCAAATATTTGGACCTCGCGAAGTACATCAGTGGTTTCCGTTTTGCAGGCTTGTTTGCGGAGCCCCAGCCGGGCGTCTTACTGGACCCACCTTCGTCCTCCTCTTTTTCGGCCCCTCTGGGCGACGGTGTCTCCTTAAGCTCCGTGACCTTCGGCTCCGGATCCTCCATGGTCGCCACGGTGACCAACGGAGATCCTCCGACGCTACCCCCGGCCTCCACCGATCTCCAGGTGACCCAAAACAAGCCGTCGAAAAATCTGATCAACATTGACGTTCGATCGGTGCTACTGCCACCAGTTCGGACGGGAGAAGGGACAAGGCGAGGTGATGCCCACCCTGGACATGGCACTCTTCGACTGGACCGACTACGAGGACATGAAGCCGGTGGACGCGTGGCCGTCCTCCAAGAAGAAAGGTCCGGCTGCAAAATCTTGGCACAGGCTTTCCATTTGTTCAAATTCTGAATTCATTTTCTCGAAGGTTTCGACGAAACGGTCTCATTTTGTAGTCATCTCCCTCCCCAGACAAAAGCCGGAGTAAAAACGTCAGCAGCGGAAACGCCACGGCGGCCTCTGATGACATCGAACCGTGTGACCACCATCTGGACTGTCTACCCGGTCAGTCGCCATCCGACGGCAATTTTCCACCCGTCGATCTTTGCTGGTCATTTCAAAGGTTTTCTTTGCCCGCTGAAGGTTCATGTTGCGACTTGCGCCAGCACGAGTGCCAAGCTCACAACCGAGGCTTGAACAACAAGTGCTACGACGACTGCATGTGTGAGGAAGGTGAGGATGGAGCTGGACTGGCTATACCCAAACTGATTGGACGCCAACATCCTGTACACTCCTTTTCCTTCAATATTTCTCTCTCTGACCTCACAGGCTTCCGTTGCTATGCTAAATTCCACCGCAAGCGACGCGTGACGAGAAGGCGTGGCCGCTGCGTGGTGCCCGAGTCGGTCAGTAGTGACCGAGGGGGCTTCATCACCGTCTGAGGAGGAAGAGGACGCCGCGACGCACTCGAGGAAGACGCCGACTGCGACCACTCGGACACGGGCGACGAGTGGATGTAAACGGGCAGACATTTGCAAGCACAAGGGAACGTCAAACCCATAACCCTAACCCCCCAACCTTAACCCAAGTGTAACCCAACCCAACCTGAATATCATCTGCAAGGTGATTGCTAATAACAAATAGCATTTGTATATATGAAGTTGAACTCGCATCATTGCATCAATTTTACTGATCCGCTCTTAAAATATTGCTTATTTATTTATTTTGTGTCTTGTGCTTCTACAACCTTGGTCGCGTCCAAGATTAAACTATTTGTTGTGTAACAAATGAGCAGTGGTCAAAATGTTATTTATTTATTTATTTATTTATTTAATTTAAAAAAAAAAATTCATTTATTTATCACGTATAATGAACTAATTCCAACATTTTTCTTCTAGGAAACAATGTAAATTTAAACAAGCCATAAAATGTTTCAGGTCACATTTTATCTTTTTTTTTTTAACTGGCGTACAGAAAATATGTCAAAATAATAATATTTTATAATAATAAAATATAAATAATAAATAAAAATATAATAATATTTCTATTTTCATCAAAGCAGGGAAAAGAGTTATGTTTGCTGAGTGGGTGGGGGTGAGTTGGCGGAAGGCTGTTGCGAGAGTGTGCGTGTGTCACATGGGAAGTAGTCAGGGTGCCGTCACATGGTTTGTGTTTGCAAGCCGAGGCTGACAAAGAAAAAGACAAAGTTTGTGCGCTGTGCCGTTCTTTATTTCCAAGCTCTCAAGTAGCTTTGAGCCCTGCTGCCTGTTATGGAAATTCCTGCCATCAATCTAAAGGTGAGTCTGCTTTTTCAATTCTTGTTTTCTAATCCCGTGGCGCCTTTTAGAACTTCAGCACACCTAACAAATAATAATTTAAAAAAAAAAAAGCATAAGTTTTGCTAGTGTGTGTTTCGAATGAATTAAAAGGGATTCAAATGGGCGTGACGAGAAGACAAATGAAAGGTTGTTGATGGCACCTCACTACGTCACTGCTGGGTAGGGTTTACAAACGACGGCTTGGGGGCCCAAAAGTGAATCTTTGCGGCAATCAAATTAATTTGGATCATATTTCAATCAGGCTAATAATATTGAAACACTAAATGTTTTTAATTGTTTTACTTTGGAGTCTCTGTGATTTCTTAAAAATCCTCCTGTTGTTTTGTGCAGGTCAGTATCATTACAGTTGGGCATTTATTTTTTATATATTCTTTTAAAAATAGTTATTTATTTTTATTTTTTTTATTGCTAATTGCAATTTCTTTGCCTGTCAGGCCATCGTTCTGGTGCACTGGCTGCTTACAGTCTGGTGAGTGAACACGCTTTTCTTCACAAACTTGAGGAATTTCTCCCCTTGTCGACCCGCCATAGGTCACCAAACACACACACGCACACGATATTGGTCTATGCTGTGTGAGTGTTCAAGTGTGTGTGTGTTTGTGTGCGTGGCCAGGGGTTGCATGGCGTGGCTGCCCACCTCGTTCGCCTGGGGCAACTTCAGCGTGCTGGCCGTGGGTGTGTGGGCCATCGCTCACAGGGACTCCATCGACGCCGTGCTGATGGTGAGCGTGATCCTTCAAAATGCCCAAACCAACATGTGGCCTCTTTGGTTTCAAAGTTGAGGTGATGAGGTTGTAACTCAGTTGTACGTTCTCTCTCTTTTTGTCATGTGCAAGTTTCTGATCGGGATGACGATGACCATCCTGACGGATATCATCCACTTTGGCATCTACTACTCGCTGAGTGAGCTGGCGTCGGAAAAGGGACGAGACGTGTTTCGCTTCAGCGCCGGCATGGCCATCCTGAGCTTGCTGCTCAAGCCCGCTTCCTGCTTCTTCGTCTACCAGATGTACCGCGAGCGAGGGGGCGATTACAACGTCAACTTTGGTGAGTTCTTGGTGGACTTGGGAGCGAGTGAAGGCCTTTGAGATGGCTGCGCTATTGTCACGCTGTCAGACTTGATCATTTACAGTCACAAGACTGTAAATGGCATGAAACCACGTGAAGCCACTTTGCCACTGTGGAGACACAGCGTGAAACTATCATTGCAGGCTCGGAAATTGTTTTCATCCCGCAGCGATCGATAAAGGCGAATCCATCTTCGGAAACAAAACAAGTGCATTTGGCTTGAGGCTTTGTCAGATATTTTTTTTTCAATTTAGTGGTGTCAAGATGAGTTGTTGGCAGTATTAGGTTTAGTGTTGTGGGAGGGCTTAGCATTGTCCTCTTTCAACGGACACATTCAAAGCTAAGCGGTTTTCCACTCTCACAAAGCAAAGTTGGAAAAGCAGGCCAAGTTTTTGCCCAGCTGAATATTTTGTCTTTATGTGGCTGATTGAACCGCATATTGATGTTCTACACCGACGCCAGCCGGCAGACTTGAGATGCTTATTAGCTGCGCGACGACTGATGTGCCTTTTAATTGGCGCCCCGCCGCATCCAGGAGCATTTAGGAGTTCCCCGCAGGCCAAAGCGCTTTAATGGCCTCGCAATCAGCCGACTTCATCTTAACAACACTTCAAATGTGACATCAGGTTTATACTACACACAAATACAGAAAATGTTGTCTTGGAAAAGCAACACCCAAAAACACCCATTTTGTTTGCATTTTAAAAAAAAGCACATTTCAAAATGAACAAAAATATTTGTGTGGACGTGAATGGTTTCATGTGGAAGATTCTCCAACCTTCTTTCCTCGCATGCCACATTCTCCCCGTGTGTGTCTCGTCTGGGAATGTTCTCACGTCCTCATTTGTCTCCTCCTCCCTCCCTACTCCCCTTTACCTTTGACCTCTCAGACTTAGAGACCTCAGTGGACAGTCGCTGCACGACGGACAGTGCTGACAGTGCATTTATCGGCCGCCGCTATTGACACCCCCCATCCCAACCCCCCCTCACTCTCTCTGCCAATCATCTCCCTTCCATTCCCCTCTGCACAGGAAGTGAGCTCATGAACAGGGAAGGACAAAAAGGACACTTTTTAGTTTCTCTCTGTCGTTTGTTTGTGTATTTATAAGTGTGTGTGTGCGTGTGTGTGTGTTCTCATCATGTATTATTCATGCCTCCAATCTCCAGATGCCCTACATGTGTGAATATTTGCATAGTAATCATAATACATTGGTGCTTTTAAATACAAGTAACCTGACTTAAGTTTGTTTTAAGATACGAGTCGTCATGCGGCCAACATTTTGGTTTGAAGAGGAACTGAAAAAATAGTCTTGGAGATATTTATTGCCAACCCTAGTTGAAGTTCGCTGCTAAACGAAACACATAAAAAAGACAATTACACCTTTCTGTTTAAAGTCCGCTTAACAAATGATGCAAAACAACATTTAGATGGACTATTATCTCATCAGTCAATTACTTTTATAAAGTAACATTTTATTGAATGCTATATTCACTTTAAAAACGCTTGTTGTTGTTTTTTAAAAAGAAGCTTTGAACAGATAAAATGCATTTCCATTCATCTCTGAAAAGTTACTGATTGAAGGCATGTCCCGCTTTGCACGTTACAATAAATGTGATAAGTGATGATTGCAAAGAACAACAAAAGAGTGCAAGTCTGTGACAGTGTGCCTTCATTGTCTTGTCACGATGGGTGTGTATTTACCCCCCCCCCCCCCCCCCCAACCTTGTAGGTTTCCCTTCCATGAGCCGAAACAGAGAAGCGTACCAATCCATCGACCCCCAACAAGACGCGTCCACCAGCACCGCCAACCCCTTCAACCAGGCACAGGACGTCAAGCCGGCTCGGGCCTACTGACGCCTGCACGCTCGCACCACTTATCTGCTATGATTCAGGTTGTTGCTCTTATTATTTTCTAAGTGTTTTCACATCAATATTGTTCATTGCATTTTTATTTTAAATAAAGTTTTGTAATTTGCCGTGGCGCTCGTATGTGGGACTTAATCGTACAGTCTGCAGTCAGTTTGTTAGGCACATACATACACTTATTATTATTTATTTTTTTAAGCATGATATTTTTGTACCCTCAAGATCCATTGGGGAGATGAAGGACATGAATGTAGAGGTGGGGGAAGGTTAGCAAAAATGAGTTGTTGATTAATAAGAGCAAGCTCGCACCCGTGACTCCTCTGAGTCAAGGGCGAGCGCGCGCTCGTGGCTAATTGATGCGCGATCCCGGAACAGCGAGTCAATTTGTTAACGCCGGCCGCCATTCTCCCCTGAGATGTTTGCGTGGAGTGTTCAGCAAAAGAAGGAAAGACCTCATTAAGTTACGATATCACGTTTTAAACAGCACACATATTTTATGCCACCGTTTGTGTTTTATTTTGATACAAGCATAAGCAAGCCTCACATCATAATAAATAGAAACATTGAATTTTCCATGACCATAATGTCCACAACGTTTGGGGGGAAAACACGCTACACACTAACCCTAAATCATATTCATCACAATATGAAATTATAGGGAACAAATAAATAAAATACATCTTAAAAAATCGATATATTTGTCCTTAAGTTACCAAAAAAAAAAAATATATATATATATATATTAATGCGCTAACGTGATTTTTCTTGTTTTCCTTAAACGTTGAACTACTTGACGACTTGAGCAACTACTATCTGAAACTATTTCAGTCACTTGAGGGCTTGTTAGCGTGATTTAAAAAAATAAAGGGCTGCTCATTATATAATTATATGTGTGGGTTTTTGTTTTTGCTGTAATTGTATTCTTCACTTTCCTTGCTGACCTAAATTCCCCTTCGTGAAGATGATTAAACTTTCTCTTTATCTTCCTTCTCCATCTTTAATGCTCAATTAGGGGCTGAAAACATGCAATGTGGCTTCTCACTTGCCCCCGAAACTCTAAAACGGAGCGCCAAAAATAAACTTTCCCGTGGCGTGAAATAACCTTCCGAGCGGGAGAATAATGAAAAGCAAGTTGGTGGACTGTCGGGTCGGCGTGATGAACGACCTCGGGGAGGCGACGCGCGAACGCGGTCGTTTGTTACCGGCCTGTCACAAATGTATTTTTAATGAACGTGCACCTCGGACCTTCTCGGCGCTTCCCTCGGGCGAAACAACGACTCGATATTTTCCCAACTTCATGAAATGTAAATAAGTTTTTTCCTCCCATTAGTCACGACTTTATTATTATTATCCACAAGCAGTTTGTGCGCCTTTGACAAAATTATGAAATGCATGAAGTAAAGCTATGAGACACAAGACTAGTTCGACTCAGCAAAATAAAAATTGAGTAAACCAGCCATAAAGTCTCAAGAAGCTGTACCCCAAAACCCACAGCAAGTTTTATTTTGGTGTCATCAATCCCAGAGGTCATACTTTGACGATCTCCTACGCTTTGATTCTATCGGAATCATTTTCATGGGGAAACAATTTTAACTTCAAAGTTGGCCTTGTGACATTCCACAGGGTTGATATTAAGTCATTAACACTTGGCCCCTTCTGAGCGGAGCGACATCTCTTCCTTCGGCCACTAGAGGGCACTAAGCTACTAGTTATGGTTGATGACATCCTGTTGCGTCACTCTTTCCAGTACGTGTTACCTGGTCATGTCTTCTCCGGAACCTTACGTGTAGGTTGTATTGCATCGTCAGATTTACCCCTGTGAGTTGTCTCATTTAATTATGATTTGTGTGTTCCTAGTGTTCTCTGCATGTTAAGTTTATTATGTTTGCAGAGCTCCTTCATCTCTGTCAATTTATGTTATCTGACATTGAGGAGAGCGACAATGAAGTGCGGCCCTGACATGGCCACTTAGCGCCGACACGCAAAGTTTTCTCACCCGCTGACAGACCCCAACCCCACCCCTCCCCTCCCAGCCTTGCTGCTCGGGGATTGTCACGTACTCCAGGTTTGGTACGAGGTGGTGTCACTTGAGCATGAGCGGGCGGTTGCTCCTGTCCTGTTCTGGGACGCGTGTCTGCTTGTCACTGTTGACAAGAAGATTTGCTCGGTGAGGCTGCACATTAGCTTTTGTTGGGCCCCCAAGCTTCATTCTGGAGCTGTGCAGAATGGACTTGGGTTTTACCTGTCTTGACTCTCTGTTGCCATTGTTGTGCAATCTTCGTAAATCTTCAACATGGTTTCAGTGCGGTCATCGCGGCATTCTATGGGCTCCTGCAGCCTACAAAATATTGACGAAAATAAATGTTCGTGACGTGCGACACTGGAGAATATCTTGTTTTTGGATACGGAATGATAATTTAAGTCAGGGGTGTTCTACTCTTTTTTTGCACATGATGCCAACTCATCTAATTGTTGACATTTAATTCGCAGAGGATGAAGAGAAAATCAGTTCATGCCTAAAGAAATCAATATTTTTGATGGATGGAAGGTAAACATTGTGGAAGATACGTGAAGCTTAATCCCCCACCTGGGTTCCAGTCGCTCTTTGACCTTGGCGATGGAGAGGATGTAGGGGCTGATCTGCCTGGCGATGGTGGTCAAGTAGGAGTTCTCCTGCTTCAGCTGCATCAGGTCGTGAAGCTGGGCTGCAAAAGTCCAAACGGAACAAATTTTAACTATAATTACCGACATAAATTCTTGTGTGGAGAAAAAGTCAGTCAAGCGAGACAAACCTTCGTAGATCTCCTGCTCGTTGGTGACCCTCTGAAAGGTCTCGTCCCAAATCTGTGAAAGGAAAACTGTGACAAGCATGTCAAAGTGAAAAGCTGGAAAAGATGAAGACAACCTCTTCAAACATGGCCCTCATGGTCTCCACTGTGGTGTATTGGGACGAAATCTGGCTGTCGATGTGCAGCGAGCGGTCCATTATCTCGCCCATTTGCTCCGTGTTGATGATGGAGTGGTGCTTGGTCAGATCTCGGTGCAGCTCCTGGACCTGGTCCTTCAGGCTCTGAATCTCGCTCTGAAGCGTCTGCAGGCACGGAGGGGCATTTTAGATCTGTCACGGTTGATGGTGGCTAAGGCGCTCACCCTGTAGGAGTTCTCGTAGTTGTTGCAGTGCTTGGTGAAGGGCGTCTCGCGCCCCTCGGCCAGCAGCACCTTGGTGCAGATGTTGCGGTGAGACGTGGGCCTCCTGCCGAACACGGAGCCGAGCGGCATCTCACTGAGAGACATGGAGAGAGGCGACTGCAGCCTGAGGTGAGGTGAGGTGGGGAAAATATCGATCACTGCTGCTTTCTTTTGGCACGCTCGGCCATTTCACAGCAACACGTGAGCACCAGTACGGGAAAATGAGGCACCCGGTCAATGGCACCAATTTGGTGGAACGACCCTTAAAATCAAACAATTTACAGATACAGTTTGATTTTGGCGGTAACTTGGTACTGATGACCCAGGTTAAACTTAAAATCAAATCGATGATCTTTTCGAGGAATTTCTGAGGATGCCTTGCACGGAAAACAACGTTTTGAATTGCATCTAAACATCATCAAGGAGTAGTCACGCTCAACAGGCATTCCGGCATTCAAAGGTCAAGAGCGCAGAGCGACAAACATGCACAGCGGCAACTCACGCCGATTTATCGATCAGTCGTCACGGATGCTCGAAGACGAAAAGCTGCGCTAAACACACCGAGCCAGACTCCCGGACGCGCCGCACCGCGCCCAGCTCTTAATAAATGCCTCGCCCGCCCAGTGACATCAAACGGCCTGGAACAAAGCTGCTGAGACGTGCCAACTCGCAGATTAATTCCAGAGGGTTCTGTGAAATTACGATAAAAATAGTCGCGGCCGATCCCCGGGCCTCTCAGCGTGTTGAATGGTGAGCGTCGTGATGGAATTACACGTGGAGAAGGACACAAAGTTGAAGGAAGACTTATTTGTTTTCAATCCTTTCTTTCTTGCGAGAGTGCCAAAGTAGAAATACTTGGTTGCTGTGTCCTTGAATTAATTTTTCACCTCTCTTTACTTGAGTATCTACAGTTCGGGTGTCTTTGTACTCACTTCAGTGGAAAATCGAAGGACTTTTCGCACTGTAATTAGCAAGACGCTGTCGACAAACCAAAAGCATCGGAGTGACTGTGTTAGCAAAGCGCCAGTCGTCACTCAGCCTTTGTAATTGCAAACCTTTTGGGGGATTGCGAGTCGGGATGCCTCGCAAAGTGCCAAATGTTCCCGCCGCCTCGTCGGATTTCCCGGAACAATCGATGCGGAAAAGGCAATGTCGGAAATGACCTCACCTCGTGGCCACGCTGGAAGAGCCGGCCACCGAAGGGGCACGGCGCTGGCCAATCAGGAGCAGCGGCTCCAGACAGCGGGCAAACTCGCTGCGGTAGTCGGTGTTGATCTGATGGGAAGGTGGACGCTATGCCGTTACGGTGGGAAGATTTCAAAGCAAAATGTTTGCATCAGACATCGCTGGACTTTGCACTGACTTTGCTGCTCTGCACCGGTCTGAGGCGGTGGGGAAGCTTGACGATCCGCTTCAGTCGCTCCATCAGTTGCTGAGGAGCAAAAAAACATCTTCATCCAGCAGATTGAATGGGCCCACGTGAAGACTACTCATTGGTAATTTGTGGAAATCACTCACGTAACCCATGTCCAGAAACTCAAACATGTTGGCTGAGCTTAGAAAGGCTGAGCATGTGACCAGATGAACCTGCAATCACAAATGAAGAGTTTGAAGTTTTTAAATGGGAGGCTTCAAGATGAGATTACTCTTGGTGTGTGTGTTGACTACCTGGAGTGTTGGCAGCAGTGAGGTGAGGTGTGAGAGCTGCTCTTTGAGGGCTTTCTCCTTCTCCTCGTGTTGGCTGCAAACATATTGCTATACATTAGTGATTTCATTTGGGTGTCTTGGGTGTTCAGCCCTCGCAATATTCCATCGACAGAAATCGTTTGATAGTGGTCATTCACGACTCTCAAATCAGGATGGAATTGATTCTAAAGCTGGAACGATTAATCGAATAATTTTTTTAATGACAGCACTATGATGGGGCGCAATTGTGGACGTGGAAGTTAATCTGTCAGTGCTCTCCTGTAACTTGCACTCAGGCCCGGCACGTAAATCGCAACCCAAATAGCCTGGATCGGCCTTCCAGGAAGCGACCGGCCAGCCGTCGGTTGAGCTGGACCGCTTCCAGCCAATGGCACAAAACATCCGCAGGGCGCAAACGAATCATTTTCCTCGCAACCCGAAATGGTGGAAAAGGTTTTGTTCAACAATGTGATGTTTTGTTGCAAATGGACGCCCATCAGTTATCTTTCACTTGTATAAGGAATACATTTTAATTCAACTCTTATCAGTTTACGGTAGTTTTATTTTGAGTCTGTTGTACCTCTGTGCAGTCTTCAGCAGAATCTTCTTCCTCTCAGCCAGTTTTTCCTGCAAAACACAAAAGCATACACTGCTCGGAAGGCTCAACACATTCTCACAAGTGTGAAAATATTCAGTGTACTGCGCTCTAACAATGGTCATTAGTCTCGGTTGTCTCACAATTAGCTCAACAGCGACCTCCAGTGGTCGCAGCGTGACATTTTTCTTTGGCGCACGAGATTAAAATTACAGTCCATTCATTGCATTGTCCACATTGCTAAAGGGGCCATTAACCGCCTCGCATTTCTAGATGAATCCACATTTGCAAAAATGTGTTTTGGTTGCACTTGAGATGGACTCACTCGATTACCTGCAGACTGTTGAAGAGAGAGCAGATGGCGCTTTCCTCCTCCTCCACGTTCAGACACACTTCGCCTATCATGGACCTCAGCAGGAAGATGGCCTCTCGGGTGGACGTCTGCAGCTCCTTCACCACCTGCAAGTAGAGGCTTTTAAATTATTACACGCAAGTCCAGATGGGGCACTAACAAATTCATTCAAATGGATTCTTGGCGAGATGAAGCCCATGTCTGTTGAGATAGTATCGGCACACTTTATGAGTATCGAGTATGGAGTCATTTTTACTTATACTCAAGTGTGATTACTTTTGCCACCTGAGCACAGCTCTCAATGCCACCTCTCTTACCAGCACGGCCTGGTCCAACATTTCACATCCTTGCATGTAGGCCGTCTCAATGTCAATGCAGTGAGTGCGACTCTCCCTATGGCACACACACACACACCGAGGGAAGGTGATGTCAGATGATGTCAGAATGAGGACAGTATTGCGTCATCAAATCGGTTTTGTGCGGCGTGTTCACTCACACTTGCATATCTCTGAAACACTTAATGCAGAGCATGGACTTGTTCTCGGTGGAGAAGAGGATGTAGGGTTCCTCGTGCAGAACTGGCAACACATACATATTCACTGAGTTTAACTCAAAAGTTCCAAATGACTGTTGAAGCACTCATGGGAAAGACTGCATATTTTATGGAATAAATATTCCAATTGAGGTTGTAAATCTAGGTCAGTGCTTCTGATAGTTGGGTCAGCGGAGAAGGCCTTGTTGGCCTTGACGTCCCACCACTGCCAGACTCGACATCATGGGCGAGTTTTCCCAAGTGTCACTCACCACATTTCCTGTGCTTGGCTTTGCTGCGCTTGGACAACGTAACAATGTCGTGGTGGGCAAACATTCGGGCCTTGTGTGTCAGATCCCTGCAGGCGCAGCACAGGGGCTGGTTACAGGTGTTGCAGTAGAACATCATGCCTGTGTCCTGAACACAAAGCAATGTTGGAAAGATCACAATCAGAACTTGTGACACAAAAATATACTTTTTTGTTGTCACTTTGAACCTTTTTGTTGCTCTCCTGGTCGCAGTTGGCACACTGTACAATCTCATCAGCGTCTGCGTTGTTGTCCACCAGGAATTTGAGCAGACGGTCTTCTGGCGGGAGGCTGTTGTTCCCCTTTATGATGGATAGATATCTGCAAAAAGTGAAAAAACGTCTAAAAGTAATCAAATCATCTGATTCCTATACAGTTGAAAGTTGAATTCAGTGCCAAGAGTAACTCAATTTTGAATTTCTAAAGCACTTAATAAGTAACAACCAACAGTGGAAAAAAGTAAATACATATCAGTTGCAGTACTCGGAAAAATCTGAGGAGGCAGCAGAGGCTTCACAAGTCGCTCACGCCGAAGAAGAAAATGCGGAAGAAGCCGTGCAAACGTCAAGCTCGCGTGTGTTGACGGTGTGCTTTCTAGAACTGTCCTCCGGCTCAGCGTCAAACGACATTTCAACCATATAAGCCAGCGAGAAAGATTTTCATCGACACAACGAGATGTCTGTCATTGCCCAAGAGCACGTTCGAGGTGGGAGCGTCTTCAAAGACCTGAGCGCCGACGATGAAGACTGGCAGCCCACCGAGATCGAGAGCTTGTGCATGAACTGCTACCTGAATGGGACCACTCGTTTGCTCCTCACCAAAATCCCCTTCTTTAAAGAAATCATCGTCAGCTCGTTCAGTTGCGACAATTGCAGTTGGTCTAACACCGAAATCCAGTCCGCGGGGCGCATTCAGGAGCAGGGCGTGTGCTACACTCTCAAAGTCACAAGTAAAAGCGATTTAAACCGCGAGGTGGTCAAAATGGACAGTGCGACGACCAGGATACCCGAACTGGATTTCGAGATTCCTCCGTTTTCACAGAAAGGTGCATTAAGCACCGTGGAGGGCATTCTGGACCGAGCCGTGGCCGGACTAGAGCAAGACCAAGCGGCCAGGCAGGAGGCAGACCCCGAAGTGGCTGACAAAATCCACACATTCATCCAGAAGCTGAAGAAGTTAAAAGATGTAGAGGAGCCGTTCACTGTGGTGATCGAGGATCCGTCAGGCAACAGTTTTGTGGAGAACCCGTTCGCCCCGCTCAAGGATGAGGCCCTGACGGTATCATCGTTCCGGCGCAGTGTGCAGCAGGAGAAGCAGCTGGGCCTGCGGGCCGATGACGAGCCGGACGATGAGCCCCCGCCCGGTGACGACCTGGACTCGATGCGGAGCGAGGTGCTGGTCTTCAACACAAACTGCCCCGAGTGCAACGCGCCGGCCTCCACCAACATGAAGCTGGTTCAGATCCCCCACTTCAAGGAGGCCATCATCATGGCCACCAACTGCGACGCCTGTGGCCACCGCACCAATGAGGTCAAGTCGGGCGGCGCCACAGAGGAAAAGGGCACCAGGATCATCCTGAACATCACCACCGCGTCCGATATGACGCGGGACCTGCTCAAGTCAGAGACCTGCTCGGTCTCCATCCCCGAGCTGGACTTTGAGCTGGGCATGGCGGCGCTGTGTGGCAAATTCACCACGGTGGAGGGCCTCTTGACGGACGTCAAGGACCTGGTGGTGGCCAAGAACCCCTTCGTGTGCGGGGACAGCGGCGACTCTGGCCGCGCACAGAAGCTGAAGGAGTTTGGCGACAAGATCGACAGCATCATCGCAGGGCAGATGAAGGCCCACCTGATCCTGGACGACCCATCCGGCAACAGCTACCTGGAGAACGTGTACGCGCCCGAGGCCGACCCGGAGATGACGAGGGAGACGTATGAGCGCACGTACGAGCAGAATGAAGAGCTCGGGCTGAACGACATGAAGACGGAAGGCTACCAGGATGACACTGGAGAAAAGACAGCGCCGCCCCCAAAACCTTAAATCTCAGATTTACCTCCAATCTCATGTTTGTGTTTTATGACATCACGTTTTTGAGGCGAGCATGATAGCAGGATAATCTCAGTTCCATTTGATAGGGCGCTCTGCTTAGTTACTATTGAGACAAAGCAAGGCCACTCGTTGACAACTTTCAAGTTCTAGCAAATAATATATCGATGAAATACTCGGACCAGCTTTCCATGATCATTATTCATTGGCCAGGAAGAAATATTTTAAGGGCACTCAAGGATTCTGTCTTGTTTTAGATTTGCCAGCATCATTTGTCAGAAAAGCATTCAAAGTGGAAAAACTCAACTGGGCACTTTAGTAATTGTGTCAAATTTTATTTGGATGCCCTGCTGATAATTTTGGGGACCGTTTGAGGCTGCATACCCCACTGAAACGAATGTATCATGTTTCAAAGATAATGTGTTGACATTGAAGTCCAAAATGCTTTTCAAATAAAGGTGTCATGATGTTATCAACATTTGACGATGGCTCATCTTTGTATTCCCGTATCAATCCAAATTGATTATAGAACATATGAACATTTGATTGACATACCTGATTATTATAGTTTGCGGTGGTGCGCAATCAATGCGAGTCTACAAACAATATTAATCCTGATTCTAAAGAAGTGTAAAGTTGACCAGAAGACCATAACTTTTACTTTGATATTAACGGTAAACTCATGATCACGCTCAAGACTTTGCCTCACACGGCGTGACCCCGGCCGGCCTGAAGGTTACTGTACCATTTCATCGGAATGAAATGCATTGCTATCATGTGACCGCGTTTGATTTGCTGTAAGCTGCTGGCTATGTTGCCAAATGCCGCTACACTTTGTTTTTGCAGTGTGACTCGTAGAGCTAAATCTGAGACTGGGACGACCCCCCCCCCCACACACACACACACACCGACTCCCCGAGCCCGGCAGCTGTTCTGGCTACTCAGGCCTGACTGAGCGCGGGCCAACGGAAACGTAGAGCCGACACTCACCAAAAGCCGCAGAATTTTCCCCCAATGGTCCAAATACAGCACAACCAATACGTGAATCCCAGCGGACGGGGGCGAGCGTGGGGATGCTGCGCTCGGCTCAAATTGCATCATTTGTGTCATCATGCTGTAAGTCAACAATCAGCCCTTGACCTTTGACATCTGGCTGTTAACACTTAATTCATTAGACTTCAAGGAAGTATTGTTCATGATCCATGCAAGTGTAGTACGCTTTGGGTCAATTTTGATGAGAATAATCATCTATTTAAGTTGATTTGTAATCTACAATTTTATCTTAAATGACACAGTAGTTATTGTAAAAGTATATAAAAAGTCAGTTGTGAATTGTGTGTGGATTTGGGAACGGAGACTCTCCACACTTGGTTGGGAAAAGCTTAGATAGCATTTTTGATTAGCCATTACATCTCCAGTGGGCAAATATTTGTGGAATAAATCATTTTTAAAATCATCTTGTTATGATAATGGTGATTTGGACTCCTGAGTTACGCTTGGATCTCTTACCCGCAGAGGGGGCAGCTGAGTCGACTGTCGTTGGTCCGGCCCAGCAAACATCGGGCGCAGAAGATGTGGTAGCAATCCAGCAGACACGGCGACTGATACTGCTGGTGGCAAAGGTGGCACACCAGGGGGTGCACATTGGCGCAGTCCACGTTGCACAGGTTGTCCAAATTGCTGACAATCCCTCCGGCCATCTGTGATGGGGACCCACAATGAGTCAGTGAGTTTTTCTTCCCTTCCCTTATCGGGTGCGTTCCATGTCAGATTTATAATTGAATCACAGCTACGTTCCTCCCTTTGTAATGTTGGCAAACCTGATGTCACAATTTGGCTAATTTACATATTAACTGCCCCACATCAGGTATCTCCATCCATGACTTAGAAGCTGGCCTAGGTGAAACACCAGAGCCACTTTCAAGCTACAGCTGAACTACTCACGTCAAAGCTAAGCACAGCTAATGACAAACTGATGCGAATATAAATAGATATATAAAATGTAATATAAATATTATATAAATATGTATAAAATGTGGTGGTTCACAGCCCTGCAAGTGACTGGCGAGCAGGCCAGGGTGTCCCCTGCCTCTCGTCTCACCGGGCCGTAACAAATTCGGTTAAGCGCTTTAGAAAAGGAATTGCAATCTCCTTCAAAAGCCTAGAAACATGTTTCATACAGTCGCAGCTAGCTTGCTGCTAGTGTAGCGGGAATCAAATAACTCCCACAGCGATTAAAATAAACAACAGGGGCTGCGCTCTTACCTTGACATGGGATCAGTGCTTTCAGCGCGAGAAAATCCACGGACGAAACAAAACAAACCAGCTCAGACGGAACAAAGCCAAAGTGTCCAGCGAGCGCAAAGGCCAGCCGCTGTCTTACCTTTCAGTGGCGCTATCGGCCTGCCCCCCCACTGCCCCCCTCAACAGGAATGACAACAATGCTTCAATAGTAGGCCCTCGGGCCGCCTCTGCCAGGCAGCTGACGGCACACACCTCATGCCACCACCCCTTGCTGACACCCTCGCGCCACCAAAGTGCAACAGGGAAGGGGCATACAAGTGACGAGGACTCAGTCCAAGTGCACGTGGGGTGCCGATGAAGGTGTGAAAATGACATCGTAAAAGCTAAACAGTGGAACGTCCATTCGGCCAACGCAATTTCTCCTGGTATAAAAAAGCAATTGGCGGTGAACTGCATATTCAGCATTTGTGAATTTGCCAGATATTTATGGAGAACAAGGCCATGTCTAATAGAAAAATATGACTTTGGTGTTGGATTGTCAATACTATTCCCACAATGTATATGGCAATGTATAAGGGGTCACCATGGGGTCACCACCACGCAAGGATCACATAATCACAGAAGTAACCCACAGGGGTGTTCTAAAAATAGCTCGGCAATGATATTTTCTAGAAGTGTTAAAAAATCATTTAAAAACATGAACACTAGTCGAGATTTGTGAAACATTGTGATGAATCATTAACATGATCAGTGTCTTCACAAAGATGAATGACAATACAGTATTAACAATAACACACACACACACACACACACTATTAAGTCATGTCAAATTTATTTATTCACAAGCCCTCAGATAACAAATGTGTTATTTCATTATTATTATTATTATTATTATTATTATTATTATTATTATTATTATTATTATTATTATTATTATTATTATTATTATCATTATCATTATCATTATTATTATTATTATTATTATTATTATTATTATTGTTGTTGACTGAATCGATCACCGAGTCATCGATGCGAGCTGGCTATCGCAGGCAGGTATGACACGTCGTGCGCAGCGCCCCCTACTTCCTTTTCGCTGAACGTGTCAGCCATGGCGCCGATTGTGAGTACTTGGGCGACCAAACTACCCGCACGCGATAACTCAATGCTCACATGTTTCCTCACCGGAAGAGTATGACAATATAGCCGAATGTCTCGCCTGCCAATCGGGGTAGTTTTGTCACTACTCGGCGTTTTCGTTTCGCGGAGGTTGTCCAAAATGTTATTGCTAACGTTAGCTTAGCAACAGCTGCACCCAGTCAGCCTATGTGTTGCGTAGCGTGATGATTTTTAACGAAACAACTTATGCATGTCTTCTTCAGCTGTATTTTGTGTACGTAACTGGCTGCATATTGTGTTTCATTAGAAGAAGCATGTGATGGTCAAAAAGACCGGTGGCAAGAGGAAGAAGCAGGTCTTAAAGTTCACGTTGGACTGCACGCATCCGGTGGAGGATGGCATCATGGATGCTGCCAACTTTGTGAGTTGACCTCAAAATATGTTCTTGCCAAACAGCTGTAACAGGAGCTACTCCAGGTCACTGTCTGAGGTCTAGGCGCCAAAGTGATTCAATAGGAAAGTGATAAAGAAGAAATGACGCAATTAGTCTGCTGGATGTAAACAAGTCGGTCCATCATGCACACCCACCCCATCCTCTGATTTTGCTAGGTGAAGTGTGTAGTTACCGATGATCATGCCTCACATCAACTGTCCCACCATTTGCTGTCATCCTTCCCTCAACAGGAGCGATTCTTGCACGAGCGCATCAAAGTCAACGGCAAAGCGGGAAGCCTTGGCGGCGGCGTGGTGTCCATCGAGAGGAGCAAGAGTAAAATTGCCGTCAACTCTGAAGTTCCCTTTTCTAAGAGGTATGTGCGTGTTTCTCTACAAACAAGAAATGTCATCGACACCTTTTTGGTGTCGAACGTGATTACTCCATTTATGACAGTTGTGCCTGCTGAAATCTGAAATGATGATTGTGTTCTTGACAGCTTTACAATCTCCAAAAGAAAGTCTGGAAGTGAGTCAAATTCAATGAGGATTGTTATTGTCTCAATTCTCATGACGTCTTTTGCTGTACAGTGCGTTCTTTTTCCGCTAGAGGGCGACACACAACAACGTTTTGTTTTTATGCCCTTCCCCAAACTGCAACTAAACCTGGCTCTGGAATGTATAAATGCAAGTCAAAATGTGCCCCCCCCTCCCTAATTTATTGCTGTTGTGTCACAATATCTCCTATTTGGGGGTGCACCTACTAGGTACCTCAAGTATCTGACCAAGAAGTACCTGAAGAAGAACAACCTGCGGGACTGGTTGCGTGTGGTGGCCAACACCAAGGAGAGCTACGAGTTGCGCTACTTCCAGATCAACCAAGACGAAGAGGAGGAAGAGGAGGACTAAAGCCGACGACATTTTTAATAAAACGTCCCAAAGGTGGAAGCGTAATCCTGCCTTTTGTTTTCATTTTACTTCAGGAAGACGTGCCAGAATAGACTAACAACGTCTTAGGCTTTTCGGGCAGAAGTGGTGTACTGCCGAGGTCAGATTATCATTTTTAGGCTCAGTAATCTACCCCAAGGGGTCAGAATATACCAGCCATCGATGATCCAATGCAGCTGGGTGAGCTACAACCACAAAGCTGACCATGCTAGATTGAGACATCAAACCTGAGCTTTATCTTTTAAATGGATAAAGTGCTTCAAAAGAAAAACTTCATAGTATTCAAGAAGTGCAAAGAAAATGAAAGACAGAAAAAAAACCTCTTCAATCATGACAAAGAAATTATTTATTTTGCCGAAAAAGCACTGTTTACCTTGAACACTTCAAAAATGACAAAGAAATGATTTTGTCATTGCCAAAAAAGCAACATTTACCTTCAACACTGTTCAAAAATGACAAAGTAATGATTGTTTATTTTGCTAGTGCCAAAAAAGCAACGTTTACCTGGTGAGAGAAGAATGTGTGACTGTTTGTTGGGGTGCATTGGGCATCCCGTGCTGATGCTGCGGTAACCATGACAACCAGAGAGCCTGTCCCCTTCCTCAGTCTGCGTCCACTTCGGTTTTAGCGAAGCAGTAATTTTAAAAAAAAGTATTAAAACATGCATGGATGCATGAGCCCCCGTGCATAAATGACTGAGCCTCCATATATGGCTGCAGACGGGTGGCTGTGTCGGAGGGGCGGCGGGGGAGGGGTTTCTTTTCGAGTCTGCAGCAAAGAAGTTTGCCGCTCAATTCTGCGGACGTCTGGCGGGAAAGCTTCCTCCTCTGGCGCCTTTTTGGTTTTTTGATTTATTTTCGCGTGTGCACACATTTGGAATCCTTTTTTATTCTTGATCTCTTTTGCACTAGTAGTAGAACTCTGCAGGCATGCCTAACTAGTTGTGGCTGAAATTATGGGATGCATCGTCATGGCAACAGACCAGACGTCACAATCTGGGCATGTGTGTTCCATTTTTTCCCCCCTCTTCTCTTTCTTCAGTGTGTGTGTTTCTTATTTTAATTCCAGACTGGCAGCCCTGTTTTTTTGCTAAGAGAGCCCCGTGAGCGGATCTCGCCTCATCACATTTGAATGTTTTTGTTTCATCACAGTGCTGCGGATTTAGCGGCGGCTGACGAGG
This sequence comes from Syngnathus floridae, assembly GCF_059516105.1. Classification (NCBI taxonomy): domain Eukaryota; kingdom Metazoa; phylum Chordata; class Actinopteri; order Syngnathiformes; family Syngnathidae; genus Syngnathus; species Syngnathus floridae. Next base: position 13,325,443 of record NC_142423.1, on the reverse strand, counting down.
GGAGGAAGAGCGCCAGGAGGTGGAGGAGGACGAGAGCGGCGTGCCGAGGGTTAACTTTCACTATTGTCAGCCTAAAAGGAGCTTTTTGGAAGAGGAGGAGGGGGCGATGAGATCAAGATGCCCGGGTCGCTGAGCAATGAAGACGAGGCGCAGGACGACATGGATTTTGACGACGAGATGCCAGGTGAGGAGGGAGGGACGAAGGGAGGGAGGGAGCGAGGGAGGGAGAGGCGGAGGGGCGAAGGGGGAGGCGGAGTGTCCTTCAGTTTATTTAGCGTCGCTTTGAATGTTGGCCCAAAGAGAAAGGGCTTGTCTGAGGAGGAGGAGGAGGAAGACGAGGAGAAGGAGGAGGGATGGGCTGCAAAAATACGCACAGTCATGCTGTTATTTTTGCACGATTTTTGAAAGGAGACACAGAATAGGGGACTGCGTGGGGGTGGGGGGGTTGTTGCATGGAAAGAAATGAAAAAATAATCATATAAAAAACTGCTTGCATGCTTTTGGAAGCAAGAGGGGGTCCACCGACTTCCAATGTCAATGGCGTGGGGGTGGTGTTTAAAGTTGATTGCAAGGATTGTGTATGTATGTGTGTGTGTGTGTGTGTGGGGGGGGGGGGGGGGGGCTGCTGCTACGGCAAGACAAGAAAGCAGACGCATTCATGAGTTCAACTTTAGAACAAGTCAACAACATGATCCTCAAGACCACTGGATGGAGGGACCATTTGTCAGGCATGGCAAGACAGGGCAGAACAGTTTTAGCTCTGGAGCACATTTCATACACAAAGCAATTCGGTGCACAGCCAAAGTCATTCAAGGCAAAGCAAAGAGAGCAAAAGTAGAATGATTAAAAGAAAAAGCAATTTTCTAAACCTGGGTTGCCGAGTAGAGTATTTACACTTCGCTTCTGTCGGCAGCTTATTCGCTTGCGTGCAGCATCACGGTTAAATTCCGCTTCACCGTCTTTGCTTTGAGTTCTGGGTTGCGCTAATCAGCCCTAGTCTGCAGACCTCAGAACCCGACGGGGTTTTTGTTCAATGAGCATTGCTTGAATGTAGTTTAGACCCAAACCATTCGGGGATTTTAAAGTCTGGGTGTCACATTTTTATATTTTTGTTAAAACACACACGCACACACTCTCGGCACCACGTAAGCAACCTGCAGCAACGAGTGCACCTAAATAATAATTAGCTTCTCGCCACAAAATCACAGTCAAACCAAATAGCTCATTGTGTGATGCTCGCTGAACTCTTTGCGTCACAAACCATCTTACCAAGATTTTGCATTTGTGTTTTGGTTCCATCTTGAGATGGGAACGATGCACCCCAAACCACCCCCAACATCATCAGTCCCACCCCCACCCCTTTGATTGGAACTGCGTCTATTTTTGTCTGGTCTCTCTGAAAGTTGACACCATTTCAATCCATCTGCCTGTGCTGCATTCCCTTTCCGTCTCCTCCCTTTGATGAATGCGTTATAAGCATCACTGGTTGAGGCACTCCGGCTAGCTCCAGTAGTTTGCTCCCTCATTGGAAATAAAACCTACATGCTAACATTAGCATGCTAGATTTATGGCCTGCAAGTTTTTTTCCTTGCACTATAGTCGTTGTGTGATGTGTTTTCGGCACTGTGTGTGTTTCTGTAGTGTGAGAGTTTTAGCTGAGCTTTCCAATTATGTGGAAAACCGTGTTGTGTGCGTGAGGGTGTATGACATTCCGATTCCGTGGCTTATCCGAGAGTGTTTTCATAATGAAGAAGAGCAAAAAAGAAAACAATCCTTCGTGTGAGTGAGTTTCAGTCGGCTGGCTCAAATAGTTGCAGTTTGCTTTGAGAGCGTTTCGTTCTTGTCCTCGGTGTGTCGCGACTTGCCAACAAAAAGAAAAGCTGCTCTATGGTTAATTTTTCTGTGAAATTCCAAAGAGTCGGACTTGGGTATGGATTTTCCATGCGGGGCCCGAGTGTCTTCGCTGCGGCGGTTCTCATGAATCTCCCTCGGCTCCTTTCCGCCGCCAAGAAGGTCAAAAGCGAGTCTGTCGTCTGTCGGGGCTGCGCGAGGCTTGTTAGCCTGGCCCAGCTGTGCTCCCGTGACTAATACAACCTGCTGCTGACCTTCACCCTAAAACTGCCCCTCCCCTCACGGCACGCTCAGCCGGTTGTCGTTCCCGGGAGGGGACGTCACGGGCCATTTAGCGGCGAAGGAGGGGAGGAGTGCGAGGGGAGGCAGGTGTTGAAGGCGGCGAATTATCACTGCTGCTGGATGGGAGAGGCTGTGATCTGTATGACGGCTCGCCTGTAATTCACAATTGCCTCCCACAAACAGGACGGAAATATTCTCAGACACTCTTGTGAAAGGTCCTCTGAACATCCTCCTCAACTGTATATTTCCGTTCAGTGTCATGCGTTGGAGATTTCAGTACTTGTTTGAGTAGTTTGTGTCAGTGTTTTAGTAGCATCTGTGTATTTCAGGCACAGGTGTCAAACACAAGGCCCGGGGGCCAGATACGGCCCGCCACATTATTTTATGTGGCCCGCGAAGACAAATTGTGCATCAAATTTGTGTCATTACTAGAATTGCAAATTGTCTTCACTTTTAATAATATCTTTTTTTTTTTTTTTAATATTTGACCAGTTTTTACTCGTCTGATTTGAAAACGAGTTTTGTAGCTTTTACTGTATATAATAAGAGGTAAATAGCTTCCCCAGAAATGAGAAGAGAAAAGCCAGGAGACTTCCCGGCTTGAACGTTTCCATGGCAGTTGTGTCCAGGTACTGAACACAAGCATCCGCCACTCTTGATATGAACATGCAGTGTGACTGCGTGAGTGGTGCTGCCTCCTGCTAGCGCTGCTAAACTGTTTGTTTTGCTCTGTCTGCTTGGACCAGGAGCCAGACCCCCCCACCCCACCCCGCCCTCCCGGCCAGGCGGACAAATGTTGGCAGGTTGATCCCACACGCTGTATTATTCATGTTGTGTGTTTGTAGCCATGTAGTTGGCCCGGCACACGAGCGAGGCGGGCCGCCGGGCTCAGCAAGTGGGCTCATTTGTACGCAGACGCTTCGACAAGCGGCAGCTGGGAAAGGCTCAGCGGTCCTGCGGTCCAACCAAGGGAGTCCCCCGTTCCCCGCTTGGCGCTCCATTTCTCTCTGCTGTGACGTTTTATTTCCCGCGCAAGCGATTGTTGTCCCATTCGGACACGTGGTTCCGGCCGTTAATTCACGCTCGTTCCTCCAACAACACTACTTGAAGCTCTTCTGGCTGACTTCCAAATTTCAATATTTTCCCCCGAATGGAAAGAATCAATCCGCCCATTTTCTATTGTGCTTGTCCAAATGAGAGTGGCAGTGAACTGAACAAAGTCTTGGGGAGAGAGGCGGGGTACAGCCGCACTGGTCACCAGCCAAGCCACAAATTCTCTCCACAAGCAACCGCATTAGAACTGTCAACCTAATATTCATGTTTCGGCTATGTGGGAGGAAGCCGATGGAGACGCTGTGTACCACCACCATGTCGTAAATACCTGCCTAACGTTCCATGCCTGTTTTTACGCACGCAGATGAGGAGGACACCCGCCCGGTGCTGCCCCTGGCCTCCATCGGCAGCTTCTTCTCGGACGACGACGACTCCCTCAAGCAGCAGCAGCAGAAGAAGAAGAAGAGCAAGAAGATGAAGGAGGGGAAGGTGGCCAAAGTCAAGAAGCGGAAAAAGGAGGTGGGCCAACAAACGCAACAGTCATCCGAAGCACTAAATCTATATTACAGCTTCTCGATATTAATTTGTGTTTTATTTGACCTTTTTCACTTTGCCGCACGCTGATTACTACGTTGCACGGGATATTTCAAAATACATGCTACTTCATCTTATATGTGATAATGGAGACTTTGTATTGTATGCTATTGCTACATGCTAGTTGCATACATACTTCTGCTATGGCTTACTTCATACTACAGATTGAATGAATAAATATTTTTTGCACATTATTGACATTTTTTTTGTTTAGCACAATTATCGTCAGACTTTTAGGATTTTGCAGACAAAAATAGAGTTTCACATAGTGCCGCTGCCCTCGAATAGTGTTGAGTTGTGATCTCCGGCATCACCAGCGAGCTAACTGTCCATCAACCCAATAAATTTCCTTTCCATCTTCCCGCCAAGCACAAGCAACTAACGTTCATCGATCCAGCCAAGCTCCCGACCAAGCGAGACTTGATCCGATGATCTTTTCTTCATCTCTAGCACGTCACCTTCCTTCCTTCCTTCCTTTAGTCACAAGAATCCCAGTCGGGATTTCCTTGTTTATCCAATCGGCAGTGAAACAAAGGCGCTCGAGTGTGGAGCCAAGCGAAGCTGTTTTTGAACCAGGCCTCAGAACAGCCCGCCGTGTTGATTTTACAGTTCAGCTGTGAGGACAAAGAGTTGTTTTTTTTTCTTTTTTTTTTTTTTTTCCTGGATCCCACTACAATATTCACCAGCGTGCTCATTGGCTGCCTTGTGCGGGGCTGAGCGCACTGCACTGCAGTTTTCCCCTTCGAGGCAGAAGCGATATGCAGGAGCATCTAATTTGATTAGGCTATCAGCAGTTATCTGATTGTTCTCCCTCCGAGGGGGCCAACCTTCCTCCTCTTTTGTCCTCTTTTGCCCCTTATGCCATGCGCGGGCCTCCTCCATCTCGCCCTCGCCGGCTGGTTTCATCAGCCACCTTGGCTCCCCTCTTCCATTTACGCTCCTCAATTTACTGCCCTCCTCTCCCCCCTCTTCCTTTTTTTCTTCCTATGCATAAATGAGATTTGTCTAGACGGCAAAGGGTGGCGGAGAAGCACGGGCCTTTGCATAACAAGCTCGTTATGTGGGGCTATGTGATTGGATGGCGCTGTTCTATTAGCTCCTGTGTGTATGTATGTGTGTGTGAGTGTGTGTGTGTGTGTGTGCCCAGGGTGAATGGAAGAATAGGAAGGAGTGAGAGTAGAAAATTAAATGGGGGTGAGATGTGCAACCAGAGGAAAATGAACAGTGGTGTGATTTAGTGTGTGTGTGTGTGTGTGTGTGTATTTTTGTGTTTGTGGGCGATGAGAACGGCAGCAAAACTGGGGGGGGGGGGGATTGAGAGAGAGAGAGAGAGAGAGACTGCTCAAATGTGGTCGCCATGGCAACACTGCCAGGCTGCTGGTAGGGTTGGCGGGCGCTGCGGCAATGCGAGCCTTTCCACTGCGCCACAGAGCGAAAACGCCCGCAAGTCTGTGTGTGTGTGTTTGCGTGTGGAAGCAACAGGCCGCATGCACACACACACACATTCACATGCTGGACTTTATTATGCACAACATGAAAGAAATACAAACAGGAGAGACAGAAAATGCATGCAGATGTGGAAGGAAGCAAAATACTGAGCTAACATGGAACACACACAGGCGTGTACACACACACACACATATACACACACACTGGATGTGTTCTTCTGCACCTGGCCAGTGTTGAATCATGCAGCCTTCCAGATGTCTCTTCGCTAATATGACATAGATGTTCTCTTTGTTCATGGAAAAGAGCAGCATTAGAGTTGTTGCAGCCTAGTAACAACCGTGTCGCCTCGAGAAACATGTGACCCGACTTAGCGGTTTGCTGATATACAAGCAATTCCTTGGGTTAAAAAAAAAACAAAAACAATTTTTTTCAAACAGAGTTTTCGAGCACTCTATTGCCACTCCCAGTTGAAGCTTTCTGCACAAAACAAAAGCAGTCACGCATGAAAGCAACCACGTAACTTGGACTTAAAGTGTGTTAGCCTAATGGTACCATAGCCAGGCGAACAAATAGCATAATTAACCCTTGCAAAAATTCTTACATTCGTCCTCTTCTTTTAAATACAATATTATAGATGATTACTGTATTATCGAGTGCTATTTTTCTATTAAAAAACAAATTACCGTATTGGCCCGAATATAAGACAATGTTTTTTGCATTGAAATAAGACTGAAAAAATGGGGGTCGTCTTACATTCGGGCAAAAGGTATCCAACAATACAGGAATTTATTCTCTCTGCAACTTGTCTGCCTTAAAAATCAGCTTTCCTAAAATGGCTCAAAGCTGAACAATCAATGCACATTGTCTGGTCCTCAGGGAGGCATCCAGGTGAGCGTGGATAGCGAACAGGAACGTGCATCTGAAGTGGAGGAGGATGAGCCGGACCGTCCCGAGCGAGGCTCAGGGAGCGACACCGGCATGTTCGGTCTTCCCAAGAAGAAGAAGAAGAAGCCCAGGGAGAAGAAAGAGAGGAAGCCCAGGAAGAAGAAGCGAGACGAGGAGGACGACGATGAGGACGATGACGACGGGAGCATGAAAGTGAGTTGTGAAACGGTGAAGCCAAATTTGAAATTTCTGAACGTGACCCCTCACATGATGAGAAAACAGACAATTTTGCTCACCGTCAGAATCTAATATCGCCTAACCACATGCGGAATATAAATAATCTTTTCGAGACACGCCCTTTCATCAATACTCAATTTCGCTGCACCTCAGGAGCCCAAATCGTCCAGCCAGTTGATGCACGAGTGGGGCCTGGAGGACGTCCAGTACGGCTTCACCGAGGACGACTACAAGACTATCACCAACTACAAAGCCTTCAGCCAGTTCCTCAGGCAAGCGTCCAACTTTTTTTGCTCTGTGGAGCAGCGCACATTACTGCTTTTGTGTCAAGCCGATCCAGCTTCACCTGGGGCGCTCTCGAGCGTTTAAAGCACACGCGCAGGCCAATATGTGCAGTCAGCTGCTCGCTGGAAGACTGTCAAAGCGGGGGAGAGGGGGGGGTCCCGGGGGCTCGGACCCGCCGGTCTCTTGTAGGCCGACGTGCCAAAGCTCAAGCTGCTGCCTGACAAATGACAAATATGACACAGCAAAAGTGTTTTCCGAGCCACCACGTGCGTTTGTTTTCAGAATTGGCATGAATGCCACCTCGGCTTTGAATGGAGGACAATTCATTTCCTCATACAGAGTCAAGACCAAACTTTTTTCTTCAGTTTCTTGTTCATTTCAAATACCCTAAAGGTGGCCGCTCTCAGCACGGATATCTTTCCATTTCCATTAACAATACTGCCCTAATTAGGGGTAGGTTCAGCAAAAGATGGATTTATTTTCTGAAATGTCAATACACGGTCAAAACCGTATCGTACACTCTTTCATTGGTCAAACTTAAACATGAATCATGAAAATATTTCCAAAAGCTGACGTGCCAGTGTCATTTTTTTTCCATGGTCTTGTTTCCTCCCAGACCTCTCATTGCCAAGAAGAACCCCAAGATCCCCATGTCCAAGATGATGACGGTCCTGGGAGCCAAGTGGCGCGAGTTCAGCGCCAACAACCCGTTCAAGGGCGCCTCGGCCACCGCCGTGGCTGCCGCTGTCGCCGCTGCCGTGGAAACGGTCACCGTGGCGCCGCCCACCTCTGTTGGCCAGCTGGGCGCTCCGCTTGGGCCCATCAAAAAAGCCAAAACCAAAGAGGGAAAAGGTACGAAGAATTCGTAGAATTCGGCCACCATTGCATTGGATTGTGCTGGGGTCCCTAATGGAGTGTCTGGTCAGGGCCCGGTGCTCGAAAGAGGAGCAAAAGTGCAAAAGACATGAAGAAGAAAGTGAAAGCAAAGAAGACCAAATCCAAGTCGGGACAAAGCGGCAAGAAGAAGAAGACATCCTCGGTGAGCCTTGCTGGCTTTTTTTTTTGTTGCTCCGTCCAGTCGTCGGGCAAACTGACTTTTGCTTCTGTGTCAGAGTGACGAAGACTTTCTAGACGAGTCAGACTTTGACGACATCAGCATCCTCAGTGCCTCGGTGCTTTGTGACGCCTCGGGGCCCATCGCCGCCAAGAAAAAGGCCAGACGTGGACGCAAAAAGAGGAAAAGTAGGATGGGAGCCTCTATGAGAAAACACAAAGCAGTCCTCGTGACAAAAAAAAAAAGATGTTCCATCCATCCAATAATTTGGGAACTTCTTCTTGTTCTTCCAGAGGAGGACGGCGACGGCTACGAGACGGACCACCAGGACTACTGCGAGGTGTGTCAGCAGGGCGGCGAAATCATCCTGTGCGATACTTGTCCACGGGCGTACCACCTGGTGTGCCTGGAACCAGAGTTGGAGAAGGCTCCCGAGGGCAAATGGAGCTGTCCGCACTGTGTGAGTAGCAAGAGTTTGTACTTCAGCATTGTACGTAGCAGTAGACAAATATCTGTCGGAGTTGAGTGAAGGGGTTTCCTTCCCAAGAAGGGGCTTCAATGTCCACAAAATGGCAGCAAAGACCTACTTTTGTCTAAATGAAGCTCCTCCACTCACTCCAAAGCCTTCCCTTGGCACCATTCTTTTTTTAAAAACTCTATGGCCTCAGGAGAAGGAGGGCATCCAGTGGGAAGCCAAAGATGAAGAGGACGAGGAGGAAGACGAAGCAGGAGGGGAGGAAGAGGACGACCACATGGAGTTTTGCCGAGTGTGTAAGGACGGCGGGGAGCTGCTGTGTTGCGACGCCTGCCCGTCTTCCTACCACATCCACTGCCTCAACCCGCCGCTGCCCGAGATTCCCAACGGGGAGTGGATTTGTCCGCGCTGCTTGGTGAGCCCATCACATTATTAAATGAACTACGACCCCCCCAAAAATGCAAGAATTTAATTTTATTGCTAATTTTTTTTTTTATACTCTTTTCTTAGTGCTCACCTCTGAAAGGCAAAGTGCAAAAAATCATGCACTGGACGTGGGGTGACGCCCCCCTGCCCGCCGAGCCGCCGGCAGGCCCAGACGGTCACCCGCTCGTCGATCCCCTGAGCAAGCCCCCGCTCAAGGGCCGCCCCGAGCGGGAGTTCCTGGTCAAGTGGGCCGGACTCTCCTACTGGCACTGCTCTTGGGTCAGCGAGCTGCAGGTGACAATTTTAGGAACGCTTGCCCATTCTTTATTAAATTCTTAAGCTGAGCTAAAACTTGTGAAACCCAAATACAAGGTTGAAGTTGTAATTTGAAAGCATCACGCCTCTTTTGAAACACTAACTCGGAATTGAAACCTTAAAAAGTATAAAAAAAAAACAATCATTGATGAAAAATCAACATTGTGCTCATGATGTTGTGTTTTCGCAGTTGGAACTGTACCACACGGTGATGTACCGCAACTACCAGCGCAAGAACGACATGGACGAACCGCCGCCGTACGATTACGGCTCCGGCGAGGAGGAACTCAACAGCGAAAAACGTAAGAGCAAAGACCCTCAGTACGCCGCCATGGAGGAGCGCTTCTACCGATATGGCATCAAGCCCGAGTGGATGGTCATTCACCGCATCCTCAACCACAGGTGCGCCTGCTACACGCCTGTAAAAAAAAAAAAAACTTTATTGAGAAACAAAAAACAACAACCTGCATGGCTTAAAAGAATTTCCACGGCTGCTGTCGTGTGTGCGTAGTTTTGACAAAGATGGCGACGTGCACTACCTGATCAAGTGGCGGGACCTCCCTTACGACCAGTGCACGTGGGAGGTGGACGACTTTGACGTGCCGGAATACAACAGCCATAAAGTGTCCTACTGGGACCACAGGTTCGCCAAAGTCACACTTGGCATCCCAGTCCGCTTCGCAGAGCAGGCCGAGACCTTCTGTGTACTTGTCCAGGGAGCAAATTCTCGGCGAGGACCAGCGCCCCGCCAAAGCGATGACGCAAAGAGAGGAGCGGCCCAAGCGGGAGATCCCCCCAGATGCTCCCATCATCGACGTAAGCTCTCAAGTCTGACAAGACGGATGGCTAAGCGCCGTTGCCGATAACGACGGGTTTGCTCCCGCAGCCGACCATCAAGTTCGAGCACCAGCCGTGGTACATCAACGCCACAGGGGGGACGCTGCACCCGTACCAGCTGGAGGGTCTCAACTGGTTGCGCTTCTCCTGGGCGCAGGGCACCGACACCATCCTGGCTGATGAGATGGGCCTGGGCAAGACCGTGCAGACCATCGTATTTCTCTACTCGCTCTACAAAGAGGTCACACAAGACCTGCACGCCTTTTTTTTTTTTTTTTTACCCCCCTCGTGCTTGCCGTTGTCTCGCCCGTGTGCCGCGTGTGAACGTGTTCGTGAACGAGTGTGCTGCGCTCATCCAGGGTCACTCCAAGGGTCCCTTCCTGGTGAGCGCGCCGCTGTCCACCATCATCAACTGGGAGCGGGAGTTTGAGATGTGGGCCCCCGACTTCTACGTGGTCACCTACACCGGAGACAAAGATAGCCGCGCCATCATCCGGGAGAACGAGTTCACTTTCGAGGACAGCGCTGTCAAGTTGGGACGCAAAGCTTTCCGCATGAAGGTTCCTCAAAGTCCACTTACTCGCTATTAAAATGAGGAACTTTGATCTCAAAGTGTTTTGCCATCCGGCAGAAAGACACGCCCATCAAGTTCCACGTGCTGCTGACGTCCTACGAGCTGATTACCATCGATCAAGCCATC